>NC_091203.1:34070638-34237075 GCF_040958095.1 Procambarus clarkii | reverse complement strand
TGAAAGATTAACAAAGCTTAAGTTGCATTCACTGGAAAGGCGAAGAGTTAGGGGCGACATGATAGAGGTTTACAAGTGGGTGAATGGACATAACAAGGGGGATATTAATAGGGTATTAAAAGTATCAACACAGGACAGAACACGAAACAATGGGTATAAATTGGATAAGTTTAGATTTAGGAAAGACTTGGGTAAATACTGGTTCAGTAACAGGGTTGTAGATTTGTGGAACCAATTGCCGCGTAATGTGGTGGAGGTGGGGTCCCTCGATTGTTTCAAGCGCGGGTTGGACAAGTATATGAGTGGGATTGGGTGGTTATAGAATAGGAGCTGCCTCGTATGGGCCAATAGGCCTTCTGCAGTTACCTTTGTTCTTATGTTCTTATGTAAACGTGGGGCTAATTACTGTTATTAGTCGCCTGAATTGGTCTGAGTATGGAAGGCTTAGACGGAATTCATATCTTAATGAAATTGCTGAGCCAGTGTGAAAGGTTGCGTATTTTAATTGTTTAATTATTGATCTTGAGGATAGTAATTAATTACTCTAAAGGTAATCACGAGTGATTACCGTTCTCTTAGCACTTTGGACATTGTAAATCAGAGTTTACCATCGCTGAGTGATTAGTAACCGATTAACGTAAATTAACGTAACTAGTAAAGAGATTAATCAGCTGTCTGGAAGTACAGGGATTAATGGGATTTTCTCACTGAATGCTCGACGGGTAGAGTGTTGTGTAATTTCCGCGTTACTAGTGACAGTTGTAAGAATTGTTAATTTAACGTAAATGTTACCTTATAATTACGTAAATGTTATTGTGTTATTAACGTAAATCAATTGTTATTGATTGTTGATCGTCCGTGGGACGTAGTGTTAACGTAAGGATTAATTTGAGGAAGGGTGCTGGAGTTGCCAGTGAACCCATTAGTTATTGTTGTCATTGAAAGACTACTGATTTGATTGCATTGCAACCGCTGTTGCAGGAGTAGACTGCACTGAGGCGTAGAACAGTTAGGAGGTTACTGGAGACGTATTTCAGAACCTACTGTGTCATTTGTTGTAATTGTGATTATAGATCTGTTAGTTCTTGCTTGCTTGTTGATTCCTCTGTGGTCACGCTTTTGTTCGAGTTAGTTCATTATGCAGTCCGAGGGGCTGGTGTCTAGCTGTCATTGATAGTGTCACAGGAAGGATTTCCAGTAACGTCATTGACATTTCCTTTGTTTTGTTGTAGTAGTTAGTACTTTATTGAATAAACTAAGTTGTTATGGTTAACACTGTCTTTTCGTTACACCCCCACACATTATTATTGTTATGCAAATGTTCTTCACACTCGACTAAAATTGAGACTAATTTTCTGAGCTTTGGATCAAATATACGGCACCACACAACAATATATTATTGTTGTGAGAGCCCGTGACCTACTCGTTAGATTCGCTTCGGCGATTGGCGAAGGTCGGCGGCCTAAGTGGGGGGGATTTCAATTTTCATTGGGGTCTCGGCGTTTGCTCGCGCCTAGTCAATTGTTCATACATGGTCCCAAAGTGAGGAATGAGCTGGTTACTACACTGGTGTGTTAGCTAAGCAAGACCTTCCTCAGGCGATCTAGTTGAATATCACGACAGGAATAAAGGTTAAAGAATAAAGAAAGTTCTTAGAAATTTTCCGAGCTAAAATTCCTTATACCAATTTCAATTTATTCCAAAACTTCTCACAGCTAACAAAATCAACTCTCACAAGGCGCAACCCAGTATGGTGCAAAGCATCAAGACGGCGAAGAGTAGAAGGAGAAGCAGACGAGTAAGCAGGGCAACCATAATCGAGCTTAGACAGGACGAGAGAGGAATGTAAAGCAAGGAGAGTGCGCCTATCTGCCCCCCAAGAAGTATGGGACAAGACCTGAAGGAGGGTAAGGGCCTTAGAGCACTCAACACGGAGGTAAGAGATATGGGGAGACCAAGACAAACGAGTGTCAAGGAATAACCCCAAAAGCTTTGCGGAATCATTGTATTCATGGGGATGACCATAAAGTGACTAAGAGGGACGAAGAACGACCCGTTTCCGCGTAAAAGTCATGGCACAAGTCTTAGAAGTAGAGAACTTGAAGCCATGATCGGTGGCCCAAGACGACACGGCATCAATTGCAAGTTGAAGCCGGCGCTGAAGGAGAGGCGAATCATCACCCTGACAGCAAAGGGTAAGATCATCGACATAGAGGGCGGAGAAGACACCAGAAGGCAGAGAGGAAAGAAGACCATTGAGGGCAACCAGAAAAAGAGTAGTGCTCAGAACACTACCCTGGGGCACACCTTCGTATTGCTGAAAAGAGGCAGAGAGTGCGGTACCAAGGCGCACCCGAAAGGAACGACGAGAGAGGAAGCTGCGGAGAAAGAGAGGGAGATGACCACGAAGGCCAAAAGAATGAAGTTGAGATAGAATATGATATCGCCAAGTGGTGTCGTAAGCCTTTTCCAGGTCAAAAAGGACGGCAACAACGGAGGTCTTCGCAGCAAAAGCAGTACGAATATAGACCTCCAAGTTCACCAGGACATCTGTCGTGCTGCGGCACTTGCGGAAACCAAATTGAGAAGGGGAGAGGTGGTGATGGTGTTCCAGGAACCACATCAGACGAACGTTAACCATACGTTCAAAGAGTTTGCAGACACAACTTGTGAGAGCAATAGGGCGAAAGTCCTTAGGGGAAGTACCCAGAGACCCCGGTTTGCGAACAGGGAGGACAACGGCATCGAGCCAGTCCTCAGGGACTGATGACGACTCCCAGATCCGATTATACAGACTCGGTAAATACTGAGACGTGCACGGAGGGAGATGGCGAAGCATCTCATAATGCATACCATCGGAGCCCGCCGCCGTAGAACCGCAGAGGGCCAGGGCAGAACGAAGTTCAGAGAGAGGGAAGGGATCATTATAGGGAAGCTGAAGATGAGTGCAGAAATCTAAAGGACGAGACTCAAGGACAGGTTTACGAAGAAGGAAAGATTGGGGAAGATGAAGACCAGAGCTAACAGAAGAAAAGTGGGAACCCAGTTCGGAAGCGATCTGCAACGGGTCCGCCACAAGAGTATCATGGAGGTAAAGGACCAGAGAAACATCGGGAACGAATTTACCCGCTATCTTGCGGGTACGCTTCCAGATCTGGGTCAGAGGGGTTTCGGACGTAATTGTTGAGACATAAGATGCCCAACATTCACGTTTAGCCGTACGGATGGCCCTACGGGCCACCGCACTTTCTTTCCGAAAGAAAAGAAAAGAATCGGTCGTCTGCCTACGGCGGTGCCTTTTCCAGGCTGCACGCTTACAGCGGACAGCCCGAGCACAGTCCACATTCCCCAGGGAATGCACTTCCGTGGACCCCGAGAGGAAGAGCGAGGAATAGAGCGGAGGACAGCGTTGAAGACAGTGTCATGAAAAAGGAGGAGAGCGCGAGAGAAAGGCAGAAGGGAGAGGTCAGAGAGAGCAGCACTGAGGGTAAATAGGGACCAGTCCGCCTTAGCAAACTGCCACCTAGGGAAGAGAGGGAAGGGCGAAAAGAGAAAAAGGAAACAAGGATGTGGAAAATGATCACTTCCATGGAGGTCATCAAGAACCTGCCACATGAAATCTAAGTAAAGAGAAGAAGAGCAGAGAGAAAGATCAAGACAGGAAAGGGTGCGAGTCCCAGAGTCCAAATGAGTGGGCTCACTAAAATTCAGAAGAGACAGGGAAGAAGAGAGGAGAAACGGCTCAAGAAGGCGACCCCGGGTATTCGTCAGAACGTCACCCCAAAGAGAATGACGACAATTGAAGTCACCCAGCAGGAGCACAGGCTCCGGCAAGGAGTCTAGGAGGTGTTTCAAATCAGGAAGAGAGAGCGGGATACTCGGGGGAGATAAATGGAACAAACTGTGTACCATTTCCCCACAAAGATACGAGCAGCAGAACAATGGAGAGGCGAAGGAAAAAGTAAAGGAACAAAGGGAACATCAGCACGAATCAAGAGAGCAGAAGAATTAGAAGCCCCAGCAACTGCTGGGGGGGGGGGGGGGTAGGGAGAGAAAGGAATAGCCACGAAAACGACCAGGACGAGCACCAAGCATCGGCTCCTGGAGACAGACACAAAGGGGCGAAAACCACGAAATCAGAAGTTGGAGTTCGAGGAAATTGGCGTAATAACCTCGAACGTTCCATTGAAGAATGGACAACGACGAGAAGAGAAAGGACAAAAACAGAGAACAAGGAAGAAACAAAGGTGAAAGAGCATCAGAGTACGTTAAAGAATATCAGGGTTGGGATCAGGGTCAGCAAAGTCAGGGTTAGGGGGCATGGGTAAACTGAGCAAAGACGGAGGGAAGGAAACGGGAGAACAGATCAGAGGTGGGCGGGCGGGGTCCGGAGGAGGAGGAGGAGGAGGAGGAGGAGGAGGAAGAGGAGGAGACAACGGAGAGGAGCAGTCAAGGACAGCAGCAGGAAGAGGGGGAGTAGAAAGAGGGGAGCGCACCCCAGCAAGAGCAGCAACCGAAAGGGAAGCAGGGGCCAAAGAAACCTCCATAGCAGGAACAGGGGCGCAATCACTGAAACGGGAGGGGAAGGAGCAACAGAACCAGACGTAGGAGCTGAGGAAGAAAGCGAAGCCTTCTTACCCGCCGGGGAGGAGGAAGGAGAGGAGCCAGGCTTACGCTTCTGACTTAAAGAGACCGGTGTCCCAGCAACTACGTACCGGGCAACGGATTCCAGTGTCTTAACAGGAGAAGTTGAACGAGAGCACACACGACGGCCGTTAGGAGAGCGATGGACATCCGCCTGCACCGACAGGCGGCGGGGAGAGCTGATAGATGGAGGAAGAGGATGGGAAGGAGGATCGGAGGGGGACGACGAAGAAGACACAGGAGACATGACAGACCAGGTAGAAAGAAGGTGAACCCCAGACACAGGACCAGCAGGGGAACCCCTCGGGACAGAACGCAAAGGGACAGAGGAGGGGGCAGTGGGTGTATCAGGGTCCAAGGCCCGGAAACGGTTGTGAGTCTGAGGAAGGGGGGAAGGACGAGGAGAGGAAGAGCGCAACACGCGAGCATAAGAGATGTTAGCATAAGGCGGGAGCCAGCAAACCTGGCGCCTCGCCTCAGGAAAAGATAAACGCTCCCAGTGCTTCAGGTTGAGGACGGCTGCCTCAAGCTTGTAATGGACACAGGCACGGGAGAAGGTAGGATGGGCCTCACCGCAGTTGAGGCAGCGAGCTTGGGGAGAAGTGCACTCCGACTTAGAGTGACCTTCACCCCCACACAAAGGACAGAGAGAGAGAGTCCCAGAGCAGCGGAGGGCACCATGCCCAAACCTCCAGCACTTGTTACAAAGCCGAGGAGAAGGAATATACTCTTGGACAGAGCACCTA
Organism: Procambarus clarkii; assembly: GCF_040958095.1. NCBI lineage: Eukaryota > Metazoa > Arthropoda > Malacostraca > Decapoda > Cambaridae > Procambarus > Procambarus clarkii. The sequence goes on along the minus strand of NC_091203.1, from coordinate 34,231,685 downwards.
GCACCAGCAAGAATGACAGGATGGAAGGGTCCTACCATCAAAGGCGATCTTCACAACGCGAAGGGGTTGACGGCTACGACCACGATGGGGACGAGTAAACGAGACAACCTGGAGGACAGAATGGCCTTGGGCATCAAGGTTATGCCGAATATCATCGTGGCAATCCTGCAGATTCCGAACACCGGTTGTAACATGGGGTGGGAGGAGAATAGTGCCAACACTGGCATTCATCTGAACGTTCTTGGAGACCCGAACAGGGGTCTCGCCAAGGCAAGATAAGGCAGCCAAGCGGGAAGCTGCATCCTGAGAAGGAGCAGCAACGACACGTGTACCGATACGAGTGGGGTTGAAAGTAACAGACGCATCCACGGAATCTACAAGATGCCGATGGAGGGAGAAATCGTCAGGAGGCGCAGAATCAAGAGGGAGGAGATCAAAGTATTTGGCCCATGAAGCAGGACCAAACAAGGCCTGATACGCATCAGCACGGGAAGGAATCGAGCGAGTGCGGCTGGGGCGCGAACGGCGTTGAGAACCCCTAGAGAGAGAGGGGTCAAAAGGCGCAGTAGTCACAACGAGAGATTTAGCCGCACCAGGGGGCGAAGTGGTCACCACCGGGGGCTGGAGGCTCGACCCAACCACAGAGGAGGGAGGGGAGCTGGGGGAAGAAGTCAGGACGGTCAAAGGAGGAGCAAGGTCTGGGCCCAACGCAGCGGAAGCTACAGAGCCTGGTCTTCCAATACAGGCCGACTCGGGGGCTTGGTCGCCCACCCCACGAGCCTGAGAGGGTACAACGGAAACATTCATCGACATAGAGACGAAGAGAAAAAATTCACCCACGAATGTACCCCCATACCCACCATGGAGCCACAATTAGAGGCAGGACACCCAACAGGAAGCTATCGCCGATCATGCCGGGGCCCCCTAGGGGTGCGTCGTGAGTATACGCCCCACAAACGCCACCTTAAGAACCGTCAGTCCGTCGAGATCGGGTTCAGCGACGAAAGGGGGATTGACAATAAAAGATTCCCCTCGCTCGAGATGTTGGGTACTACAGTTCTACGGGTGCAAGAGTATGCCTCCTCAAGCACCCGGGCTTCAAAATAGAAGAAGTCCAAAGAAATAATCCAAAACAAGCAAAAGTTTGGCAGGAAACGACAAGCAGATAGGAGAAGAGGAGGGGGGGGGGGGAGAAAAACGAAACATAAGGAAAAGGAAAAGCGATCCGGCACAATTAGAGAAGACAACAGCAGGAGTGTAAGGCCAGAGGACTGCCCCACGGAGCATCACACTCTGGCAGCCGTCCACCAAGCCCCCTCACGACGCCAACGGGCCGGATGGGGTGTTCTTTGTAGAATTGAGCCTTTAGGCTGGGGATGTGGGTGGCTTCCATAACTTCCTTTTTGAGAGCATTCCACTTGTTAACTACCAGTACAGGGTACGAGTACTTTCTTTAATCATAAAATAAGTCCCTTCGGCTCATTTGCTCCCCAGCCTCCACCTGTGTCCACCTCTGTCTGAACAGGTTATCCTAGTTCACCTTATCTGTTCCCCTTAATATGTTGTAAGTTGCGATCATTTCCCCTCTGTTCCTTATATCCTTTGGGGTTGAGAGATTTAGTTTCATTAGTCCATGTTCGTAGCTAAGCCCTCTTAGCTCTGGCACGAATCTTGTTGCAGACCTTTGAACTTTTTCAATTTTGGCTTTATGTTTAACAAGGGGCAGGTTCCACACTGGTGATGAGTTCTCCAGTATTGGTCGAACAAATGTTGCATAGATTAAATTGGAGTCCTATTTCAGGCTCTTAAACGATGACCTTATATATGCCAGCATCCCTAAAGCTTCTTATTGAGGTTATCTTAAGATGATTTCGGGGCTTAGCGTCCCCGCGACCCGGTCCTCAACCAGGCCTCCTGTTTCTTACACACACCCCAGGAAGCAGCCCGTAGCAGCTGTCGAACTCCCAGGTACCTGTTTACTGCTAGGAAACAGAGGCATCAGGGTGAAAGAAACGTTTGCCCATTTGTCTCCACCTCGACCGGGGATCAAACTCGGAACCTCAGGACTACGAATCCGAAGCGCTGTACACTCAGCTGTCAGCTGCTGATGTTTATGTGTGCCTCCAGTGTGAGTGTCAGCATTATATCCACTCCCATCTCCTCTCTTTCTGATTACTATTGTTGCCTTCCCCGTATGGTGTAGATGCCTTCTGGTCTCCTCTCTCTCTTTCCCATCTAAACCCTCCTTACACTTGTTGGGACTGAACTACAGCAGCCATTTGTCTGAGTTCTTAAGTTCCTCGAACATGAAACAAGGGGGTATGGGAGTGCCATAAGCCTATCTGGATTGGCATCAGTGCTACACTTTAAGAAACACCAGTATTTATTGGTATCCACCCAAGCAATTTTCATGACGTCAAATTGAAATCGTGGATGCGTTTCCAAATGTTTTCCATATTGTTTCCTTCAGTGTTTCATAATACAAAATTTTCATAGACACATGCAGATACAGAGAGGGGGGAGAAGGGGGGGGGGGGCTTACGAAAGGGGGCTTACGAACGGGGGGCTTACGACCCTGCTCGAGTTTTTCTACACAGATGTTGAGATGAGGCATGAGAGAGAAGTATGGGCGGCTCGCATTTTTCTAGATTGTTAACAATTCTTTGACACAGTACTCTACAAAAGAATGAAACGCAAACAGAAACGTAGCAGACTTGAGTAACTAGAACGATAATGGACTGGTTTAAAGAGTATCTGACAGATAGGAAACAGAGGATCGCACAGAGATGAAGTGTCAGTATGGAGGGAAATATCATGAGGGATTATGCAAGGCTCGGTACTGGGACACTATTCTTCCTGAATCACAAAAACAACCTTCTATAGGAAGTATTCTCAAACATGTCAATGATTGCAGATGATGCTAAGCTAACGAGAATAATAAGAACCGAGAAGGATGTCATAATGCTTCAGGAGGACCTGGAAATGCTATAGGAATGAGCGGACAAATGGTTGCTGGAGTTTAATTAAAAAAAAAGTCAAGTAATGTGGTTATGAGAAGGAAAAGGAGACAAATATGTGACTACAGTTCAGAAGTTCAAAGACATCACCACACCAAGAAAGGTGATAAAGGTGACCTGGTAGTGGATGTAACTGCAGTCTTAACACCTGACACACAGTAACATAATACCATCAGCTTCATGTGCAACTCAAGGAATTTTAATGACAATATTTAAACATCAAACCAAGGAAGCATTCATAACATTATTCCCAACGTTTGTTAAAGCAGACTATGATAACCTGTTCAGACAGGGAGAGAAGAACAAGAGGACACAGGTGGAGGCTAGGGAGCATATGAGCTGAAGGGACATAATTAAAGATTTAAGAAAGTACTCGTACCCTGTACGGGTAGTTAACAAGAGGAATGTTCTAAAAGAGGAAGTTATGGAAGCCACCCACATCCACAACTTAAAGGCTCAATTCTACAATGAACCTGAAAGTCGGTGTAGATAAGTTGAAACACAACAGGTACCACGCCAGTAGGTGGGACAAAGAGCTAGACCTCACTCCTCTATACACGAATAGTTAAGTACACATTCACATACAATTAAACAAATACTCATTTCACACACACAACTTGATTTGTGTACGATGTTTCGAATAAAGTTTCCGATTAATACTGAAACTGAAATGTCAAAACATTTCCATTTAATCACACACACACACACACACACACACACTTATATAAATTAAGCGAACACGTGATTTCTTTCTGGTAATCATAATGTTAGTGTTTATACAAGATAAGATCAGTGACCATGCAAGAATAATCAGGAGCCGCAGTAGTCCAGGTGTGGGAGCGTCCTCCGCGGCCTCACACTCCACAGGTCAAACCTCACTGCTACTTTTTTTGTATTAAGCTTCATGAATATTTTATAATTCTACCCCGTTTTCCTTCCATGATTAAACGTGTACAAATGAAAACTAAATTGTACTCTCATTCACATTGAAAGAGTAAGTGCAAATCAATTCGTACTTTATGAGAAAGCATTAATCGTCTCATCCATTAACCTATCTACACAGTATTGTGTACATAGTAGCGTCTTTTGGTATCCTATGAGTTTGTTACCGCCACTAAGTAAAAATGATTACCCAGTTTTGTCCACGAGGAGCGAAATTCCATAATGAATGCCATCGGAGCCCGCTGCCGTAGAACCACAAAGGGCTTGGGCAGATTGAAGTTCAGAGAGAGAGAAGGGATCATTATAGGGAAGGTGAAGATAAGTACAGAAATTTAAAGGACGAGATTCAAGGAGAGGCTTACAAAGAAGGAAGGATTGGGGGAGATGAGAACCAGAACTAACAGAGGAGAAATGGGAACCCAGTTCGGTCGCAACCTGCAACGGGTCCGCCACAAGAGTACCATGAAGGCGAAGGACCGGTGAGACATTAGGAACGAACTTACCCGCAATCTTGCGGATACGCTTCCAGACCAGTGGAAGAGGAGTTTCGGACGTAACGGTGGAGACATAAGACTCCCAGCAAGCACGATTAGCCGCACGGATGGTCCTACGGGCCACCGCACTCACCCTCCGAAACAAAAGAAAAGACTCGACCGTCTGCCGGCGGCGATGTCACTTCCAGGCTGCACGCTTACAGCGGACAGCCCGAGCACAGTCCAAACTCCACCAGGGAACGTACTTCCGCGTTCCCCGAGAAGAAGAGCGAGGAATAGAGTGGAGGGCAGCGTCAAAGACAGGGTCATGAAAAAGAAGGAGGGCTCGAGGGAGAGGTAAAACGGAAAGGTCGGAAATAGTAGCACAGAGAGTAAAGAGGCGCCAGTCAGCCTCGGAAAACCGCCACCTAGGGAAGGAGAGAGGAGGGCAAAAGGAGAAAAAAGTGACAAGGATAGGAAAATGGTCACTGCCATGGAGGTCATCAAGGATTCGCCACCCGAAATCTAAGGAAAGGGATGACGAGCACAGAGAAACATCGAGACAAGAAAGGGAGCGAGTCCGAGAGTCCAAATGAGTGGGCTCACCAGAATTAAGAAGGGACAGGGAAGGAGAGAGGATGAAAGGTTCAAGGAGACGACCCCGGGTGTTTGTCAGCACATTACCCCAAAGGGCATGACAATTGAAATCACCCAGCAGGAGCACAGGCTCCGGCAAGGAGTCTAGGTGGTGTTTAAGATCGGGAAGAGAAAGTGGGACAGTGGGGGGTAGATAAATAGAACAAACCGTGTACCATCTACGCACAAAGATACGGGCAGCAGAACAGTGGAGAGGCGAGGAAAAAAGTAAGGGGACAAAGGGAACATCAGCACGAATCAAGAGAGCAGAAGAATTATGGACCCCAGCTGGGAGGGGAGAGAAAAGAATAGCCACGGAAGCGACCAGGACGAGAACCAAGCATCGGCTCCTGGAGACAGACACAAAGGGGCGAAAACTGTGAAATGAGAAGTTGGAGGCCAAGGAAATTGGCGTAAAATCCACTGATGTTCCACTGGAGAAAAGACATTAGCAAAGAGAGAGGAGAGCAACGGAGAGCAAAGAAGAAACAAAGGTGAAGAAGGAACACAGCACGCTAAAAAAGCACAGAGTCAGGATCAGGGTCAGCGAAGTCAGGGTTAGGTGGCATGTGTAAACTGAGTAAAGGAGGGGGGCAAGAAGCAGGAGGACGGACCAAAGGTGGACGAGCAGGGTCTGGAGGAGGAGGAAAGGGAGGAGGGGGGGGGGCAGAAAGAGGGGAGCGCACCTCAGCAAGGGCAGTAACAGAGATGGAACCAGGGGCTAAAGAAACCAACACAGAAGGAACAGGGGGCACCACCACCGAAGCGGGAGGGGAAGGAATGATAGAATCAGAGAGAGGGGGTGATGAAGAAAGCGAAGCTTTCTTACCGACAGGGGAGGAGGAAGGAGAGGAGCCAGGTTTCCGCTTCTGACTCAAAGATACAGGCGTCCCAGCAGCAACGTACTGGGCAACAGACTCCAGTGTCTCGATAGGAGAAGAAGATAGAGAGCGAGCAACACAACCATCAGGAGAACGATGGACGTCGGCCCGCACAGTCAGGCGGCGTGGAGAGCTAGGAGACGGAGGAGAAGGACGGGAAGGAGGACTAGAAGAAGAGGAAATAGAAGACACAGGAGACGTGACAGAATGGGTAGAAAGGAGGGGAGCCCTAGACAGAGAACCAGGAGGGGACTCTTCGGGACAGAACGGAGGGAAACAGGGGAGGTGGTGGTGAGCGTGTCCGGGTCTAAGGCTCGGAAACGGTTGTGAGACTGAGGAAGGCGGGAAAGACGAGGAGAGGAAGAGCGCACCACGCGAGCATAGGAGACACCGGCGAAAGAGGAGAGACGATGAACTTGGCGCCGAGCCTCAGGAAAAGACAAACGGTCCCGGTGCTTCAAGTTGAGGACAGCTGCCTCAAGTTTGTAACGAATACACGCACGGGAGAAGGTAGGGTGGGCTTCACCGCAATTGAGGCAGCGGGCCTGGGGAGAAGTGCACTCCAGCTTAGAGTGACCCTCGCTTCCACACAGGGGACAGAGAGACAGGACTAGAGCACTTGAGGGTGCCATGGCCAAACTTCCAGCACTTACCGCAGAGCCTCGGAGAGTGAATATATTCCTGAACGGAGCACCTGGCACCAGCAAGAATAACAGAGGATGGAAGGGTCCTACCATCAAAGGTAACCTTCACAACCCGAAGAGGCAGACGGCGATGACCACGAGGGGGACGAGTAAAGGTATCCTCCTGGAGGATAGAATGACCCTGGGCCTCAAGGACATGCTTGATATCCTCGTGGCAGTCCCTGAGATCCCTAACACCGGTCGCAACATGGTGCGGGAGGAGAACAGTGCCCACACTAGCATTCAACCGGGCGTTCTTCGAGACCCGAACAGGGGTTTCACCAAGGCAGGATAAGGCGGCCAAGCGAATGGCCGCATCCTGAGAAGGAGCAGCAACGACACGGGTACCAAGACGAGTGGGGTTGAAGGTGATAGAGGCATCCACGGAGTCGACAAGATGCCTATGAAGGGAAAAATCAGGAGGAGTCGAGTCCAAAGGTTGGAGGTCAAAGTATTTAGTCCATGTAGCAGGACCAAACAAAGCATGGAACGAAGGAGGATGGGAAGGGAGCATACGAGAGCGGCCGTGGCGGGTACGGCGATGAGAACCCGTAGAGAGAGACGGGTTGAAAGGTTCAATAGTCTCGAGAAGAGATGGAGCCGTGCAAGGGGACGAGGCGGTCACCACAGCAGGCTTGGGGCTCGACCCAACCACAGAGGGAGGGGAGCAGGGAGGAAGAGTCTGGTCTGGGCCTAAACCGGGCTCTGTAGCGGAGGCTACAGATCCCGATCTTCCAGGACGGTCCGACTCAGGGGCCTGGTCGCCCACCCCATGAGCCTGGTTAGAAGTAGTCAAGTCGTCATCCATATTGCAAACCAACACAAAAGGGATGGGACCTGGAACCAAGGGAAACCACCTACCAGGGCAGCCAGGGAGGCCGAGCGCGGGCCAGTGCAGGAAGGGTGTGTCGTCTCCAGCGGTGCTCCCCCTTTTCAACAGGGGAGTTCTACTACTTCGTTCATTCTCCCACACTGGTGCTAAGACCCCAGTCCCCCTATCGTCCTAGCCTGGACACCCAACCATCCACTCAGGGCGGCCTCTCACAAGCGACCCCTCCAGCGGGTGGTCCAATGGCTCACAAGGCCCCTACATGGTGCCCTTCAGGACGTACACCACCCAAAGAGGGGGCAGGAGAGGAGGCACAGGCAACCCACACCCGTCCCAGGGAGGTGTACGTAAGCCCCTCACCACGGCAAGGAGGCACCACGGAGGGGGAGAGGAGAAGTAGAGGAGCAGAGTTTACATGCTTTTGTGATACCAGTGGTGAAGCACCATTGTTGATCAAGGAAGACTTCATGGTGTAGCAGTCTGGAAGAGCTGCGGAGGATCCTGGTAGATAAACCCGGAAGAACCTGAAGATTACAGGGTAGTGAACTTCCAGATGTGGACGGGAAGTTCTAGTCGATTACTTGTAGGGAGTTGGTAGAGTGTTTGGTTGTCATTAGCGTGCAAGACAAAGTGAAAGGCGATTGATTATTTGCCATTTTTGTGCCAAGGAGTACTTATACTGAAGTATAGGGTTACAGTCATAGGTTGAATTACCTGCAGACACATACATGTGTGTTCTAGGACTGATAGGGGGATCAATTGATCATCGTATATAAAGTAATTAATTATCAAAAGGCACCAAACCGGGAAGGCTATGTAGCACCATCAAATTGGCGGAATAACCAGAAGGGGCTAAATATCACCAAGAATGCCAATACGAGAACAAAAACGCACAAGGCGAACGATATCAAAAGTATCCGAGTCACCAAGAATTCTATTAGGGGACAAGTGACCGCGAGGGACGGTCGGAAAGCAAGGTAAGGTAATTATCAAAAGAAGGCACCAAACCGGGAAGGCTATGTAGCACCATCAAAGTGCGAAATAATCAGAGGGCGCTAAATATCTCCAAGGATGCCAATACGAGAACAAAAACGCATAAGGCGAATGATATCAAAGGATCCGAGTCACCAAGAATTCTATCGAGGGACAGGTGACCGCGAGGGGCGGTCGGAAAGCAAGACACACGCTCGTCCTGGAAGTCAGGACATTCAAGAAGGACATGCACGACCGTAAGAGGGACAATGCAACTAGGACAATAAGGAGCAGGGCGGCGCTCCATCAAGTGACCATGGGTTAAGCGCGTATGGCCAATACGCAACCTCGCCAGAGCCGTTTCCCATCGCCGGTTACGGTGGTAGGAGGATGGCCAAGAAGAAACACAACATTTAAGAGTACGTAGTTTGTTACCAGTAACAGACGACCAAGAAGCCTGCCAACGGGTAAGGATGGAGGCATGGATAACCGGGTAAAAGTCGGAATATGGAATACCTTTATGAGAGATGGGACAAGAGCGGACAGCTTCCTTGGCGGCAGCATCCGCACGCTCATTTGAAGACACCAATATGGCTGGGAACCCAACAGAACCTAACAGACTTAAATTTACTGTGAACAAGAAACGGCCAACGCTGGATCTCGACAACTACTGGATGAACCGGATTAAAGGACTAGAGCCTTGAGGGCACTACGCGAGTCAACAACAACTACAAAGGAAGACTGACAACGAGAAAGCAGGAGACGAAGAGCAGAGAGAATAGCATAAAGCTCCGCTGTAAAGATGCTAGTCTTCGGAGGTAAGCGACACATAAGTGCGATCAGGAAAAACAACTGAGTAGCCAACACCGTCCGCAGACTTAGACCCATCGGTGAAGACAGAAACGGAGCAGGAATGAGTAGAAAAGTGCTGAAGGAAAAGGCGTTTTAGAATCGTAGGAGGGGTAAGAGCTTTAGTGATGCGGGTCAAGGATGTACAAAACTGCAGAAGGGGGACTCTCCATGGGGGCAGAGAAGGAACAACACGAGGAGAAACATTAGAAACAGGAACAGAAAGAATCCTGTAAGCGAGATAACCGGACAGAAAGAGGGAGGTGGTGAAGAGGAACAGGAACCGCAGGAGGGGTAAAAGTTAAAGCACGACAGAGGCGAGAGGATGAATGTTGTAAGGACCGCGCAAGATAGCGAAGACGGTAGCGATCACGGCAGTCCTGGAGACACAGGAAGCCAGTGTCAACATACAAGCTAAGGACGGGAGTCGAACGAAAAGCACCAGAACCGAGGCGCAACCCAGTATGGTGCAAAGCATCAAGACGGCGAAGAGCAGAAGGAGAAGCAGACGAGTAAGCAGGGCAACCATAATCGAGCTTAGACAGGACGAGAGAGGAATGTAAAACAAGGAGTGCGCGCCTATCCGCTCCCTAAGAAGTATGGGGCAATACCCAAAGGAGGGTAAGGCCTTAGAGCACTCATCACGGAGGTAAGAGATACGGGGAGACCAAGATAATCGAGTGTCAAGGAATAACCCCAAAAGCTTCGCGGAATCGTTGTACTCAAGGGAGCCGGTCGGCCGAGCGGACAGCACACTGTACTTGTGATCCTGTGGTCCCGGGTTCGATCCCGGGCGCCGGCGAGAAACAATGGGCAGAGTTTCTTTCACCCTATGCCCCTGTTACCTAGCAGTAAAATAGGTACCTGGGTGTTAGTCAGCTGTCACGGGCTGCTTCCTGGGGGTGGAGGCCTGGTCGAGGACCGGGCCGTGGAGACACTAAAAAAAAAGCCCCGAAATCATCAAGATAACCTCAAGATAAGAAGGGGATGACCACAAAGTGACAAAGAGGGACGAAGAACGAGGAATGAATGGAACAAACTGTACCATTTCCCCACAATGATACGAGCAGAACAATGTAGAGGCAAAGGAAAAAGTAAGGGGACAAAGGGAACATCAGAGCGAATCAAGAGAGCAGAAGAATTAGGAGCCCCAACAACAGCAGGGGGGGGGGGGAGAAAGGAATAGCCACGAAAGCGACCAGGATGAGCACCAAGCATCGGCTCCTGGAGACAGACACAAAGGAGCGAAAACTGCAAAATCAGAAGTTGGAGTTCAAGGAAATTGGCGTAATAACCTCGAACGTTCCATTGAAGAATAGACATCGACGAGAAGAGAAAGGACAACAGAGAACAAGGAAGAAACAAAGGCAAAAAAGCAACATAGCACACAAAAGAATATCAGAGTCAGGATCAGGGTCAGCAAAGTCAGGGTTAAGGGCCATGGGTAAACTGAGCAAAGACGGAGGGAAGGAAGCGGGAGAACAGACCTGAGGTGGACGGGAGGGGTCTGGAGGAGAAGGAGGAGGAGGAGGAAGAGGAGGAGGAGACAACCGAGAGCAGCAGTCAAGGACAGCAGCAGGAAGAGGGGGGGGGGAGTAGAAAGAGGGGAGCGCACCTCAGCAAGGGCAGCAACCGAGAGAGAAGCGGGGGCAAAAGAAACCTCCATAGCAGGAACTGGGGGTGCAACCACCGAAATGGGAGGGGAAGTAACGATAGTCAGTAGTAGGGGCCGAGGAAGAAAGTGAAGCCTTCTTACCCGCCAGGAGGGTAAGAAGGAGAGGAGCCAGTCTTATGCTTCAGATTTAAAGAGACCGGCGTCCCTGCAACTACGTACCAGGCAACGGATTCCAGCGTCTCAACAGGAGCTGAACGAGAGCACACACGACGGTCGTTAGGAGAGCGATGGACATCAGCCCGCACCGACAGGCAGCGGGGAGAGTCAAGAGACGGAGGAGAAGGATGGGAAGGAGGATCGGAGGGAGACGAGGAAGAAGACATAGGAGACATGACAGACAGAAAAAAAAGGAACCCCAGACAGAGGACCAGGAGGGTGACCCTTTGGGACAGAACTAAGGAACAGAAGGGGCAGTGGGCGTATCAGGGTCCAAGGCCCGGAAACGGTTGTAAGTCTAAGGAAGGTGGGAAGGGCGAGGAGAGGAAGAGCACAACACGTGAGCATAAGAGACGTTAGCATAAGGCGGGAGCCGGCGAACCTAGTGCCTCTCCTCGGGAAAAGAAACGCTCCCGGTGCTTCAAGTTGACGACAGCTACCTCAAGCTTGTAATGGATACACGCACGGGAGAAGGCAGGATGAGCCACACCGCAGTTGAGGCAACGAGCCTGGGGAGAAGAGCACTCCGACTTAAGAGTGACCTTTGCCCCCCCACACAAAGGACAGAGAGACAGAGACAGAGAGAGACAGGACAGCAGCGGAGGGCACCATGCCCAAACCTCCAGCACTTGTTACAGAGCCTAGGAGAAGGAACGTACTCTTGGACAGAGCACCTGGCACCAGCAAGAATAACAGAGGGTGGAAGGGTCCTACCATCAGAGGTAATCTTCACAACCCGAAGGGGTTGATGGCGACGACTACGAGGGGGACGAGTAAACGTGTCCACCCGGAGGATAGAATGGCCCTGGGCCTCAAGGATATGATGAATATCATGGCAGTCCTGCAGATTCCGAACATCGGTCGCAACATGGGGCGGTAGGAGAATAGTGCCAACACTTTCATTCATGAGAGCGTTCTTTGAGACCCGAACAGGGGTCTCCCCAAGGCAGGATAAAACAACCAAGCGGGAGGCCGCATCCTGAGAAGGAGCAGCAATGACATGTACCGAAATGGGTGGGGTTGAAGGTGACAGAGGGATCCATGGAATCAACAAGTTGCCTATGAAGGGCATGCCTATCTATCCATACCCACCATGGAGCCACAATTAGAGGCAGGACACCCAACAAGAAACCATCGCCGATCATGCCAGGGCCCCTTAGGGGTGCGTCGTGAGTATACGCCCCACAAACGCCACCTTAAGAACCGTCAATCCGTCGAGGTTGGGCTTAATGACGAAAGGAGGATTGACAATGAAAGGTTCCCCTAGCGCTCTACGTTGGGTACTACAGTTCTACGGGTGCAAGAATATGCCTCCCCAAGCACCCGGGCGTCAAAATAAAAGTCCCAAAGAATAACCAAAACAAGCCAAAGGTCGGCAGGAAACGACAAACAGAGAGGGGAGAAAAACTAAACAAGGAAAAGCGATCCAGCACAATTAGAGAAGACAGAAGCAGAAGCACAAGACCACAAAAAGACAGGACTGTCCCACGGAGCATCACACACTGGCAGCCGTCCACCAAGCCCCCTCACGGCGCCAACAAGCCGGATGGAGAGGGGGTGGTGGTGGATAAGAAGATGTGCAGTGCGTTGTCGAGGGCATATAGAGACGCATGGAGAGAGCGTGGCATGATGGAGTCTAGTACAGGCAATGGAGCAGTCACTGACGAAGAGCAGCATTGTCTGTGGCGACAGAGTCGGCCGACCTGCCTTTAAGTCCCACATTGCGCAGTTGGCATCTTTGAATTTGTTGGATATCAAGGTGCCATGGACGTGGTGGACGAGGCTGTCAAAGGACCAGGTGGATGTTCCTGCTGTGGGAAGAACACAGGCTTCTTGCCACAGTAATCCGCACCACAGCAGAACTACAGAGCACCAGTGGTGGCGAAAGTACAGTGAGCAGTTATATTAATGTTTGTGCGTTCGTTCTGTCAGATGGGCGTTTTGTCCCAGAGTCACCAATGTAACGTTAGATTTGGTGACAAAATGTAGACTAAATATAAGTTTAATATTGGATGGTAATCTCCTGCATTTAATAGAGGAGTTCCAAAACTTTGCTATGCCCTGCACCCCTAGGAAATATTTTTGCACGTCATAAAATTAGCATATATGAAGACGGTATTCTAGATGTTTTTTTGTACTTTATTCTCAAGAGGAAAATGTTTAGGCAAATCACACAGCATTCCTTTATGTTACACACCCAGAAATGCCACATTGCACCCCCTGTGGGTGCTGGCACCCCAGCTTAGGAACATTATATAGTTTACAGCGGTTGGTGACGAATGGTACATTATTGCTGTGATAGGTCGAGCCGTAGTGCGTTGCTGTTGAAGACTGGTAGCGTCCGTCGTATATGCAAGATGTTGTTCTTCACCACATATGAGCGAGAATGGCGATACTGTGATTCTGGCGCCATGTATCCTCGGCCGCTTGATCCGTTTCTTGCCCCAGTCTGCTCGTAATTCGGTTGAGGGGACTGTTTGCATCTGTTGGAAGTTTGTTAGTTAACTAAACTTGTTGGGAATGTATAGCAGGTGTCAGTAATATATGAAAGTGTGGAATACTTTGAATAATATTAACAGGATTTTCATTATCTTTAATATGGTTGCTGCACACTGAAGAAATGTTAATCTCTGCAATTGGTTTTGTATTTAGCAGCATCAACTTCAAAATAACAGTATCAAGATTAGTAAAATAAACTTTGCTGTTGCAGCAGCAGTGTTAATAAGACATTAAATTCGGCTCTGGTAATTTTACTTTAAAAATACATCCCATCCTTACCTGAATTAAGGGGCGCCTGACAGCCGAGTGGACAGCGCTTCAGATTCGTAGTCCCGAGGTTCCTTGTTCGATCCCCGGTGGAGGCTGAGACAAGTGGACAAAAAGTGTCCACTTGTCCACCCTGATGCCCCCTGTTACTTAGCAGTAAATAGGTACCTGGGAGTTTGACAGCTGCTACGGGATGCTTCTTAGGGGTGTGTAACAAAATGAAGCCCTGGTCGAGGATCGGGCAGCGAGAACGCAAAGTCCCATAATCATCAAGATATCGGAAGATAACCACCCAGTTAACAGCTGTTAGTGACTGTGGCCCTACAAATTTCTTCCCCATTGTGGAAAGAATTTAATAAAAAGTAGTTTAAAAATGCAAGGACACCTACACGTACAATATTATAAGCCTGCTTTAAACCAGAGGATTTATCCTCTGAAGTAATTAACACATCTTACGGAGTCGACCATACTTGGGGGCACCAATGTGCGTGAGCCTCACAACTGCCAAGTGCAATCTCTAAATACATTTTGAAAGACACTTCAGTTAAGTCCACCATTTATATTGAGAATCTGTAGGTTTAGATGTGTAAATTCCGTCAAAAAAAAAAATATATATGTACAATGGTCTATGTCGTCTCAAGATTGAACATTATGCGGATTACATTTCGCAGTTCATAAATATTAGGACATCAGGAGTGTGTTCATTCTCTGTAATGTGGCACATTGTATTTGAAAAGAAAAAGCAGAAAGTATTTCATAATTTTAACGTACACAGTCAAGCCACTTTAGCCGTGTAGGAATTCCACCCGTCTTATATCTTACAATTTATTGAACCAAGTAAAGCGACACATTGTTATCTTATTTCTAAATCCTTCGCAAGTTAGATTATGAGTAGACGGCTTGTCGACTTCAAACGCTGGACACCTTTCCTGAATGTCTCCGATTGGACTTTAATCTTTATGGGTTACTCCAATTCCCGTGTCAGCCACATGTGCTCAAGATTTAATACAGCCTCCATAATTTACACAAGTAGTTATGCTTTCGATCTTAAGCAGTTTTAATCTTTTCAATCTTAAGCTTTAAATCATTTCTCTATCACCACTAAAAGCAATGCCTAGTCTCATTAGTTCATCGAAATTTCGTACGTGTTAATCTTTATGTACATTAGCAAATTGATCTGGCTGTTGTGTTAAGGTCTGCTAGTGGTTCACATCTTGTGGCGAACCCTCGGGAATATGCCGTTTTCATGATCAGCCCATCCTCATCAACAAAGCCCACAAGTGATACCGTGCACCTGACCAACTCTTGAAACTAAATGCTTTGCACACTACTCTCAACTGATGAAGTTTGAACATTTAACACTGCTTCACTGATTACCTCTGTTCGATCAACAACTAATTGTGCTACAAATGTAGCACAAGTACTACTAGTAACCCACATACTGCAAACGCAAATAGTTGTCATCAGAAACTAAACGCCTAACCTACGTCTTAATATGCTAATGTATAATATTAATGCTTTAGGAAAATTATATTTCTAGTTAGGATCATGTTAACGCTGATAAATACGCCTTTGGGGTCGGCCCCTGGATGGAATGAACCTAACCTGACGACAGGGTTTAAGGAGTAACGTCCACTTGCTAGCCACCAAACTTTCAATTATTAACCCTCTCCTACTCTTGGCCGCATCTCTAACAACCAGTAATGTAAACTTAGTTACTCATGCAAGCGACATTTAGTTACAAATACAAGGCAGGATATCTTTTGACGCTGCTCTCCGGGTTACCACAGCACTGGTGCCCACTCTTCCCCTAGCACGGCGCATCTCCTGTGGAGTAAATGCACGTAGGACATTTAACAATTGTTTTATTGACCGTTTGTAGTTTACAAAACTACCATGAATAATGGATTATACACATACAAAATATTTAAAAATGGTAAAAAATTATTCCCGTTAGGTTCATGTGATCAAAGTAGGTTTGTCGCCATCATTAAATGAATTTGAGATACTCAATTTAGATAAGTATGGAACTGTAATCTTCCTCTATGTCCAAACTACCACATGAATAGCATCCTGTGGTGTCCCTTTTAAGAGGATGTTAGCATTTTGATGAAAATTTGCAGTAAAATTAATATGTAAATTACTCATTAAATTGCCTCTTGTTTCTTACTTATGTCATTATTAGCAACCACAGCCAAGCTGGATACGTTACTCACTTTCTAAATAGTCGTTCTGGAAAACCATGGACGACACTACTTGGCCTCTCACGGATCTAAGTTTTTGATTTCACAACACGACAGCTTACTAAAATTCCTTTTACATTAAAAGAAAATGAAAGTATTGCCTCTACTCTATACAAATCGATTTATAGATTATTCTAAAACTTTTTTTGCATTTTAAAGAGTGATGCATAACAAATCCTTTAATTGATATATATTGCATACTAAAAAGATTAAATTTGTCAATTTAGTTACAACACTTATGCATTAAGTTTCAAAACATCTTTACCAATTTCTTTTGGAGAGTTGGGAAATTAATGGGTCAGCTAGTGTTATCAGCAACTGGCACATGCTGGCAAGACAGGGATAGCAGGAGACAAGGACAGTAGGAGGCCACACCTTAATACTACCTCTATGCTGTCGTTTACGAAATTTATCCTGAAATCCTTGATAATGGAAAAAACTAATTGAAACCATTTTGTAAGCATAGGCCAGCTTGTACGGACAACTGCAACTAATTTAAATTTAACTATACTTGGTTTCAAATTAACATACGTTTACACGCGTGGGCGAGCCCCCACACACTACAAGGGTAGCCCACACCCGTGTTGCTGGGCGAGCCCCCACACACTACAAGGGTAGCCCACACCCGTCTTGCTGGGCGAGCCCCCACACACTACAAGGGTAGCCCACACCCGTCTTGCTGGGCGAGCCCCCACACACTACAAGGGTAGCCCACACCCGTGTTGCTGGGCGAGCCCCCACACTACAATGGTAGCCCACACCCGTGTTGCTGGGCGCAACAGTAAACATTACACTGCTCAAGTATCGACATTCGTGGTCAAGCGTCTATTGGAAATTGGTAGGCTCTTGCACTAGCGAATCATTAAGACTTTTTGCTGTAGAGTACAAAAATGTAGTCAACCAAGTTGTCACACGTACCCACCAAGTAAAATCATTAGTAGTTAATTAACAAATACCAGACGATTTGTTAATCTACAAACACACACAGCTGTTAATATTAAAACTTGAGCCCATTCTTGTATCTTATTCGGATGTTATGGAACAAGCTTTGAGCATTTTAAAACTATCTTATGTTACCGTAAAGATTTCCATTTAATGTTAAAAATTATGGACTGGACTGACCACTTTATGACTGAACTGTAGTAACACTGTAGTAACCGATTATACACCCACAGTAACCAGCTTAATTCCCGTGTCGCTTGCTGTCACTAGGGGAGAAAATGGCGACATTGTTAAATTAAAGGAGTACTAGATGGGGTACCCAGCTGTATGTACCCAATAATGAACAGTGTTTTCATGTTAAAGTATTTCCGAGAACATGAAACTCAAGGTCAGTATTTATGGCATAATCAACGGTTATGTCCTGAAGCCTAGTCTCGGGTATATAGTTTTTTATCCCGTTGTCGAGACCCTTTGCGCTACAAAATTAATTACAATAATATATAATGGAGCGAGGACTCCTCAAGCAATTAACTGTCTATATTAAAACAAAAGTTTGGATAAACTTTCCTGAGGATTGTATACTTGCCTCATTTGTTTACTCATAACGCAAGAAGCACAACGCTGTTTCGGATCAATGCCCTCCACACCACCACCTACACCGTTTATACAAACACGAATGACGCTAAAAGTCGCCACGTAAAGCTGAGATTATCTCGTGTTATCCATCTCGAAGACAAAGCGAGACCTCAGTACAGTTTTGAAGTAAACGGGGGGGGGGGGGGGGGGGGGGTTGATAAATTACCGCTATCCAGCAACTCTCACAGACCATGCTACAACCAGCCTATCCTCCAAACGAAGACCCAAAAGTGATTCCATGCACCCGCCAATCCTCCTGTGGATGAATGAAAATCGGCTTACACACTACTCACAACTGATTTCGTTCGAACACTTCCGAAACAAGTGCTTCACTTACGAATTTTGTTCGAACCACAACGCTGTAAATGCTTCACCCACGTACTACAAATACAAATAATCGCCAACAGAACCTAAATACCTAACCTAACCTATGCCTATAGATATGCACGATATGCTAATATATTATAATATTAATTTATATATACATGAGAAAATTCCTGTTTTTAATGAACAGCATGTTAAAATTTATGAATGAGTCTGTGGAGTCGACCGCTGGATGTAATGGACTTGAATCGAGGACGGGTTAACTCCAACCCATTCCAGTGTTCGTCCTTGTAAACACTGAAAAAAATCTTCGTTAATCCAGAAGCCACAACAATATCTATGATTGAAAAACACTTTACATACAACTCACTGGATTATGTTTGAAATTCTCGTACATGGCTTCACTTTCTTCCTGTGTTCGAGTTTTCTCTTGATGCTTCACTCACATACCGCAAAATATAAGTTATTGCCAACAGAACCAAAACATCTAATTTATGTTTTATACACAAATCTTTATACATCATTATACACAAATCTAATACAAAATTATTTTCAATTAGTTAAAATATTCCTTTTGGTTACACAGTATGTACAGATAAACGAGCGAGTCTCTGGGATTGGCAGCGGCTGTGACAAGCGTAGCTTGGGGATGGTTGTCATTAAAACATTAGTCCATCATCATATAATCATAACTCTTTATTATGTTTACACCAGAATTTAAACGTCATCATATTAAAATGATATTACCCAATATCTACAGAAGAGAATGCCTGTCTGATTTTGATATTTGAGTTTACTAATTGTGCCTATATGATCGAGCTGTTAGTTCTTGGATCTCGCCTTTCTAACCTTCGGTTGTCTAATGTACTGACTCCCGATCTCTTTGAGACGAGGGATGGGCAAAGAGGGGTACCAAGAGGTGGAACAAAGTGACGTACAAAGAGGAGGGGCTAAGTGGGGGACTAAGAGGTTGGGGCGAAGTGGGAGATCAAGAGGAGGGACGAACTGGAGGACCGAGAGGAGGGACGAAGTGACGTACCAACAGGAGGGGCGAACTGGGGAACCAAGAGGAGTGACGAAGTGACGTACTAAGAGTAGTGGTGCATTGGGGAACCAAGAGGAGGGGACGAATTGGGGGACAAAGAGGAGGGGAAAGAAGGAGATCGGATAAAGAGAGGGCAAGAGGGACAAAGGTTAAGGGGGGTAACCGGATACCCCCGTTTCTATAGAACGAATATAAAGAGAAATGTCTCTGTTCGAAGTTGGAGGCCTCATGGGGAATAAGGAGAAGAAATGGGAAGAAAGAGGGGAAAAGGTGGGATGAAAGGTAGAATGGGGTGATAGGGGAGAGGAGGAAGAGTGTTGGAACACACAAACTGTCTCGGGGACCACCGGATATCCCTGGTAGTCTATATCTATAAAAAGAATATCTATCTATTCGGTCGGCCGAGCGGACAGCACACTGGACTTGTGATCCTGTGGTCCTGGGTTCGATCCCAGGCGCCGGCGAGAAACAATGGGCAGAGTTTCTTTCACCCTATGCCCCTGTTACCTAGCAGTAAAATAGGTACCTGGATGTTAGTCAGTTGTCACAGGCTGCTTCCTGGGGGTGGAGGCCTGGTCGAGGACTGGGCCGCGGGGACACTAAAAAAGCCCCGAAATTATCTTAAGATAACCTCAAGATAGATCTATCTGTCTGTCCAAGGTTGGCCGGGAGACACTTGAGGGAAAGACTTACTCAGCTTTGTAAGATAAATGGTCTAGGGTACAGGACGGTCATAGGCTGATCGAGGTCGCCAGAGTTCAACAGGGAACGATGTGCCGGGGTCACAGTCTGACCTCCATCACCATTTTTGGCACTGCCCTCCACCTACACCTGGGTTAATATGAAAAATAACAAAATAAATAAATTCTTACGGTGATATATATAATTATTCAGTGATCTTACAAAAATTAACATAACTTTTTTGTTATTCTTACATTTGCCATAGTTGTGGACAAGAGAAAATCCTCCCACAGCTTCAAAGGATTTCTCAAGCCTCGCCCCTTTCTCAACGTAAGCAAGAAACTATTACATTGTCTAAGTCGTTCACACCGCTAGGCTCCTCCCACCGCTGGACCACCCACTCCCCAATGGTAGACAATTGTATTATTTTTAATCATCATTTTTATGTAAGAGAAACAGAGGGATACTAATTGAAAAGGCAGATACAGACAGAGACAAACAGAATAAAAAAGAGAGAGAGACAAACTGTCATAAAGAGACAGATACTGGAACACAGAGGCCGAGTACACTAGGGCAAAGAGACAGTGAGAAGAAGACAAACAGAAAAACAGAAGCAAACAACAACACACAGAGACAGACAGAGGAAGACAACAAAACACAGAGACAGGCAGACAGGCAGACAGACAGACAGCGTGAGACAACAACACGCAGAGACAGACAGACAGACAGAGGAAGACCACAACACACATAGACAGACAGACAGACAGAGGATGACAACAACACACATAGACAGACAGACAGACAGACAGAGGACGACAACAACACACACAGACACAGACAGCGGGAGACAACAACACGCAGAGACTGACAGACAAACAGACAGAAGCAGACAACAACACAGAGACAGACAGAGGAAGACATCAACATACATAGGCAGACAGACAGAGGCAGACAACAACACAGAGACAGACAGAAGCAGACAACACACCGAACCAGACAGAAAACATCACACAGAAACAGACACAGAAAGACAGACAGACAGACAGACAGACAGACAGACAGACACAGACAGAGGCAGACACATAAGAAGACAGAGACAGACATGAAGAGAAGGAAGGAAAACGGGGAATGGGTGACGTGTGAATAGGGAAGGAAATGGAACTGTTTGAAGAGAGGGATGAAGTTACGAGGTGATAGGAGAAAAGAGGAGGGGGCGAGAGGGGGAGAGGGGAGAGTAGTGTGAGGGGGAATAAAGGCAAGGAGGGTGTAAAATAGGGGGGGAGAGCGTGAAGGAGAGGGGAGCGATGTGAAGAGAGGGAGAATAGGGAAAGAGAGATGAGAGATGGGGGGGGGGGGGTGAGGTTGGGAGAAAAGGGGAAGTGGGGAAGAGGAGCAGAGAGACCCGGACACAGCCGTGTTCTCCTCCTCTAGTCCTGTATAATCTATATAAATAAAATTGGAAATGTTCGTTTGTTCAAAATCGCTACTAATCTCCGAAAGTTCTTCACCGATTGCTTTGAAATTTTCACACAACGTTCCATTCGCATCCGGCCAGGTTTTTATCTACATACTATATAGATGTCACGTCTGTGATGGTAAAAAATTAAACATGCTTTTTCTGAAACAAATGTGTTTTTCATGTGAGGAAAATCTTCGAAACCTCTTTACTGATTGCTTTGAGCGTTGCATTCGAATAGGCGCGTCTTTTTATATGTCTACTATATACATGCCTCATCTGTGACAGGACGGTCTCGCTTCATGCAGGTCGGCGTTCAATCCCCTGCCGTTCAAATAGTTGGGTACCATTCCTTTCCCCGCATCCTATCCCAAATCCTTATCCTGACCCCTTCCAAGTGCAATATAGTCGTCATGGCTTGGCGCTTTCCCCTTATATTACTTACACGCTGTAATCTCCGAAAATTCTTCACCGATTCTTTCGAAATTTTGACACAACTTTGCATTCGAATGCACACTTCTTTTTATATGCCTACTATATAGATACCACCCCCTGTGACAAGTAAAACAGTGTAATCTGTTGCACATAATAGCAACATGTACGCTATACTAAATATGTCACGAATTCCATTTCAATGTTTCAGATTGCATTGATAAATTAATTGTTCATAGCTTTCGATTTATTTTATTTTTTATTGAATTAGTTTGTGTGACATTGTGTTGGAATTGAGCTGTGTTGTTTGCCATACCGTTCATTTCGTAAGTATAAGTATTGATGCCACACCTATGACAAGTAAAATTATGCTTTTCTTGAAAAACAGCGCCATCTGTTGCATGTAAAAGCAACACACATGCTATACTAAATATGTTACAATTTCATTTCAATGTTTCTGATTGCATTGATAAATTGAATTTTCATAGATTTGGATTTATTTTCATTTTGATTTAATTATTTTGTGTGAATTGCGTTTGAATTGAGCTGTGTTGCTTACCATACAGTTTATTTCGTGAGTATAGTTTATTTATTTCATATTTTCATTTCATTTTTTAACTGTTTTTCTTATATTTCAGTGATGGGAACATCAGATCACTTGATGTTCCCAATTTTCTGATGGGAAGATCATACCATTTGGGAAGGCATCAGACGAGGGAGTGGCGAATGGTGGGGATGATGAGGGGATGGAAGTGAGAGATTGTGGGGAGGACGAGGAGACATGGGAGGGGTTAATGGTGGGGAAGGACGAGGTTGACGAGGGAGTTTGGGATGGTGAGGACGAGGGGATGGGGGAATGGAGAATGGTGGGGAGGACAAAGGGACAGGGGAGTGGGGCATGGTGGGAAGGACGAGTGGAGTGGGAATTGTTGGGAAGCTGAGGAGACGGGTGAGGGGTGAAAACAGGGGAGGACTGGGGGACAGGGAAGGTTGCTTTGGCTCAGCAATGCATGTATTAACGTGCGGCCGGGTACAACTAGTGTATATATATATATATATATATATATATATATATATATATATATATATATATATATATATATATATATATATATATATATATTAGTATATTTTGGTAGCAGTCTTTCCTGTAGACATATATTATTAAATATGACCGAAAAAGTAAGATTAATAATTCTAACACGAATTTTCTCAATCTTTCGTACATTACGCTTCACTGTTGGAGGTAAATCAAAAATCAATTCTCCAAAATTCATTTATATTTCTAGTCTGACGCGACACGGGCGCGTTTCGTAAAACTTATTACATTTTCAAAGACTTTAGTTCACAAACACACAACTGAATAGAACTTACGTATCTCCGATTTTATATCTACATTTGAGTGAGGTGGAAGGGGTGATGTGGCATTAACACAAGACAGAACAAAATGTGGTATTAATAGGGTATTAATTTCATCAACACAAGACAGAACAAGAGTATTAATAGGGTATTAATTTCATCAACACAAGACAGAACACGAAGCAATGGATATTGAATTGAAGTGTTTGTAGAAAGCCTATTGGTCCATATTTCTTGATGCTTCTATATTGGAGCGGAGTCTTGAGGTGGGTAGAATATAGTTGTGCAATAATTGGCTGTTGATTGCTGGTGTTGACTTCTTGATGTGTAGTGCCTCGCAAACGTCAAGCCGCCTGCTATCGCTGTATCTATCGATGATTTCTGTGTTGTTTACTAGGATTTCTCTGGCGATGGTTTGGTTGTGGGAAGAGATTATATGTTCCTTAATGGAGCCCTGTTGCTTATGCATCGTTAAACGCCTAGAAAGAGATGTTGTTGTCTTGCCTATATACTGGTTTTTTTGGAGCTTACAGTCCCCAAGTGGGCATTTGAAGGCATAGACGACGTTAGTCTCTTTTAAAGCGTTCTGTTTTGTGTCTGGAGAGTTTCTCATGAGTAGGCTGGCCGTTTTTCTGGTTTTAAAGTAAATCGTCAGTTGTATCCTCTGAATTTTGTCTGTAGGGATAACGTTTCTATTAACAATATCTTTGAGGACCCTTTCCTCCGTTTTATGAGCTGTGGAAAAGAAGTTCCTGTAAAATAGTCTAATAGGGGGTATAGGTGTTGTGTTAGTTGTCTCTTCAGAGGTTGCATGGCTTTTCACTTTCCTTCTTATGATGTCTTCGACGAAACCATTGGAGAAGCCGTTATTGACTAGGACCTGCCTTACCCTGCAGAGTTCTTCGTCGACTTGCTTCCATTCTGAGCTGTGGCTGAGAGCACGGTCGACATATGCGTTAACAACACTCCTCTTGTACCTGTCTGGGCAGTCGCTGTTGGCATTTAGGCACATTCCTATGTTTGTTTCCTTAGTGTAGACTGCAGTGTGGAAACCTCCGCCCTTTTCCATGACTGTTACATCTAGAAAGGGCAGCTTCCCATCCTTTTCCATCTCGTAAGTGAAACGCAGCACGGAACTCTGCTCAAATGCCTCCTTCAGCTCCTGCAGATGTCTGACATCAGGTACCTGTCTAAAAATGTTGTCAACATACCTGCAGTATATGGCCGGTTTCAAGTTCATGTCGACTAAGACTTTTTGCTCGATGGTACCCATGTAGAAGTTTGCAAACAGGACACCTAGGGGAGAACCCATGGCGACCCCATCTACTTGCTTATACATGTGCCCATCCGGGCTCAAGAAGGGTGCCTCTTTAGTACAAGCTTGGAGTAGTTTCCTCAAAATATTTTCTGGTATGTCAAGAGGAGTACAGGCTGGATCACGATACACTCTGTCGGCTATCATTCCGATTGTCTCGTCCACATATATATATATATATATATATATATATATATATATATATATATATATATATATATATATATATATATATATATATATATATATATATATATATATATGTCGTACCTAGTAGCCAGAACGCACTTCTCTGCCTACTATGCAAGGCCCGATTTGCCTAATAAGCCAAGTTTTCATGAATTAATTGTTTTTCGACTACCTAACCTACCTAACCGAACCTAACCTAACTTTTTCTGCTACCTAACCTAACCTATAAAGATAGGTTAGGTTAGGTTAGGTAGGGTTGGTTGGGTTCGGTCATATATCTACGTTAATTTTAGTTCCAATAAAAAAAAATTGACCTCATACATAATGAAATGGGTAGCTTTATCATTTCATAAGAAAAAAATTTGAGAAAATATAATAATTCAGGAAAACTTGGCTTATTAGGCAAATCGGGCCTTGCATAGTAGGCCCAGAAGTGCGTTCTGGCTACTAGGTACGACATATATATATATATATATATATATATATATATATATATATATATATGTATATATATATATATATATATGTATATATATATATATATATATGTATATATATATATATATATATATATATATATATATATATATATATATATATATATATATATATATATATATATATATATATATATAGTAGGCATCCTTCAGTCTCGGGAGACTATGGAGTTGCGCCCTAGTTGTCAATTCTGGTGCAGCGTCTGGTGTGACTGATGAGGCCAATCCGAGAGTGGCAGTCCTTCCCACACCAAGCACAAACGAAGTCCGATTCTGGTCTGTCTTCCTGGCTACCGGCTTTCCTTCTCTGTCTCTTTGCCTCCGATTCCTTGGCAAGTGACTCCTCGAACTTGGAGAGACCTCTTTGAACAGACTGCCTCCAGGCTGAACGGTCTGCAGCCAGTGTCTCCCATATAGCTAGATCGACGTCCATGGCTTTCAGGTCCCTCTTGCATACGTCTTTGTACCGTAGCTGGGGCTTGCCTGTTGGACGCTTTCCCTGCATCAGCTTTCCGTACATGAGATCCTTGGGGATCCTGCCGACGCCCATTCGCACAACGTGCCCGAGCCAGCGCATTCGTCTCTGTTTCAGCATTGTGTACATGCTGGTGATTCTTGCTCTCCCCAAGACGTTGTTGTTTGTCACCTTGTCCAGCCAGGTGATGTCCAAGATGTGTCGAAGGCAGCGCATGTGGTAGGCATTCAGCTTTCTTTCCTGACGGGCGCGGAGTGTCCAAGACTCACTGCAATAAAGGAGAGTGCTCAGGACACAGGCTCTGTAAACCTGAATCTTAGTATACTCAGTTAGCCTATTGTTGGTCCACACTCTCTTTGTCAGTCTGGACATGGTAGTAGATGCCTTACCGATGCGTTTGTTTAGCTCCGTATCAAGAGAGAGGGAGTCAGAGATTGTGGAGCCCAGGTACACGAAGTCTTGAACGACTTCCAGTTTGGAATCAGAGATGCCGATGTCAGGTGGGGAGTCCACTCCTTGTCCCATGACTTGTGTTTTCTTCAGACTGATGGTGAGTCCGAAAGCCTGAGAGGCCTCGCTGAAGCGGGTTATGAGCCGTTGGAGGTCTTCAGCTGAGTGGGCAGTGACTGCTGCGTCGTAGGCAAAGAGGAAGTCGCGCACACACCTCAGCCGAACCTTTGTCTTGGCTCTCAGCCTGGCGAGGTTAAAGAGCTTTCCATCCGACCTGGTCCGGAGGTAAATGCCTTCCGTGACAGATCCGAAGGCATGCCGCAGCATAACTGCGAAGAAAATCCCGAATAGGGTTGGAGCCAGTACGCAGCCCTGCTTTACTCCACTTCGGATGTCAAAGGCGTCTGATGTTAGGCCATCAAAGACCACGGTGCCTCTCATGTTCTCATGGAAAGATCTGATGATGCTGAGGAGCCTGGGTGGGCATCCGATCTTGGGGAGGATCTTGAACAGGCCATCCCTGCTGACGAGGTCGAAGGCCTTCGTCAGATCTATGAAGGCTACAAAGAGTGGCTGCTTCTGTTCCCTGCATTTCTCCTGCAGTTGTCTGAGGGAAAAGACCATGTCGATGGTGGACCTGCCAGCTCTGAATCCGCATTGTGATTCTGGATAGACTCTCTCTGCAAGTACGTGGAGCCTCTTCAATGCGACTCGAGCAAACAGCTTTCCGACAATACTGAGGAGGGAGATTCCACGGTAGTTGTTGCAGTCGCCCCTGTCACCTTTATTCTTATACAGTGTCACGATGTTGGCATCCCACATGTCCTGTGGCACCTCTCCTTCTTCCCAGCAGAGGCAGAGAATTTCATGCAGCTCCATGAGCAGGCTACCTCTGCAGCACTTCAAGGTCTCAGCAGGAATGCCATCTATGCCAGGAGCTTTACCAGAAGCAAGGGAGTCTATTGCATCGCTGAGTTCTTCCAGGGTCGGTTCGCTGTCGAGCTCCATTAACACAGGCAGACACTCAATGGGGCTCAGGGCATCTTCGGTGACCACATTGTCCCTGGTGTATAGCTCAGAGTAGTGCTCGACCCAGCGCTTCAGCTGCAGTGTCTGGTCCTGAATCACCTCGCCAGTGGCAGATTTCAGAGGAGCGGTCTTCCTCTGGATTGGGCCGAGGGCCTGCTTGATGCCGTCATACATTCCCCTTACATTGCCTGTATCCGCTGCAGTCTGTATCTGGGAGCAGAGCTGGAGCCAATAGTTGTTGGCACATCGCCTGGCGCTCTGCTGTACTTTGCAGCGGACGGCCCGAAGGATCTGTAAGTTGCGCTGACTTGGGCAGGCTTTGTAGGCTGCCAAGGCGTTTCTCTTCTCTTCGATTACAGGTGTCATCTCTTCCGAGTGAGCCTCGAACCAGTCTGCCGACCTGTTGGTCTTCTTGCCAAAGGTGGAAATGGCAGCGTTGAACACAGCGTCTCTGAAGTGCTCCCATCTTTTACAGGCAGTGACCCCAGCTGGGCCAGGGAGAGCTTCCTCGAGCACGTGTGCAAAATCTTCCACCTTGTCCTGGTTGCGGGTCTTGGTGGTGTCGATGCGAGGTCTGCCCGCCTTTTTCGAGTGATGAATCTTCTTTGGTTGCATCTTGACCCTGCTACATACCAGGGAGTGGTCGGTGTCACAGACAGCACTCTGGTAGCTACGCGTAATCTTGACGCTGGGTAGACTTGCACGCCTTGTAAGAATCAGGTCAAGCTGGTGCCAGTGCTTGGATCTGGGGTGTCTCCAAGATACTCTGTGTTGAGGCTTTGTGCCGATAAACGTGTTGGTGACACAAAGACCATGAAGGCAGCAGAGTTCTAGCAGACGTTGCCCGTTCTCATTCATCCTTCCTATGCCGAATTGACCTAGGCAAGTGGGCCAAATGTTGTGCTCGGCACCCACTCTGGCGTTGAAGTCGCCGAGGATGAACAGTGGCTCCTTTACAGGGATTCTTGCTGTATATATATATATATATATATATATATATATATATATATATATATATATATATATATATATATATATATATATATATATATATATATATATATATATATATATATATATAATGTTTCATTAAATATGACCGCATATTCTGTATTTATTATTTTCTGGTTTAGGGCTTCTATCCCTCTAACAGAGGGATAGAAGCTTAAGGGCTTAAGAAGAAATAGGGCTTAATTGAAATAGGAGTTCTCCAAGGGCTTAAGAAGCATCAGGGCTTAATTGAAATAGGAGTTCTCCAAAACTCATATTTGTACTTTTAAGGTGAAGAAAAGAAGTGATTTACTATAGAGTGTATTACACTTATTTGTATAATTTGCACGACGTTTCGAACCTCCATGGTTCATTCTCAAGTGAACAGATCTTACAATACTAGTTGATTTTATACCCGCATTAGGTCAGGTGATAATACAATGAAGGTGAAAACATGGGGGGATACATAAGGGATAAACATAGGGGCTGCAGAAGGCTTATTGGCCCATACGAGGCATCTCCTATCTAAACACAAAGATTAATCCAGTGTGATTGGCCTGTTATGTTGGACATTGTCTTCTGTGTTGGCATCGATATGTTCTTGTCTTGTCCTTACTCTCATGGTGGGTAGAGTAAATAGTTCCGTGATTTGGGTGTTCATGGTAGGTCGCTCTATTCTTATGTGAATTGCCTCAAGAATTTGTAATCTTCTTGAATCTTGGGTTTTGTCTATTATGCAAGTATTCTTGTTCAACATTTCTCTTGTTAGAGTAATGTCATGGGCTTGTCTCATGTGATTCCTAGGGGCACCAGATTGAAGATGGCATGTCAAACGCCTCGTCAGCTTGGTCGACGTCATACCTATGTACTTACATTGAAGGTTACATCCTTCGTGGGGGCAAGTGTACATGTATACAACGCTTGACTGCTGTAAAGGGTTCTCCGTCGGCTTCGGGCTGTTTTTGATAAGGAGTTCGGAAGTCTTCTTGGTTTTGTAGAATATTATCAGGTTTATGTTTTGGTTAGGAATAGTACTTTTTACTCCTTTACGGATTATTTCTTGCATTATTCTTTCCTCTTTTATATGTTCACTGTGCGTGGTTGATTTGTAATATAATTTTATTGGGGGTGTTGTGGTTTCTGTTCTAGGTTCTGAATTATACCAACGGTCCAAGTGTCTTCTTATAGCAGCGTTTATTTCCGCGTTGCTATATCCGTTGTTCACCAATACCTGAGTTACTCTTTCAAACTCTCTACTCACGTTGCTCCATTCAGAGCAGTGGGTAAGCGCTCGACGAATATAAGCATTGAGAACACTGGCTTTGTATCTTTGGGGGCACTCACTTCTACCGTTCAGGCATAATCCTATGTTGGTGGGCTTGGTATATACGTTGGTGCTTAAAGAGGTTCCTGTTTTTGTTATTAGTACATCCAAGAATGGCAGACTGTTATTTTCACTATTTTCATGTGTAAATCGGAGTACTGACTCTCTCTAGGTGTCTTTTTAGGTCAATTAGTTCATCTGAGTCTTTTACTATTACGAATATGTCATCTACATAACGGCAGTATACAGTTGGTTTTTGTCTGCTACTGAAGACCCTATCTTCGATGGTTCCCATATAAAAATTAGCAAATAAAACTCCTAAGGGGGAGCCCATTGCTACTCCGTCTATTTGTAAATACATGTCTCCTTGTGGACTGATGAAAGGGGCTTCCTTTGTACATGCTTCGAGAAGACTTTTCAAGTGTGGCTCAGGTATGTCTAATTTGGGGGTGCTCTCGTCTCTGTATACTCTGTCCAGTATCATTCCTATGGTTGTGTCGACTGGGACGTTGGTAAAAAGGGATTCAACGTCCAGGGAAGCGATGATTCCATCGGGCTGGGTAGATTTGATCAATTCTAGGAAATCTGCTGATGATTGTAGACTGAACTTACTTGGAGTGTATGGAGTTAGGAGTTCATTGAGTTTCTTTGCCAGGTGATAAGTTGGGGTTGGTATTTGGCTGATTATAGGGCGTAGTGGGTTACCTGGTTTATGCGTCTTAACATTGCCGTAGGCATATCCTAAGCCATAGTCGCCTTGAAATAATAAATACAGAATATGCGGTCATATTCAATGAAACATATATATATATATATATATATATATATATATATATATATATATATATATATATATATATATATATATATATATATATATATATATATATATATACATATGTGTATATACACATATATATATGTGTATATATATATACATATGTGTATATACACATATATATATGTGTATATATATATACATATGTGTATATACACATATATATATGTGTATATATAAATATATATATATATATATATATATATATATATATATATATATATATATATATATATATATATATATATTTATATATATATGTATATATATATATATATATATATATATATATATATATATATATATATATATATATATATATATATACATATATATACATATATATACATATATATACATATATATATATATATATATATATATATATATATATATATATATATATATATATATATATATATATATATATATATATATATATATATATATTATTATATATGACCGAAAAAGTAAGATTAATAATTCTAACACGAATTTTCTCTATCTTTCTTATGTTTCTTTTCACTGCTACCAAAATATACTTATATATATATATATATATATATATATATATATTGTTGGGGTTTACCTCACTTCTTCCTCTTTAGTCTTGCTCTGGGGTGAGCAATAGTTATGCTCAAGGTAACTCACCGTAGCCCTGCGGGTCTTCACTCGATCCTCACGGCGCCACTGCACGCCAGGAGAGTCTCCCAGTCAATCTTAACGGCCTCTTATTAAGAAAGAGTGAGAACACGACTCATGCACTTGACTATCGTGTGCCCTCCCCAACAATCGGGCTCTACGGTTAACCACAAGGTCGCCAACTGGTGTTTTAGGTGGCCAGTAACACCATCAGTGGACTGGTGGAATTAGTGGTAGCCTTGGAAAGGTCACACTCAAAAGATCAGGAATCAGGCAGGTACTTATTGTTATCACTCTTTGCTTACCAGTATAATATAGCCACAAGATCAATGGAGGGGATGATATAAACACAAAGATAGTTTGTATTTTACTTAAAATGTATGAAAGATGTCACAAAGCCAAACAATAATCAATAAATCAACTGATCCTCACGCGGCCGGAAATTCCCACGAATAGTATGCGATCACTAGGGGGCAACACCTCCCCCCCTCATCAAGTGTCAAGAACAGCTGATCGCCTGGCCCCCGCGCGGAAGCTCTTTGCTTGTTTTCAGAATCACGCGCGCTGTTTCCTTAAGTTCTCCAATATTACTATGAACTCGCACACACGATATTGGCTACAGTAGCACGTATCACTTGGTTACACTGTACTCAGGCTCAAACAGTCTTTTCTACAATCAATGCTATAATGACTCACTGTAATGGCTTTACTTTGTTCTTCACTCAACAATATATTAAGAAATATTAACACTGGAGATTTCAGTACTTTCTCTCGTGGGCGATAACGCAATAATTCACTGTACTCACAAATGACCAATCACTGCATGAACATAGCATTTATAATGTAGACACATCAAATATCAATACATGGAAAATAAATGATTTCTGGGCACACAGCCTAACTTTCACATACTGGCATAATATTATATATAATTTACCACTATATGTTCATACCAAAACCTATAGAAAGATATACACAACACAGTAAATTTATCACTTGTTCCTGGTGCCTGTACACACCAATAATCAACATGAATATTACAAGTACTCTTGATAGTACTGTCTAGCACACTGGTGCTTTACCGTGACATGGGTGAGACTTGCTCAC
The DNA here is from genome assembly GCF_040958095.1 of Procambarus clarkii. Lineage (NCBI taxonomy): Eukaryota > Metazoa > Arthropoda > Malacostraca > Decapoda > Cambaridae > Procambarus > Procambarus clarkii. The sequence goes on along the minus strand of NC_091203.1, from coordinate 34,199,832 downwards.
GACATATAAAATCCTCAGGCTAGATAATATAGCCGAATAACATAGCTAACTAAAGGGGAATGGGGAGGGAACTAGAAACACCTACTTCACCCTATCCTCCGATGAGAGTCGAGATGTAGCTCCTGGTCCTCGTGTCGGGAACCACACACGTCGTCGTGTCCTACCAGAGCCTCTCATCGTCCCACCGTTTAGCGCGTCGTCTCCGTGCCTCCTCACTGCAGGTCCGTCCTCCTTCTTTACTTCTTGAAGGTTGGAGTCGGTCTCCTGGCCGTCGTCTTCTCCCAGCAACGGCTGTCGCCTACGTCTCAGCTACAGTCGTCCGGTTTCCCCAAATAGTCCTCTCTTCCTCAGCTACCCAGTGGCTCTGTCTGCCACTACGCTGTCACGAACTGGTGAATTGCCACAGACGCCACATACGTCACTGCACGGCTTCACTGCTACTGGCACAGTACCTGACTGGAGCACTTGTTGCTCAAATAACCGTCAATTCCCTCTTCTGGTTCAACACATGAACTAGGGAAGACTTCTCAGAGTACTGGCGGACTTCAGGTGACGCGTAAATCCACGGGAGCGGGAAACAACTGTCCAACTGACAGGACGAACCGTCGCACGTCCGACCTCTATGACGTGTCGTGTCTGACTGATGGCGCCAGAGTGGCGCGCGGCCTGGACCCCCTTCCATCGTGACGTCACTTTCGCTACGGGAAGTTTTCATTGGCTCCCGGTGCCACATTGCTGTCGGTGACCAATCCGGTGCCACTGACGTCACACGGTTTTGGCGGGAGATGAGGGAAGCAAGCGCCATCTTGGCTCCCTAAAGGGCCTAAACCACAGGCCAAAATATTACTATTTCACCAATTTCTCGGCTCTCCGAGAACACTTCACTCTCTCCCATATATCAAATTGTAGCCTGCAACGTAGAGAACGCTTGGGAAAAGCAGACATGACTCTTACTGCAGGCGTGGGAGAATTATAAGGGGGGGAACTCCGTCACAATATATATATATATATATATATATATATATATATATATATATATATATATATATATATATATATATATATATTGTGACGATAATCTCCTTCAAGAGATTGAGCCTGCTCTTCCCTCCACAATTACGTCGTTGGAATTATATAAAACTACTAGGGAAGAATGTCCAACAACGACAACAACACCAGCAAGGCTTGCCAGAGCGCAAAACGTTGCAGCCAGAGACACCTGTTCAGACTCAAACCGCCAAACTACTCGTTGATCGCTACCGGCCCCGCTGATTGGTCGCCGGTCTGGCTGCACCTGCACTCGCCCCCCCCATACTACTTGATGTCTGGGGTCGCCACGACCTCAGACCTCAGAATGTTCAGTGCTTTCGTGGTTATCACTCCTCCCAGCTAGACGTTAGCGTGTACTGAGAGAGGTGATAGCTTAAAGCCAATATTCCAGCACCTCCCATTTAACTTTGTGTTGCACTTCTTGTTATTTTGCCTTAACGTAACTTTTCATTGTGTCATTTAAGTATTCTCATTATTTTGATTGATTTTATTATAAGAATTTGTTTGTCCATTTTTTCATGTTTTGATTTATTTAACGTAATTAAAATTTCATTGTTAAAATTTACTTGTGTTTTGTGTGTCTTCTCCATACCTTACCACAGACGAAGTTCCAGTTTTTTCTTTTTTTTTATAACTATGTGACGAGGCCATACCCCTAGCCTTAAACAGCCGAACACCAACGCGTTACCGTCACAAGTTATATAGGGGCCTGTCCTAGGAGCTTCACTCAGGTACTGGTGCCAAGTGGTAATTTATGGTAAGCGTATTTAACTTTGTTAACGTAGCTTTACTATTTTTCATTCAATTTCATTTTTTATAAGGTGCGGTGTATTGTGCATTACGAGAGTAACATATAGTGAAGGTGAGACAACTTTGGATTACGTGGTGACTGTAGGCCGCAGTCATACTCTTAATTGGTCATCTCTCCCTCCGTGTTATTACTCGTATTTACCATCTATGTCCCTTGAATATTTCTCATTCTGACAGATCATCATATTGGTACCCTGGTACTGTGGTCTGCCCCGGGTCAAGAGTACCCAATCTTCTGCAATCTGACTGTAGGAGGACAAAGAGGGCCATAGTTCCTCTAGCTCGAACTTTAGTTGCTGAATTGGGACCTCAGCAGCAGTTCTCGTCACCAGTTGACACCTCGCACCCCTACACGTCAGTCAGAGATGATGATACATACAACGGTAGGGAATTAGCTTATTTTTTCAGAGCACAAAAGTTCGCTAATTCTGTAAGTATCATATTAAATTCAGTAGGAAAAACTTGCTTTATGTCCTATAGAGACTCGGCAAGGTATGCCTACATCCTTGGACTACCAATTTTACTTTTGAAGCATTTAACTGTTTCATTTGTTTTCGAAACTTTGTTTCATTTGTTAGTAGGATTTTCTTGCCCTTATCCTCTTACATGAGTACCGGGTACAAGATTTCCTGCGCCCTTGATTTAATTTAATCATTTAATATCTTTCACTTAACTTTAATTGTTAAAGATCTCACAGGATAGGTGCCAGTTGCCACGTTGTCCTGTTTCTGACATTCACTATTGAATATTCGTGTACCTTTATTTGCTAATTTCACCATGTTTCGTCTCCAAGCTTTCCGTACAAATCCAGCAGGTGAAATAGGGACTTTAAGTCGTGCCAAGAAGACTGAATTACAAACTCTTGCACATGAGTGTCAACTAGAAGTTCCCTACCAAGCCAACAAAAATGACCTACACAACCTGTTGCTGGATTACTATTTAGAGCAAGGTAAGATAGACTCTGAAACTTACTATATTGCAGGAAAAACTGATTTGGCAACAATGAAACTCCAATTGGAACTGGCCAAGATTGAACGTGAGCAGCAAAGGGAAGCCCGCGAGCAGCAAAGAGAAGCAGCTGCCATACGAAGAGAAGAACAAGAACGCGAAGCTGCTTTGAGGAGAGAAGAACACGAACGTGAGTTCACATTACTCCGTGAACGTGAACGAGTACAGCTTGAAACACTCCAGGAGCGGGAACGCTTACAGCTCGAAACCAAACAACGCGAGTTAGAGTTACAACGCGAACATGACAAGCAACAAGCGACTCTGGCTCTAGAGTGTCGTCAACGTGAAATCGCCTTGGAAACTTCACACTTCACTCAACGCCAGCAAGCTACTGCCAATCTTCCCGTCAGTTTTAATATATCACATGCAAGTAAGTTAATGCCATCCTTTGTAGAAGCAGAAGTTGATGTGTTCTTTACCACCTTTGAAACCCTTGCTAATCAACTCAGTTGGCCTGTCGACCAATGGGCCACACTTCTCAGAGTCCATCTTACAGGTAGAGCTGCAGTCACACTCAGTACTTTGGCGTCTGAGAATGACTACTACACTCTGAAACAAGCAGTGTTGGACGCCTACCTACTTTCCACCGAAAGTTATAGAAGGAAATTCCGTGACCACCTGAAGGCAAGTACCACTACCTTCCTTGAGTTTGCTAACACGAAACGGAGGTATTTCATGAAATGGCTGGAAGCAGCACATGTCTCTACTTTTACAGAACTCGTCAACCTGATGCTTGTTGAAGAATTCTTGAGACGTGTGCCACCTCCTGTCCGCCTCTACTTAGCAGATAAAGAAGAAACCGACTACCTGAAGTGTGCTAAGTCGGTTGACACTTACAGCCTCATCCACCGGCTGACACCCGAACCATCCTCCAGTAAGAAGTCGTGGTACAGTTACGGGAAGGTGAGCCCCGATCAAGCTGGTTCACAACTGTACTGCAAGTATTGTAGACTCTATGGGCATACCATAGACAAGTGTGGTAAGTCTCAATACAAGGGAACCACGGACCAACAAAGACCCAAACCAACTCCTCCTAAGTCCGGTAAGCCTGTGATGAATGTTGGTGTTGATGCTAATGATCTTTCTCTTTTCAGTAACCACCTGTATACTGGAACTGTCTCTGCCAACGGTTCAAATCCGGAGGGACGTTTCAAATTGAAGATCTTGAGGGACACAGCGGCTCTACAATCGATCATCTTGAAGTCGGCTGTGCCCAACATCGTCTACACCGGAGAAACCGTCTTCATCACTGACCTCACTGCTACCACTCCATACCCTCTCGCCAGAGTCCACCTGGATTGTCCCTACGTGAACGGGGAAGTCCAAGTCGCCGTCAGGGAAAAGCCTTTTCCCATGCCTGGAGTGCAACTTCTCCTAGGCAACGACTTGGCAGAAGACCTGCAACCGACCAACCTGATCGTCATGGACAAACCCCAGGTGTGTAACTCTGTGCCAATAAACCCTATTCTTGAGTATGTTCCAGCAGAGGTTCAAGAGAGTGATGAAGTTTCTCCTCCGGTTCTCGTGACCACCCGTGCACAAGCCGCACGTCCACAGCCAGCTGACTCTACTGCTACCGCTGTCCCTCAAGACCCTCAGAAACTCCCCCCGCATCTGACCAAGTTGGAGTTCCGTAAGTTGCAGAGGGAAGATCTTACTTTAACACCATTGTTTTTCCAGGCTGAGACTCAACCCGACAGTATTCCTGGGTTCTTCCTAGAGAACGACTTACTCTACCGCAGATATAGACCCAGTAAACTGAAGGAGGAGGACGATTGGGCCAACATCGAACAACTTGTAATTCCCACCAGCCTGCGGCCCACTATTCTACACCTGGCCCACGGAGCATTCTCCCACTACGGCTTCAACAAGACTTACCATGGGATTCGTCAAGACTACTACTGGCCAGGTATGGTAAATAACGTCAAACAGTACGTAAAACAGTGTCATACATGTCAGATGGCAGGCAAGCCGAACGTCTCCATTCCCAGAGCACCACTGATTCCCATACAGGTGCCTGCGGAACCTTTCCACAGACTCATAATAGACTGTGTTGGTCCTTTACCTCGGACCAGTTCAGGTAACGCCTACATCCTAACCATCCTGTGTCCTACCACCAGATTTCCCATAGCAGTTCCAGTGAAGAGCATCACGGCTGCTACGGTTATGAAACATCTATTGAAGATCTTTACTCAATACGGATTTCCCAGGGAGATTCAAAGTGACTGTGGTACCAACTTCACCAGTGATCTCTTCAAAAGGACACTGGAGGAGTTTAACATCAAACAGGTATTGTCCAGCCCCTATCATCCTGCTTCACAGGGTTCTCTTGAACGTAGTCATCAGACCATCAAAGCACTCTTGAAAAAGTTTTGTAGTGAAACCTCAAAGGATTGGGATAAGCAGATTGACCTAATAATGTGTATTTTCAGAAGTCTCCCCAATGAGTCCCTAGGAGTATCTCCTTATGAGATGCTCTACGGCCGTAAGTGCCGTACTCCCCTTAAGGCTTTCAAAGACTCTCTCAGAGATGCCACCTTCAGTGAGCATCAGAATGTGCCCCAGTTTCTTCAAAACCTTCAACACATTCTAGAGAGAGTCCACCGCTTTGCCCATGATAATCTATTGAAAGCCCAGGTGAGAATGAAGACTCATTACGACCAGACCAGCAAAGTAAGAAAATTCAAGCCGGGAGACTTCGTCCTTGCCTATTTCCCTATCCCAGGTTCACCTTTACAAAACAGATTTTCAGGACCCTACTGCGTCAAAGAGTGCAGGAACAACAACAACTACGTCATAGAGACTCCAGATAGGCGGCGGAAGACCCAGCTGTGCCACGTCAACCTCCTGAAGCAATATAATGGTACTCCTCCCACTGTCTTGACTAACTATTCTACTTTCACAGAACCCTACATCCACAGTGAGACCTTCCCAGCTTCTCCTCCCGAAAGCACTGACAAGGAGTCAGCGCTTTCTAATTCCGAAATCCTTAATGATCTTCCCAAATACTTTCAGGATAATCATAGTGCACCTCTCGTCAAGATCTTCAGAGAACATCAAGAGTTGTTCCGAGATGATCCCCAAGAGTGTAATGTTACCCAGCACGACATCCAACTGCTCCCCGACACCCGGCCGATTCGTCAACCCTTCTACCGAATCAGCCCGAGCAAGAAGGAAGTCATGCGTGCTGAGGTGCAATACCTCTTGGATCATGGACTGGCTACACCTTGTGAGTCCCCCTGGGCCTCACCTTGTATCTTGGTGCCCAAACCCCAAGGTAAGGTGCGGTTGTGCACTGACTATCGTAAACTGAACTCTGTCACTGTCAAGGATGCTTACCCCTTGCCAAGGATAGATGACATCCTTGATGCCATTGGTAGTGCCCAGTACTTGTCCCAAGTGGACTTGCTTAAGGGGTACTATCAAGTGTGTCTAACGGAGCGCGCTAAAGAGATATCTGCCTTCATCACTCCTTTTGGACTTTTCAGATATGAACGCCTTCCTTTCGGACTATGTAATGCCCCGGCCACCTTTCAAAGAGCTGTCAACCGTGTCATCCAGGGCTTGGATAACACATACGCCTACCTGGACGATATCGTCGTAGCCTCCAACTCCTGGAGTGAACATCTGCTCCAGCTGCGACGTCTGTTCTCCAAGCTCCTGACAGCCGGCCTCACCATCAACCTGGGCAAGTCCACTTTCGCGAAAGCTAAAGTGCGTTATCTGGGTCATGTTATTGGGAGTGGCAGCATAGCTCCGTTAGACTCACACACTCAAGCCATCCAACAGTATCCACAGCCTACCACCAGGAAGCAGCTCCTGCGCTTCCTTGGTCTTTGTGGGTACCGACCTGTGAGATTTATATTTATTTAATTTATATGAATTTATATTTACGTTAATTTATATACTTCGATAGCAATTTGTATAATGATAAGTGGACTGTATTTCTGCAATAATCTCATAATCTCACAAATCGATCCTCTACACATTAGGGGGGTTTATTAAATTTATATATATGCAGCCAATCAAACTACAGTATTAACTACATACATTGAAGAGGTTCCTTATCTTATAGTACAGCAGGTTAGTCCACCAGGTATAACTAGGGTGTAGACACCAAATTATCCTCTTTGAGGTAGCTTCCATCACCCAGTAACTGGTGCACAAATCATGCATCTCGTCTTGACCTGTCAAAAAGGCGCTAACTGTGAAGCCAGAAACCTATATATGACAAGTATTTCAGAGAAAACTGTACATGGAACATGAAGACCTGGCTTAATTACCTTTAGTTTGAGGCTTCCACGTGATCTAACCGGGTCACCCTATATCCTGACATTAATGGCCATAAATGAATGATAAACGGGTTTCGGATAGACACTTAACTTGAATTTGTAGACAGCGTGTTGACAATGGTACACCTTTGGTTTCCATAACACTATGTCCAAGTAAAATTAACAGGAGCCGAATTTGCTCCCGTGTGAGCCTCTGGTCTCGTATAAACAATGGCTGCCCTCCTTCCTCCCTCTGACGCCTGGCTTACATTGTCCACATGTCAGAAAGTGATAGAAGGGTCACATTTACTCTACTTTAATATTGATAATTAAGTTAATTTATATAAGATGTTTTTATGATGGTAAAGTCCAAAGACTAATGTATTTAAGAATAATTCCCACCATAATAGGTGGTGAATTATAATAGTATGTGGTGATGATATCCCGTTTTCTTTAGATGGTAATTCCACTACAAGTTACGTTTTCTATGGGTAACTTGTTTATACAACACAGCTATTATCTGTATGATTATTAAATGGTGTCGGATTTTCCGACATAATTCCCCAGGGGCTGCTCACGGGTCGAAGTCCTAATTAGAACAGACGAACACCGATACTCCTCCTTCGAATTATTTGATTAATTTGATGTTAGTAGTTAGTAATCACACATTTGTGCGTCTGTTCGTACAGGACGGATGTCCCGTACTAGAGTTGCAGGGGTTAGAAGTCTAATGCGATTTCATTTCCCTGTCAACTCTTGAAAGGCTAATATTCAAGCCTTATTACATATTATTTAACCCAGAAGACTGAATGTGATCAAGTACTACAGTCAAGTATGATTCAGGGACTGCAGTGAGATCAGTGACATTAGATATAACTTGAAGTTTCTTCAGGTAACTGGTCACTGATATATAAACACTGAGGTCCATGGAATACATCTTGATTAAATAATAAATGTATCAAATCAGTCATCAGATTTATTGGGGTTTAATTTAGTTAATTGATTCAGAAGATTGAATAGCTCATCATTAAAGTAAAGTATGGTTCTGAGACTGCAGTGGGTTCAGTGACATTGGTCGCAGTGACTTGTAGCTTTTTAAGCTACTGTTCACTGATTTGCCACTGAGGCCTCATGAACTCATCTTCAGCTTTAAATGATGATACTAACATCAACCTCTGTTGCTATAGTCAGCTGTAATCTCCTTAGTATAATGCTACTGGAGAAATATAATCAGCTGACAAATTTAGATTTCTATTGGTATTGTTTATCTGCAGGCATAGGTCTCCTCAGGCTTGATACTGGGCCTGAGAGTAATTTACCTCCTGCAGAGTTTAACATGGTTATACCCTGATATTTAGTAGGGCTACCGATGAATCGATGACAATAGTCTGTCCCTACAAGGAGACCGAAGTCGGTGAGGTGATCAGACTTAATATTATCTGCCAATTTTATTCCTCTATTTCTCAGGAATTTGGCTGTTGCTCTCAGACCTTGAACTTGTAGGTCTACTGGTATTTTGTCCACCACAATGGCTTGTACTCTACAGACGTACCTGCCTAAGCGTACTGATGGTTGTACCACCTGGTAGACTTGAGGTCCTGCATCTGTTACAAACCCTGAGATGTTGAATGACGTCTGGGCTACAGGCCTTAATTGTAATTCATCTGCCAGCTTTTTAGTAATATATGTTCTCTGGGATCCTTGGTCAAACAACCCACGGGTATGGACCTTGGCCCTCTTATTCAGGATGGTAATTTGGGCAGTAGGCAAAGTCGTATTACCTTTAGACTTTGCCGTATGGACACTCTTTGTTTGTTGCACCTTGCAGTACTGTACTGAGGTGGGAATGCTATCTTCCACCTTGGGGTTTGGAGACGTTGTTTTGGTGTCTCTGCACAATGCTGCATGGTGCTGACCTTTGTTACACCTATTACAGGTGTGTAATTGGGTATCACAGTCGTTGATGTTATGTTTCCTGAGGCACCTCGTGCAATGTTGCAAATCTTTGAGTCGCTCAACACGGGCGTCACTATCAGGAAAATTAGGGCAGTGGTACATTGAATGTTTCTCATTGCAGAACAAACATGTTCCATAGCTTCCAGTACCCTTTGGTGTCACGTTCTTGGATGACACAGTAACTATAGGCTTGGAGGGTCCCACTGCATATACGCCCACACTGCCACTGTTCCACTTTGGTGTTGAATTATATTGTCTAGATTGATTTGGAGTACCTTTGGTACTCTGTGGTTTACTATTATTGGTTTCTGAGAGTTTACTTGGTGGTTTTAATTTGTCATGTGTTCGTAATTGATGAACTACTGACTTTAAACCTTCAGATATTTCATTCATGGATAAGATGCTTTTATTGTAATGAACACTCATTTGTCTCAATATGTCCCTAGGTATTTTCTCCTGGACAATTATTTTCAAGACCCACTCAGCCCCGTTTGTATCTGCTGTCAGGCTGAGGGCATTGATCAATGATTCTACCTCCAGCTTGAAGACTTGGAGTGAATCAGCTGAAGCCTCCGGTGGGGGTAAATGCAACAGCTCATGAACTAAATGTGATGTTCTTACTTCTGGATCAGCATAATTATCCTTGAGGAGTTTTACTGCCAGATCATAGCCATCATTAGTTAATCTCAGATGGGATACTACTGTTTTAGCCTCACCTGATAATTGACCTTGCAAATAAGAGAATTTACTACTCTTTGGTAAAGATTGTTTTGAGTCTACAAGGTCAACGAATTTGTTCCAAAATTCGTCCCAATCTTCCTCATCTTTTCCTGAGAAAGTGGGTAAATTAATTGGAGGGAGTCGAGCTTCTGCTTGACTCGTATTAGATGCAACTGTTGTTGTTGTTGCTGTTGCCTTGTTCTGGGCAATTAATTTGACATAAGGCTGTAACGTGGCCTGAGTGTGATCTTCATAATTCGCAAGATCAACCATAATGTCGTCTATTTCTGTTTCTGATAAATTGGTATTGGCAAGTTCAGCCACATATGTTGCTATTTGACATTTGATTTGCTCAAATTTACCTGCAGCTGCTTGATAATAGCTTTCCAGGTCAGCATAATCAACTGTTGATTGTTGTGACAAATCTTCACATTTCTTGATCTGTCTTGTTAAGTGGCCTTTAAGACCTGCAAGGGTTCTTTTCATTCTCCCTGCATTATCCATACTGGCTAGTTGGTGAAGCCTTGTGGGGCTTGTACTTGGGCTGCTCATAATACTGAACAAACACTAATGATAGCCTAGGGTAAATTCTGCACTCACTAGGCAATAATCCTACCTCTACTAGAGGTTAGCACTTAAAATTAATACACATTATATATATACAATCATACACACTAATGATTTGAGTGATAAACCAGTGTCACTGGAAGTACCTTTAGGTTAGCTCTTCTATATCACCCTAGGATGGTAGAGACACTAATTAATCACTCAAAGGTGTAATGATCATAAGTAAATTATTATATATACAACTCAACTCGAGTTGATAAAAATTACACCCAAAATAGGGTCTGGACCATTGATTAATGGTGCTAGGTTAATCAATATAGTACAACTGACTATGGTAATAATGGGACTAGGATGAACGATAATAGTTCAACTAGTCATATCCTACCCTGTTGTGGGTTGGCAATTAGTAAATATTATATTGAGAACACTAGTGCAGTATATATTAAATGATTCTCTATTTTGGAGAAATAATATACACAATTATTGATAATAGCCTCTTAATTAGCCTCTATGAAACTTCTAATATTATCAAGAAGTATTAAATATTATTAGTGACCTCGCGAAATAAACTCCACAAAATTCGTAGATAATCTCTCGCGAAATGTAACATCACGAAATCCGTGAACAATCTCGCGACACAGTCACTAATTTGGCTGGCTTCAATATTAGCGCTGTCATTTCACGAAATAACACACCACCAAATTTCTGTGGGTGTGCATGAAACCGCTGACTAAGGCTGATCTGAACTGAGCGGGGCTCGTGAGCTCCCACGAGGCTTCGCCGCTGTCTTTGACTGGCTGGCCTTTGTTTAAATCACACTGCACTAGTATATTTAATGAATCCACTGGTTAACTGGTTCATCCGGTACTAAGATGACCAAATGTGGGTTCAAAGGATCAAATAATCCGTCATCCGGTTCGAAGATGACCAAATAATATGGGGACCGACCTGTGAGATTTATATTTATTTAATTTATATGAATTTATATTTACGTTAATTTATATACTTCAATAGCAATTTGTATAATGTTAAGTGGACTGTATTTCTGCAATAATCTCATAATCTCACAAATCGATCCTCTACACATTAGGGGGGTTTATTAAATTTATATATATGCAGCCAATCAAACTACAGTATTAACTACATACATTGAAGAGGTTCCTTATCTTATAGTACAGCAGGTTAGTCCACCAGGTATAACTAGGGTGTAGACACCAAATTATCCTCTTTGAGGTAGCTTCCATCACCCAGTAACTGGTGCACAAATCTTGCATCTCGTCTTGACCTGTCAAAAAGGCGCTAACTGTGAAGCCAGAAACCTATATATGACAAGTATTTCAGAGAAAACTGTACATGGAACATGAAGACCTGGCTTAATTACCTTTAGTTTGAGGCTTCCACGTGATCTAACCGGGACACCCTATATCCTGACATTAATGGCCATAAATGAATGATAAACGGGTTTCGGATAGACACTTAACTTGAATTTGTAGACAGCGTGTTGACAATGGTACACCTTTGGTTTCCATAACACTACGTCCAAGTAAAATTAACAGGAGCCGAATTTGCTCCCGTGTGAGCCTCTGGTCTCGTATAAACAATGGCTGCCCTCCTTCCTCCCTCTGACGCCTGTCTTACATTGTCCACATGTCAGAAAGTGATAGAAGGGTCACATTTACTCTACTTTAATATTGATAATTAAGTTAATTTATATAAGATGTTTTTATGATGGTAAAGTCCAAAGACTAATGTATTTAAGAATAATTCCCACCATAATAGGTGGTGAATTATAATAGTATGTGGTGATGATATCCCGTTTTCTTTAGATGGTAATTCCACTACAAGTTACGTTTTCTATGGGTAACTTGTTTATACAACACAGCTATTATCTGTATGATTATTAAATGGTGTCGGATTTTCCGACAGTCTTGCCTCTTACTACCGTAGGTTTGTGAGGAATTTCAGTACAGTCGCCACACCTCTAATTCTATTAACCAGTCCCAAGCAACGGTATAATTGGACCATGCAGCAAACCGGTGCTTTCGAACAACTCAAATTCCTCCTCTGTTCTAACCCCATTCTCGCCTCTCCAGATATCACCAAGCCTTTCGTCCTTCATGTCGACGCCAGTGGTACCGGCGTTGGTGGTGTCCTGATGCAACAACGAGGCGAGGAGGTTCTACCCGTCAGCTACTACAGCTACAAACTGAAACCACACCAGAGGAACTACAGCACTATTGAAAAGGAGCTACTATCCATCTCCATCGTCCTGAACCTCCAACACTTCGCTCCGTACCTACAAGGCGCCAGGTCTACCACCATCTTCTCAGACCACAACCCTCTCCGCTTCCTACATCAAGCCCAATTCACCAACCAGCGTCTTCTACGATGGGCTCTGTATTTACAAGACTTCAACCTGGAGATCCGCTATATCAAGGGTTCTGACAACACCATAGCCGATGCCCTCTCCAGAGTTTATGAAGTAGAAGCGACTCCATCCATCACTCCACCACATAACGACGTACTTCTTCCAGAACCGCAGGCTTCGGGGGAGAGTTGTGACGATAATCTCCTTCAAGAGATTGAGCCTGCTCTTCCCTCCACAATTACGACGTTGGAATTATATAAAACTACTAGGGAAGAATGTCCAACAACGACAACAACACCAGCAAGGCTTGCCAGAGCGCAAAACGTTGCAGCCAGAGACACCTGTTCAGACTCAAACCGCCAAACTACTCGTTGATCGCTACCGGCCCCGCTGATTGGTCGCCGGTCTGGCTGCACCTGCACTCGCCCCCCCATACTACTTGATGTCTGGGGTCGCCACGACCTCAGACCTCAGAATGTTCAGTGCTTTCGTGGTTATCACTCCTCCCAGCTAGACGTTAGCGTGTACTGAGAGAGGTGATAGCTTAAAGCCAATATTCCAGCACCTCCCATTTAACTTTGTGTTGCACGTCTTGTTATTTTGCCTTAACGTAACTTTTCATTGTGTCATTTAAGTATTCTCATTATTTTGATTGATTTTATTATAAGAATTTGTTTGTCCATTTTTTCATGTTTTGATTTATTTAACGTAATTAAAATTTCATTGTTAAAATTTACTTGTGTTTTGTGTGTCTTCTCCTTACCTTACCACAGACGAAGTTCCAGTTTTTTCTTTTTTTTATAACTATGTGACGAGGCCATACCCCTAGCCTTAAACAGCCGAACACCAACGCGTTACCGTCACAATATATATATATATATATATATACTAATAATAATAATAATAATCAGGATATAATTATTTCAAGATATATGAATCAGGAGCCGCAGTGGTGCAGGAATGGTAACATTATCTGTGGCCTCATAGTTCGGAGGTCGAGCCTCCATATCGAGTTACATCATATATTGATTGATTACCTCTTTGTTTTCATATGTTAAAAAATGTGAACATTTATAGCAATGATTCTCACTAATTTTCAAGAAAATATATGCATACGAATCTACTCACCTAGATCTTGAGGTTATATTGAGATTATTTCGGGACTTAGGATCCCCGCGGCCCGGTCCTCGACCTGGCCTCTACCCCCAGGATGCAGCCCGGAGCAGCTGTCTAACTTCTAGGTACCTATTTACTGCTAGGTAACCGCGGTATCAGGGTGAAAGAAACATTTTGCCCATTTGTCTCCGCCTCCACCAGGGATCGAACCCGGAACCTCAGGACTACGAATCCGAAGCGCTGTCCACCTAGATGTCAGGCGCCCCAGCAAAAGATGCTCTGACATACGTATGAGATGCCTCTAGCAGCTAGTGACCACTGCATTGTCATTCTTGTATACATAGTCTAACTGAAGGAAATGGTTATACAAAGAAACCCATTGAAGAAGAAGAGAGATTAAAGACACTGGGCCTACAACTTTCAGCGAGAAAAGCAAAGGGAAAGACAAATGGATGGGAAGACAGCAAATGAGATGAAGGAATTCATTGCTGGGAAATTTGTCGATGAGACGGAACAGTTTGTACCTCCCAAGAAGGAGCTGGATGAAAAACTGTGAAGTAAACCCCTGGTTCAATAGGCAATACAGGGAAGCTAAAGAATGAATAATATATGCCTGGGAAAAGTACAGAGAACTCGAAACAGAGAACAATTAAAGAGAGAACAATATATATATATATATATATATATATATATATATATATATATATATATATATATATATATATATATATATATATACAGCGAGAATCCCTGTAAAGGAGCCACTGTTCATCCTCGGCGACTTCAACGCCAGAGTGGGTGCCGAGCAAAACATTTGGCCCACTTGCCTGGGTCAATTTGGCATAGGAAGGATGAATGAGAACGGGCACCGTCTGCTAGAACTCTGCTGCCTTCATGGTCTTTGTGTCACCAACACGTTCTTCGGCACAAAGCCTCAACACCGAGAATCTTGGAGACACCCCAGATCCAAGCACTGGCACCAGCTTGACCTGATTCTTACCAGGCGTGCAAGTCTACCCAGCATGAAGATTACGCGTAGCTACCAGAGTGCTGTCTGTGACACCGACCACTCCCTGGTATGTAGCAGGGTCAAGATGCAACCAAAGAAGATTCATCACTCGAAAAAGGCGGGCAGACCTCGCATCGACACCACCAAGACCCGCAACCAGGACAAGGTGGAAGATTTTGCACACGTGCTCGAGGAAGCTCTCCCTGGCCCAGCTGGGGTCACTGCCTGTAAAAGATGGGAGCACTTCAGAGACGCTGTGTTCAACGCTGCCATTTCCACCTTTGGCAAGAAGACCAGCAGGTCGGCAGACTGGTTCGAGGCTCACTCGGAAGAGATGACACCTGTAATCGAAGAGAAGAGAAACGCCTTGGCAGCCTACAAAGCCTGCCCAAGTCAGCACAACTTACAGATCCTTCGGGCCGTCCACTGCAAAGTGCAACAGAGCGCCAGGCGATGTGCCAACAACTATTGGCTCCAGGTCTTCTCCCAGATACAGACTGCAGCGGATACAGGCAATGTAAGGGGAATGTATGACGGCATCAAGCAGGCCCTCGGCCCAATCCAGAGGAAGACCGCTCCTCTGAAATCTGCCACTGGCGAGGTGATTCAGGACCAGACACTGCAGCTGAAGCGCTGGGTCGAGCACTACTCTGAGCTATACGCCAGGGACAATGTGGTCACCGAAGATGCCCTGAGCGCCATTGAGTGTCTGCCTGTGTTAATGGAGCTCGACAGCGAACCGACCCTGGAAGAACTCAGCAATGCCCTAGACTCCCTTGCTTCTGGTAAAGCTCCTGGCAAAGATGGCATTAATGCTGAGACCTTGAAGTGCTGCAGAGGTAGCCTGCTCATGGAGCTGCATGAAATTCTCTGCCTCTGCTGGGAAGAAGGAGAGGTGCCACAGGACATGAGGGATGCCAACATCGTGACACTGTATATGAATAAAGGTTACAGGGGCGACTGCAACAACTACCGTGGAATCTCCCTCCTCAGTATTGTCGGAAAGCTGTTTGCTCGAGTCGCATTGAAGAGGCTCCAAGTACTTGCAGAGAGAGTCTATCCAGAATCACAATGCGGATTCAGAGCTGGCAGGTCCACCATCGACATGGTCTTTTCCCCCAGACAACTGCAGGAGAAATGCAGGGAACAGAAGCAGCCACTCTTTGTAGCCTTCATAGACCTGACGAAGGCCTTCGACCTCGTCAGCAGGGATGGCCTGTTCAAGATCCTCCCCAAGATCGGATGCCCACCCAGGCTCCTCAGCATCATCAGATCTTTCCATGAGAACATGAGGAGCACCGTGGTCTTTGATGGCCTAACATCAGACGCCTTTGACATCCGAAGTGGAGTAAAGCAGGGCTGCGTACTGGCTCCAACCCTATTCGGGATTTTCTTCGCAGTTATGCTGCGGCATGCCTTCGGATCTGTCACGGAAGGCATTTACCTCCGGACCAGGTCGGATGGAAAGCTCTTTAACCACGCCAGGCTGAGAGCCAAGACAAAGGTTCGGCTGAGGTGTGTGCGCGACTTCCTCTTTGCCTACGACGCAGCAGTCACTGCCCACTCAGCTGAAGACCTCCAACGGCTCATAACCCGCTTCAGCGAGGCCTCTCAGGCTTTCGGACTCACCATCAGTCTGAAGAAAACACAAGTCATGGGACAAGGAGTGGACTCTCCACCTGACATCGGCATCTCTTATTCCAAACTGGAAGTCGTTCAAGACTTCGTGTACCTGGGCTCCACAATCTCTGACTCCCTCTCTCTTGATACGGAGCTAAACAAACGCATCGGTAAGGCATCTACTACCATTTCCAGACTGACAAAGAGAGTGTGGACCAACAATAGGCTAACTGAGTATACTAAGATTCAGGTTTACAGAGCCTGTGTCCTGAGCACTCTCCTTTATTGCAGTGAGTCTTGGACACTCCGCGCCCATCAGGAAAGACAGCTGAATGCCTACCACATGCGCTGCCTTCGACACATCTTGGACATCACCTGGCTGGACAAGGTGACAAACAACAACGTCTTGGGGAGAGCAAGAATCACCAGCATGTACACAATGCTGAAACAGAGACGAATGCGCTGGCTCGGGCACGTTGTGCGAATGGGCGTCGGCAGGATCCCCAAGGATCTCATGTACGGAAAGCTGATGCAGGGAAAGCGTCCAACAGGCAAGCCCCAGCTACGGTACAAAGACGTATGCAAGAGGGACCTGAAAGCCATGGACGTCGATCTAGCTATATGGGAGACACTGGCTGCAGACCGTTCAGCCTGGAGGCAGTCTGTTCAAAGAGGTCTCTCCAAGTTCGAGGAGTCACTTGCCAAGGAATCGGAGGCAAAGAGACAGAGAAGGAAAGCCGGTAGCCAGGAAGACAGACCAGAATCGGACTTCGTTTGTGCTCGGTGTGGGAAGGACTGCCACTCTCGGATTGGCCTCATCAGTCACACCAGACGCTGCACCAGAATTGACAACTAGGGCGCAACTCCATAGTCTCCCGAGACTGAAGGATGCCTACTATATATATATATATATATATATACATATATATATATATATATATATATATATATATATATATATATATATATATATATATATATATATATATATATATATATATATATATATTATTTGATTTTATACCCGCATTAGGTCAGGTGATAATACAATAGAGAATAGAGCGACCTACCATGAACACCCAAATCACAGAACTATTTACTCTACCCACCATGAGAGTAAGGACAAGACAAGAACATATCGATGCCAACACAGAAAACAATGTCCAACATAACAGGCCAATTACACTGGATTAATCTTTGTGTTTAGATAGGAGATGCCTCGTATGGGCCAATAAGCCTTCTGCAGCCCCTATGTTTATCCCTTATGTATCCCCCCATGTTTTCACCTTCATTATATATATATATATATATATATATATATATATATATATATATATATATATATATATATATATATGAATGAAAACTCACACCCCAGAAGTGACTCGAACCCATACTCCCAGGAGCAACGCAACTGGTAACTACAGGGCGCCTTAATCCACTTGACCATCACGGCCGTCAAAAGGAAGTGATAGCCGAGGCTATTTGAGCCACTTCCCCGACGGCAACTCGGATGGTAATCTTGGGCATAGCATTTCACCAAATCACCTCATTCTTTGGGGCACACGTGAGGAACACAAATGCGAACAAGCCTGAATGGTCCCCAGGACTATATGCGAATGAAAACTCACGCCCCAGATATATATATATATATATATATATATATATATATATATATATATATATATATATATATATATATAATATATATATATATATATATATATATATATATATATATATATATATATATATATAATATATATATATATATATATATATATATATATATATATATATATATATATATATATATATATATATATATATATATATATATACACTAGTTGTACCCAGCCGCACGTTAATACATGCATTGCTGAGCCAAAGCAACCTTCCCTGTCTCCCAGTCCTCCCCTGTTTTTACCCCTCACCCGTCTCCTCGGCTTCCCAACAATTCCCACTCCACTCGTCCTTCCCACCATGCCCCACTCCCCTGTCCCTTTGTCCTCCCCACCATTCTTCATTCCCCCATTCCCTCATCCTCACCATCCCAAACTCCCCCGTCAACCTCGTCCTTCCCCACCATTACCGCCTCCTATGTCTCCTCGTCCTTCCCCACCATTACCGCCTCCTATGTCTCCTCGTCCTCCCCACAATCTCTCACTTCCATCCCCTCATCATCCCCACCATTCGCCACTCCCTCGTCTGATGCCTTCCCAAATGGTATGATCTTCCCATCAGAAAATTGGGAACATCAAGTGATCTGATGTTCCCATCACTGAAATATAAGAAAAAACAGTTAAAAAATGAAATGAAAATATGAAAAAAATAAACTATACTCACGAAATGAACGGTATGGCAAGCAACACAGCTCAATTCAAACGCAATTCACACAAAATAATTAAATAAAAATAAAAATAAATCCAAATCTATGAAAATTCAATTTATCAGTGCAATCAGAAACATTGAAATGAACTTGTAACATATTTAGTATAGCATGTGTGTTGCTTTTACATGCAACAGATGGCGCTGTTTTTCAAGAAAAGCATAATTTTACTTGTCATAGGTGTGGCATCAATACTTATACTTACGAAATGAACGGTATGGCAAACAACACAGCTCAATTCCAACACAATGTCACACAAACTAATTCAATAAAAAATAAAATAAACCGAAAGCTATGAAAAATTAATTTATCAATGCAATCTGAAACATTGAAATGGAATTCGTGACTTAGTTCCCTCGCACATTGTGATTTATTTGGGCTTGAATCTGATTATTTAAATATTAATGTAGTAAATTAAATTACGAAGGACCACCTGCTTTTATAGTAAAGAGGGAAACTGAGAATTTCTGATCATTAGATAATTCCTAGATGAAACCAGTAACTATGGATAAAATACTAGAAAATATGATCATGGAAATAATTAATGGGCTGTATAATTAAATGAATCAAACCTCAAACACCTTCATTGGGGGGTTATTACTGGAGGTAAGTACGTCCAGGAATTAGTGTGGTTCGTTCACTAATTCAATTAATAATAATCTAATCCTATAAAATAATATTGAAACTGATATCATTACCATAAATGGAAACATAGATTATGAGCATAGTAATGAGAGTTACAGTAAACCACATATTAATCCTGAAGAATTCTGCACATAAGAAATTGCAACAGAATAATGAAAGGAAATAAATCTTAGCTTAATGAAGATTCCTTTAGAAAAGCCCATGGAAGTTCCTCTTATTCTCTGGACTCGGTCGACGAGTGGAACGGGTTAACATGGGAGACGGCGGCATGGAGAATTCTTCTCTCGTGCTGCAATACAAATATTTTACAGTGGCAATTGATTTAACTACTGAATCGATATATTCAAGAAATTAAGAGTTACAGGTGACAAATTTTAATCACCTGTTATTAGATGTTATCGCGCGTCATAACGGACAATCACCCTGCTACTATTAAACCTTTTACCTGATGCATCACATAAAAGAATATACTTAGCTGTGGGCACTGTATAAGTATTAAGATTGCCGTGCTTCGCGTCCCAGGCTCCGGTAAACCTATCCTGGATAGTGACGCGCTTCGCTGGCCGGTCACGTGTCATCAAGAACCAAGTCAAAGGGCTCCTTATTTGACACCAGCACCAGCTGAAGATACTATCTGCAAGGTTATTCACGCCTCACAGTGGCGACTTTCATCTGAGGATGGATAACGTCTGCCCTAGTGGCTGGGCAATGGCGTCTTCCTTTGAGTACGGTATGCGCAGGTCTGCCTCTGAGCGGCTCTCCACGTGTACTGAGGATGGCGTCCCTCTACCCACGCCGAGCCCGCGTTCATAAAACAAATTATTGTCTCGAACATTAATATTTCTCGCATTTGCGCTTGAAACGTTAAAGACTGGACGGGTTTATTATTTAGAGGAACAAAATATTGTTATTTACCAATTTAAGAATAGTAAATATATAAGGGAGAGGAATTAATGTCTCCCCATGGCATTCATTGGTGACGTTAACTCTATCGCGAGGTAGACGCTATGATTCTAACGCTCTATTCGGCTTTTAGTTAGAGATCAATTCGTCTGCAATTAGTTATCATACAGAATGCTTTAATTATGGAGAATCGAATTTAATTCTCACACAAATTGGATATAATGTGTTTACTGTAAGGAAATCTGACGCAATACTGGCGTCAGGTGACGTGAGAATTCTAGCCTACTGCACAGATGAAATTATTAGTACATGAGAATTCTACGTGTTGTTAATTTTACTTACTACAATAATTAGTATGGTTAGTAATAAGTAATGAGAATGCAACAATGTTGTATTCGGTGTTGGAAATATCCAACATAACTCCGGGGGGAGGGTTCTAGGGTCGAGGGTTCTAGGGTCGTAGTGTACTGTGTTGTACTGACCTATCCCGAAGTGATATTAAGATTAGTACATTAGTATGTTAATATGTTAGTATGTTAGTACACACATAACGAACGTCCCGGATTTATCAAGGACTTGAGTCTTGCTATTTACATGTCAAATGGAACAAGTTGTTTGTAGCCTACACAATATTTATAGAATTCAACCCTCCCAATTTAAACTAACAGAATCTGCGGTGACGCGATATCCTGGGTCATAGTGACGTGTTATGTTTCGTTACGTGATATCACATCGTAGCATCATCACAGTTTTCTCAGTGGGAAGTGAAGAAAATTACTCTGCTTCAGAGTTGTAATAGGCTTGCAAATTCCGCCTACATTGTTGAGCTGCAGCTCTAATGGGGCGGTTGCTTGGAGGAACGAATTCATTGTCCTCTGAAATTACTGGGGAAACTGGATCTGGCTGATATTCTTGTTCAGTCAGTTCAAGTGGAACCAGCTTCTCTAAAGTTTTTAGAGTAGTGTTGCCTCTGCATAAGACTTTAACCACTCTTAGGACACCTTGTCGATCTGGGTGAATGGTAAAAATTTTCCTATAGGCCATTCTGACCTTAGTCCATCACTGTCGACTAGTACTAGGTCTCCTGGCTTTAATTGCACCTTATTGTATGGACTCGAAGCTCCGTAGTGGTACTCTCGTAGAGCTGTGAGGTACTCTCGAGTCCACACCTCATTCCACCTGTTAATAACTCTAGAAAGATGCTGGTAGCTTTCCACCAAGTCTCCTCTGGTCACATGGGACGGGTCTACAGGGTCCTCTTCGGCTAAAGGGATGAGAGGGCTCAGTAGACCTCCATGGATCAAGTGAGAGGGGCTCAGTGGTTCTCTCTGGGTATAATCATCAGACAGGTAGGTGATTGGGCGGTTATTGACTCGCGCCTCGATTTCCACAACGATAGTTTGGAGTTCTGAGTAACTGACCTTTTGTCGGTGTAACGTTTTCCTTAGACACTTCTTGACTGTGCCTACCATTCGCTCATAGAACCCACCTTGCCAAGGGGCTCTTGGTGCTATGAATTTCCAGTGACATTGTCTTCTTTGTAAGACTGACTGTACTTCAGGGTGGTTCCAGACTTCTCGCAAACAACTTTCTCCTGCCACAAAATTAGATCCGTTGTCTGATATCATTAATCTAGGACACGATCGGCGGGCAGCAAATCTGCGGAAAGCTTGAATGAAAGCTTCAGCACTCATGTCTGGGGTGACCTCTAAGTGCACGCCTCTGGTTGTAGCACATGTAAAGAGACAAATGTACGCCTTCACTGGTATATTATCTGGGTTACCAGTGAGGAGTAAGGCTCCTGTATAATCAACTCCAGTGGTTTCGATAGGACGAAGATGAACCACTCGCTCTTCTGGGAGTGGGGGAGGTCCTGGGTAAGGACAGACTCTAGCGTCGTATCTCTTACAGATTACACAAGATTTAATAATGGTCTTAACAGTCTGACGACCTTGAGGAAGCCAGTACTTTTGTCTAAGGTCGGTGAGAGTATCTAAAACTCCACCATGTAGTGTACCATATTGATGGTGATGTAAGACAAGAAGTTTAGTTATGATGTGTTGACGAGGTAAAAGAATTGGGTTCTTAGTGTCTAAGTCAATCTTTGCATGTAGCAAACGTCCTCCACATCGTAGTATGTTATGAGTGTTGACATCGTACCAGATGCCCAGAGACTTAGTGAGTTTATCCGGAAGATTCTCAAATTCGCTTCCGTAGGTCTCTTGCTGCGCCCGCTTAATCCAATAGTGAACAGGATTGGGAAATTTATGTCGAATTCCTACTTTAGCAAGGAAATCAAACACGTGCGCAGTCACTCGTAACAATTTGCTTAAGTTGGAATAATGATGAGGATCAATGGCTAATATTCGCTGAGGCTCTGGTTCCATCATGGGAGTGGTGATATTGGTCACTATGACTTGTGGCTTTTGTTTGGGCCACTGACCACCAACAAGCCATGAAGGTCCATTGAACCACAGCGAAGACTTGACAAGTTGTTTTAATGTCAATCCTCTTGATAAATAATCTGCAGGATTGTCCTTAGTAGGGACATGTCTGAACTTATATCCTGCGGATAAATCATGAATCTCCCTGACGCGATTAGTGACGTAAGGAGTTTTGTTGTTATTGTTTCTTACCCATTGTAAGACTGCCTCGTTGTCTGACCACACTACAATCTCACCAAAGTGGATATTACTGAGTGTCTTTGCCAGGCCATGGGCCAATCTTACTCCCACTAGCAATGCAGTCAACTCCATCTGAGGTAAGGATCTCTTCTTGATGGGAGCAACTCTTGCTTTTGATGTGAGTAAAATTGATTGAGCACTGTTAACTAAATAGGCTGCTGCGCCATATGCTTTGCCAGAGGCATTGCAAAAAACGTGCAAATTGTTGGGTAAGTTTGGTCCTGAAGCATTACGAGGAAATTTCAAAACGCCTAACTGATTAAAATCCGTTGAGAGTATTTGCCATTTGGCTTGTAACTCACTTGATAACGGATCATCCCATCCCATATGTTGCTGCCAGCACTCCTGCATTAGGAGTTTGCCCCTTA
The DNA here is from genome assembly GCF_040958095.1 of Procambarus clarkii. Classification (NCBI taxonomy): domain Eukaryota; kingdom Metazoa; phylum Arthropoda; class Malacostraca; order Decapoda; family Cambaridae; genus Procambarus; species Procambarus clarkii. Next base: position 34,176,348 of record NC_091203.1, on the reverse strand, counting down.
TTAATATAGGACTAAGTAGGCCTAAAGGGTCAAATGGTTGACTGACAAATGAGAGCAGTGTTCTCATGGAATTCAACCATGTTCTCATGGTTGAATTATCAGTTTGCACTGACTTGACATTCATCTCGTCAGTGTTGGTGTTCCATTCCACGCCTAGAACCTTTAATTTACTGGGTACCTGATAATCTGGAAATTCTTTCTTGATTAACTGGTTAAGCAGTTTATTATTTGAGGCCCATGACTGTAGAGGCATATTGCCTCCTAACAGTTCACAGTTAGCCTCATGGTAGATTTCTACCAGATCAGCTTGATCATTAGTTGTCCCCTGGAAATTGTCGACATACAAGTTGTCGCTAATGGTTGCCTTATAAGGGCTGTCTGATTTCCTCAAATGCGTGTCTAATGTTGCTTGCAAAAGAAACGGTGAGGACGTAGCACCAAATAATATGGAGGCAAACCGATAGGTGATTACTTCACTGTTGGGATCCAGTGGATCCTTGAACCAGAGGAATTTTGTGTAGTCACGATCTTCCTCCTGCAATCCTACTCGGAGAAAGGCTTTGCTGATGTCAGCTGTATAGGCAAAAATGCCTGTGCGAAATCGTAACAACACGTCATGTAGCCTTTGTGTTAGGCTAGGTCCCGTTTGGAGACATTCATTTAAAGACACACTGCTCGGCTTTACTTTAGCACTGCAGTTAAAGACAATACGAATAGGTGTTGTCAATGAGTCTTTCACCTCAGCATGGTGAGGTAAATAATGACCTGTTTTTCGGTCATCGTGTTCAACAACTTCAATGAACTTATTGTTAAGTTGTTGTTGGATAAGTTGGTGATACATGGTTAGTTTGTCTGGCTGCTTCTGCAGTCGTGTTAATTGAGACTGCAATTGTGAGGCTGCCATAAAATAATTCACTGGAAGTTGTGGATGATCTAACTTCCATGGGAGTCTTACCCAGTATTGTTTATTTGAGTAGACAACTGTATCCAGATATTGCTGGTAAGTCCACGTATCATCAGGACTTGGTTGCTCAGGGATGATGCCTAACGTATCTAAATCCCACAAACGATGTATTGGTGGGTCAGACTTAATGTCCTCGGCTATTTCCCTGAAGCGTAGGGGTGACTGCTCTAAGCCTAGTCACGCCACAATTACATTATTGGTTTGTTGGTTTGTGGACGCTGGACCTTGTCTGAAAAGCACAGGTCCTGTGAGCAATTTGCCCCCTGCGGACGACAACAAATTCATACCATGTTGCCTAGTGCATCCAGTTATAAACTTGTAATAATGATCCGCGCCTATTAATATTCCAATATCTGTGAGGCAATCGGAATTTATTTTATGATCCGCTAGCCTCATGCGGTTTCGCTTAAGGTGTCTCGCAGTGCGAGCTAATCCTGTGACCTGCAGGTCCGTAGGAATCTTATCCACTACCACCGCATGGATTGGGCTAGTAGAGGATCCTAATCTAACTAGTAATTTAACTACCTTGTAGTCACGCGGTCCACTATTTGACAGGAAACCAGAAATGTTTAACTTCACACTTTTGGTAGGTTTTAAATTTAACTCATCTACCAACTGTTGTGTAATGAAGGTTTTTTGTGAACCTTGGTCAAAAAGACCCCTAGTGTTAATTCTAGATCTTCGATTTATTAATTTAAGTTGAGCGGTAGGCAAGGTAGTATTATTGCCTGACTCAGTAGCAAGTACATTCACTTCGTGATGTACTTTACAATATTGCACTGCAGTAGAATTAGTAAAATTCTCTCCAGTGGTCATGGTTGGTGTAGAAGATTTTCTACATAAGGCGTAGTGGTGTACACCTTGGTTACAACGGTTGCAGGTACGTAGTGGTACTGCACATTTCTTGGGATCATGAGAACCCATACATTTGGTGCATTTGTGCAATTCCTGTAACCTTTTAACTCTAGCATTATACGTAGGATAAGCAGATCATTGGTAAGTGGTGTGTTCCTGATTGCAGAACAGACACTTTCTCTGGTTAATAGACTTAGTCTCTTTAGTAGACAAGTCATTGGTTATCTCTGAAGGAGATACTGAATATGTACCTACATTTCCACTTCTTTTCCTGGTGGATGGAGTAGGTTTGGATTTGTATTTATTAGACTTACTTGGAGTCTGTTTAGGTTTGACTGAAATATCAGTATTAATTGGTTTGGACTCAGGTTTAATTTTGTCATGAGTCTTTAACCTATTAACTGTGATCCTCAACCCCTCGAAAATCTGATCGACAGTAAGAAACTCAGTATTATAATGTGAGCAGAGCTCTGTCAAGACATTTCGAGGTAATTTCCTCTGTAACAATAGCTTGATAGACCATTCAGAACTAGGTATATTAACCTTGGTACCTAAGGCCTTTACTAGAGACTCTACTTCTAGTCTGAAGCTTTGAAGTGACTCTGGTCTACTGTTTGGTGCATTCAGATCTAGCAATTGATAATAAAGGGTAGCTATACTTAACTCTTTGTTGCAATAGTTCAACTTCAGGAGTTTTATAGCTTCCTCATAATTACTCTCATCAAGAGTAAGGTTATGTATGACCTTTTTAGCCTCTCCTGTGAGAAGACTGAGTAGGTATGAAAATTTAGAAACTTTGTCTAGAGACTGTTTCTTATGGATGTGAACTTCAAAGGAAGTCCAAAAATTGTCCCAATTTTCTGTATCTAATCCTGAAAAGGTGGGCAAGTCTAGAGTAGGTAAACGAACCTCGGGTAAGTGATTATTGAAGTGAGACCCAGTGTTGCTGGTATTGGATCCAGACTGTTTGGCTAATTTAGATAGCCTGATAATTTTATCATGAGTCTCCTCTTCATATTGGGAGATGTCGTCTACAGTTTGACTTGCTTCTTAAGGATTAGTTTCTACAGTATTTAGCAGATCAAGGTACGATTGACCTGCAGATCTGACTTGATCAAATTTCAGATCAGCCAATCTAACTGATGACTCTAAGTGATAAGAGTCAATGGGATTATCTTTAGTTAAGCTTTCAGCCTTATTAATTAATCTGGTCAAGTGACCTTTAAGGCCAATGTAGGTTCTCCTCAATTGTTCAGGAGTAGCCATGTTGGGCTTAGGTTCAAACTTCACAGTGTTAGTATATGTATTACTAATGAAGCTTGGGTACTTGTTCATTAGTGAACAGGTAACATTAATGGTAGCCTAATTTAATGTGACTACTTTATATTTTACCTCACTTGAGGTTGAATGTACCTACCTACCTAACAACAAATAGCTAGATATTTTGTGCACTGTCTGAACTTCACCACTAGTTCTCGTCCGGTTAGCTCATCCATATCACCATCAGAGTTAATGGAGAGAATCCAGCAATACACAAAAATAATGCATACAAGAGAAATATTATGGAGACACTCCAATCAGAGTTATCTCAAAATTTAATCCCACCCTGTATAGGATCAGCACAAATAATATAATATATACAACACTGACTAGTTTAGATCTAGTCGTAATAATTCCTAACTAAGAACTATAAAATTATTTAGTCTGGACTTGTACCAAATTCAGCACAATCTCAGCCTAAATTCTACCTAATAACATGGGTAAAGATTATTGTGGTGCAGTAAGGTGAATATAGTTGTGCTGTATTTTTGGGTTTTTTGTTTTATAAGAGTGCTCTTGCACACACAGGTGAACAATTATGTACAGTTAAGTTTGGCTTGCTAGCCACAGCCTTTTGTGATGGTTGATGGTGTTAATTAACTTGTCAACCACATGCAACCTAGATTCCCCTGACAAATGTACACCGTCTCTGGTCAGGTTCTGTCTGTAAGGTCTGGCTGTAAATTGGATATATGTGGCATCCAATCTCACTCGTTTTTTCAGCCTGAAATTTATGTACTTAGCAGCTCTCAGGTAGTATTCTGGGGTTACTCCCTAACGATTATCTTGACTTGGTTGGCGAGGTTCCACTAATGTGAATAGTACTGATTCACTGATGAGCTTGAAAGAAGAAATTATGTTTTTGAGGTGTTTGATCACCTCGGCTGGATGACGAGTGGGGTGGATGTCATTACCACCTAAGTATACAATGGTTAGATGGTGAGGTTACTCTAACGCAGGTGTTAGGGTGGGGTTATTGTAAAAGTTATGAGCTGTTGCTCCTGGTGACCTAAAGATTCTCACCTCGGTGTGAGGTATAGGTCTAAGTGTTGTGGGTAATTGGCTATGACCCACTAAAGCCACTTTATACATGAGGTGAAAGTAGCAATATGTTAGTGTGATCTAGGCTAACTGATGTGTTACAATGTTAGTTGACACAATTAATTAAATAGTTAGTCTAGCTTCTATCACACAAGGATTAGTTATTAATGGTTAATATTTTAATTATAAATTTAATGCCCATCCGGTTCGAAGGACCATAATGTGGGATATTTGGGCTTGAATCTGAATTTTGAAATATTAATGTAGTAAATTAAATTACGAAGGACCACCCGCTTTTATAGTAAAGAGGGAAACTGAGAATTTCTGATCATTAGATAATTCCTAGATGAAACCAGTAACTATGGATAAAATACTAGAAAATATGATCATGGAAATAATTAATGGGCTGTATAATTAAATGAATCAAACCTCAAACACCTACATTGGGGGGTTATTACTGGAGGTAAGTACGTCCAGGAATTAGTGTGGTTCGTTCACTAATTCAATTAATAATAATCTAATCCTATAAAATAATATTGAAACTGATATCATTACCATAAATGGAAACATAGATTATGAGCATAGTAATGAGAGTTACAGTAAACCACATATTAATCCTGAAGAATTCTGCACATAAGAAATTGCAACAGAATAATGAAAGGAAATAAATCTTAGCTTAATGAAGATTCTTTTAGAAAAGCCCATGGAAGTTCCTCTTATTCTCTGGACTCGGTCGACTGACGAGTGGAACGGGTTAATATGGGAGACGGCGGCATGGAGAATTCTTCTCTCGTGCTGCAATACAAATATTTTACAGTGGCAACTGATTTAACTACTGAATCGATATATTCAAGAAATTAAGAGTTACAGGTGACAAATTTTAATCACCTGTTATTAGATGTTATCGCGCGTCATAACGGACAATCACCCTGCTACTATTAAACCTTTTACCTGATGCATCACATAAAAGAATATACTTAGCTGTGGGCACTGTATAAGTATTAAGATTGCCGTGCTTCGCGTCCCAGGCTCTGGTAAACCTATCCTGGATAGTGACGTGCTTCGCTGGCCGGTCACGTGTCGTCAAGAACCAAGTCAAAGGGCTCCTTATTTGACACCAGCACCAGCTGAAGATACTATCTGCAAGGTTATTCACGCCTCACATTGGCGACTTTCATCTGAGGATGGATAACGTCTGCCCTAGTGGCTGGGCAATGGCGTCTTCCTTTGAGTACGGTATGCGCAGGTCTGCCTCTGAGCGGCTCTCCACGTGTACTGATGATGGCGTCCCTCTACCCACGCCGAGCCCGCGTTCATAAAACAAATTATTGTCTCGAACATTAATATTTCTCGCATTTGCGCTTGAAACGTTAAAGACTGGACGGGTTTATTATTTAGAGGAACAAAATATTGTTATTTACCAATTTAAGAATAGTAAATATATAAGGGAGAGGAATTAATGTCTCCCCATGGCATTCATTGGTGACGTTAACTCTATCGCGAGGTAGACACTATGATTCTAACGCTCTATTCGGCTTTTAGTTAGAGATCAATTCGTCTGCAATTAGTTATCATACAGAATGCTTTAATTATGGAGAATCTAATTTAATTCTCACACAAATTGGATATAATGTGTTTACTGTAAGGAAATCTGACGCAATACTGGCGTCAGGTGATGTGAGAATTCTAGCCTACTGCACAGATGAAATTATTAGTACATGAGAATTCTAGGTGTTGTTAATTTTACTTACTACAATAATTAGTATGGTTAGTAATAAGTAATGAGAATGCAACAATGTTGTATTCGGTGTTGGAAATATCCAACACACATCTTTGTCAACCTAATCAAATTCCCTGAAATTTTTACCCTCTGTATTTCAGACACATTAAATAAGATCAAGTCAGTTACTGAGCTCCAGCTCTCATCCCCCGCCTTACTTCCCTCTCGTGTCTTCGGTATTATCCTATCAAATTCCCTGAAATTTCTACCCTCTGTATTTCAGACATAGTTTATTAAATCCAAACAATTATGAAACTCTAGCTCTTAACCCCCAGCTTAGTTCATTTGTACAAGATCGTTAGTAACAGATCAATTTTCCCTGAAATTTAAAAGCAGACATACTTCAAAGTTAGTAAATAAGATCAAGTCAGTTACTGAGTTCCAGCTCTCATCCCCCGCCTTAGTTCTCTCTCGTATATTTGTAAATAACCCATCAATTCCCCTGAAATTTTTACCCTCTGTATTTCAGACACCGTAAATAAGATCAAAACAGTTATCGAGCTCCAGCTCTCGTCCCCCACCTTAGTTCTCTCTCGTATATTTGTAAATAACCCATCAATTTCCCTGAAATTTTTACCCTCTGTATTTCAGACATAGTAAATATGATGTAAACAATTATAAAACTCTAGCTCTTGTCCTCTGTCCAAGTTCACTCCTGTAAATTCATTACTATCAGTCCAAATCCCCCTGAGATTTAAACATCCAACTACATTTTCAGACATAGTAAATAAAAACCAGTTCAGTTATCAAGTTTCAACTCTTGTCTCCCAGCTTAGTTCATTTTATACAAGTACTTTATTTTCCAAATAAATCACCTGAGATTTAAGATCACCTTATTTCTAACGTAGTAAAATTAATCAGGGCATTAGCCAAGCCCCATTTCCTCTGTCTTAGATCATCGAACATAAATATATCCGATCAAGTCCCTATCCAGCCTATCTCTTTATCAGAGTAATTACCTTACCCTTCTCATCCCAAACGTGTCCAAACCTTCAATAATCATCATACTGTATTTGCATATTTTCTCAATGTTCTTAGCTTATTCTTCACATGTTCAGTGTACATTCTTGTATTCCCTATGTTCCTTATCATGTCTTCATATTCTCTATAAGCTCATATTCCCCGCATGTTCACTCTATTCTTCAACTTTTTTCTTACATGTTATCTGTGTTCACTGTGTTCATTCCCCTACTTAACCTCAATTTTTTGTTCTTTGTTTCTTTAAACCAATTTGTTTCTTCCATTCACTAACTAGTTCTTTGTCAAATAATATTATACTGCAATACAGTTCCCTCAACAATTTTAGTCACCCAGTTTTTATTTGCAAAACTATGTCAAAGTAATTCTCGTAGTCAACTTAATAGTTCTACCAACCCTGTTCTTAAACAAATCTACACTTTATTCAGTTCCAAATTTACAAAGACAAACCTTTCTTGTAACTTCTTAACTAAAAATCTTTCGCCAATCAATTAAAACATAGTCACTTTCCTCATTTCTCAACTAAACTTATTATCCATTCAACCAAAAAATAGTCATAGGAATCTTTCCAACACTGTTCATAACTAAACTTATTCCCTAGTCATCAGAAAATAACCGTGTTTTTTAGGTTGCATTGTCATTTCATAACTAAAATTATCCATCAATCAACAGAAAAAGTCATATTCATCATCATTGTTCCTAACTAAAATTATGTTTTGTCAAGTAAGAAAAAATAGTCAAAGATATCTTTCATCGCTGTTCTTAACTGGCATTATACTTTGGGGAGCACAAAAATTGTCTCCCTCGTCATGTTTTGTCTTTTTCCTTAACTAAAAGTATTCATCAGTCAACTAAAAAATAGTTACTTCATCATGTTTCCTTGTCATTTCGTAACTAAAATTATATGTCGCTAAGTAAGAAAAATAGTCAAATGTAACTTTTTCAGCACTTTCGTAAAAATTATATGTCGTTAAGTAAGAAAAATAGTCAAAGGTGCTCTCCGTAACACCAAAGTTACTCTTCGAGATAACAAAAGACACTCTCAAACACTCAAAAATTTACTCACATCCTCAAAGTTATTCTCGGAGTCATCAAATAGTTAATCTCAGTTATCAAAATGCTATTCTCTAAGTAGCCTTTTGTTCATCAGAGAAACTTTCTAAGACATCTTCGTTCATTAAAGTTAATCTCAGAGGCATAAAAGTTATTCTCAGAGTCATCAAAAAGATAATCTCAGTCATCAAAATGCTATTCTCTAAGTAACCTTTCGTTCATCAGAGAATCTTTCTAAGACATCTTCGTTCATTAAAGTTAATCTCAGAGGCATAAAAGTTATTCTCAGAGCTATCAAAATTATTCTCGATGCCATCAAAAAGTATTTTCTCGTTCATCAAAGTTAATCTCAGAGTTAACAAAGGTAATCTCTAACTCACTTTCGTTCAACATATTAATTCTCTAACTCCTCAAAGTTATTCACTAAGACAACAAAGTTATTCTCTAAGACAACAAAGTCTTTCTCAGAGCTATCAAACTTGTTCTCAAAGTCATCAAAGTTATTCCAAGAGACGTCAAAGTTAATCTAAGACGTCATCTTTCATCAAAGATATTCTCTCTAAGCCATCAATGTTCTTCTCTAAGACATAAAAGTTATTCTCTATGTCATCAAAAAGTTATTCTCTGAGCTAACAAAATACTACTCATGTTCTCAAAGACATTCTCAAAGTCATCAAAGTTATTCTAAGAGCTATCAAACTTGTTCTCAAAGTCATCAAAGTTATTCACAGAGTCATCAAAGTTATTCTCTAACTCACTTTTGTTCATTAAAGTTAATTTCTATGTTATAAAAGTTATTCTCAGAGACATCTAAAGTTAATCTTGCTCATCAAAGTTGTTCTCTAAGACATAAAAATTATTCTCAGAGTCATCAAAAGTTGTTCTCTAAGACATCAATGTTGCTATCTAAGACATCAAAGATGTTCTCTAAATCATAAAAGTTAATCTTTAAGTCACCTTCGTTCATTAGAGAAACTTTCCAATCCATATTCGTTGACCAAAGTTATTATCAGAGTCATCAAAGTGATCTCTAATTCACCTTCGTTCTCCCAAAGTTGTTCTCTAAGACACCTTCGTTCATCAAAGAAACTCTCCTTCTTCCATCATGTTATTCTTTAAGACATCTTCAGTCATAAAATTTCTCTCCAAAATGTAACTAGTTCAGCTTTTCATACCAAACCTGCACTTCTGTTAAAATATATTTTCTTAGTCGCTTTACCCAAAAACTGTTCTCTGAACTACACTGTTCAAACCTATGTAACCTATCCTCTCCACCCAATGTTACTTAGTTAACGTAACGTTCCTAAACCTAACTTTACCTATCCTAACTTAACTTACCTTATCTTTACCTATCTTACCTAACTTAACCTGCATAACCTAACTTTACCTATCCTAACATAACTTACCTTACCTTACCTATCTTACCTAACTATACCTATCTTACCTAACTTAACCTGCATAACCTAACTTTACCTATCCTAACATAACTTACCTTACCTTACCTATCATACCTAACTTACCTAACCTAACCTAACTTATCCTGCTTAACCTAACTTACCTACATTTACCTAACTTAACCTGCTTAACCTAACTTACCTACATTTACCTAACTTAACCTGCTTAACCTAACTTTACCTATCCTAACTTAACTTACCTAACTTATCCTGCTTAACCTAACTTACCTACAGTACCTAACTTAACCTGCATAACCTAACCTACTTAACTTACTTTACCTTACCTAACCTGCTTAACTTAACTTAACTTACCTTACCTATCTTGCCTAACTTACCTGACTTAACCTAACTTAACCTGCTTAACCTAACTTACCTACATTTACCTAATTTAACCTGCTTAACCTAACTTTACCTACCCTAACTTAACTTACCTAACTTAACCTAACTTACCTACATTACCTAACTTAACCTGCTTAACCTAACTTACATAATTTAACCTAACTCATCCTGCTTAACCTAACTTACCTTACCTAACTTAACCTGCTTAACCTAACTTGCATAACTTAACCTAACTTACCTAACTTAACCTAACTTACCTACATTACCTAACTTAACCTGCCTAACCTAACTTACATAATTTAACCTAACTTATCCTGCTTAACCTAACTTACCTTACCTTACCTAACTTAACCTGCTTAACCTAACTTACATAACTTAACCTAACTTAACTTATCTTACCTATCCTAACCTAACCTAACTTGCTTTACCTAACTTAATCTTACACTCCTAAACTGATGTATCCTAACTTATCTAGTCCAACCAGACATGATCTAACTTACATAATTATTCCTGCTTGTCTTTTGTGTTTCGTCAATCATTGTCTCATATTCATTTACTCATTTCAAGGGTTAATTTCTCAAATGGACATTTTTGCATTACAAGTGTTATTTGTTTAAGATTGGGTGTTTAACCATTTCAAAGGATTTTTGTTATATATGGGAATTTACTCGTTTCAAGGGCTAATTTCTCAAATGGTCATTTTTTGCAGATCAAGGGTTATTTGTTAAAGTTCATCAAGTTGCTCATAAGTTGTATTTATTATGTTTGTTATTATATGTTCTTATTCCCCAACCCCTTAACCTAACTTCTTGTAATCTTAGTGTATTTAGTAGGTTCTATCATATGTTCTTATTCCCTTGACCCTTTAACCTAACCTTTCAGATGTAGTTTATTGTGTTTTTGACGTATTTGTTGAATATATTATCCTTTTCCTAACCTTTCCGATGTAGTTTTGTTTCTTCTTTTTGTATATTTTACCCAAACCTTCTTTCCTTCTTTTACTTTGTTTTTCACATATAAGTTCATTCTTTATCTTAGTAATAATAAAATTACAATAGTAAAGAATCAGATCTTCTAAGACTTGAAATTGAGAAACAAGAGCTCAAGGGAGTGAGAGCATGAAAGAGGAGCAAGGAGTAAGAGAGAGGGGGCGGAAGAAAATGGGACCAAAGAAGAGAGAATGAGAGAGTGTGGGCATCGGGGAACTAAGACTTGAATTTCAGAAAAAAGAAAAATAAGAGAATGAGAGAGAGTGAGCGAAGGGGAAGAGAATGAGGGCGATAGAGAGAAAAAGGGGGGATAGAAGGAGGGAGATAAAGAGAAAGGGGGATAGAAGGAGTAGGAGAATATACAAATAACTCAATATTTCTTGTTTCTTTTCATTGTCGATGGTAATTGAAAAATCATTTCTACAAAATTGATTATTTCTAGTCTGACGCGACACTTGAATGCGTTTCGTAATAACTTATTACATTTTCAAAGACTTTAGTTTACACACACACACAACTATAACCTGCAAACACTAAAAAGAGTTTAAACAGCTTTCATTTTATACCTGCATTTGGGTGAGGTGATATGTTACAACAGTTTTGGATGAGGTGAAAACAAACTTTCAACACAAGACAGAACACGAAAAAATGGGTATAATATTGTGTAAGTTAAAGAGAAGAATGGAAGTAACTGCAAAGGGCCTATTGGCCCATATTTCTTGATGCTTCTATATTGGTGCGGAGTCTTGAAGTGGGTAGAATATAGTTGTGCATTAATTGGCTGTTGATTGCTGGTGTTGTCTTCTTAAAGTGCAGTGTCTCGCAGATATCAAGCCGCCTGCTATCGCTGTATCTATTGATGATTTCCGTGTTATTTGTTAAGACTTCTCTAGTGGTGTTCTGGTTGTGGGAAGAGATTATATGTTCCTTAATGGAGCCCTGTTGCTTATTCATCGTTAATCGCCTGGAAAGAGATGTTGTTTTCTTGCCTATATACTGAGTTCTATGAGGCTTGCAGTCCCCAACAGGGCCTTTGAAGATATAGACGACATTGGTCTCTTTTAAAGAGTTCTGCTTTGTGTCTGGAAAGTTTCTCATGAGTAGGTTGGCCGTTTTCTTGGTTTTATAGTAAATCGTCAATTGTATCTTCTGGCTTTTGCCTGTAGGGATAACGATTTTATAAATAATATCTTTCAGGACCCTTTCCTTCGTTTTATGAGCTGTGGAAAAGAAGTTCCTGTAAAATACCATAATAAGGGGTACAGGTGTTGTGTTAGTGGTCTTTTCAGAGGTTGCATGGCGTTTCACCTTCCTTCTTATGATGTCTTCACCGAAACCATTGGAGAAGCCGTTGTTGACTAGGACCTGCCTTACCCTACAGAGTTCTTCGTCGACTTGCTTCCATTCTGAGCTGTGGCTGAGAGCACGGTTGACATAAGCTTTAACAATAGTCCCCTTGTACCTGTCTGGGCAGTCACTGTTGGCATTGAGGCACATTCCTATGTTTGTTTCCTTAGTGTAGACTGCAGTGTGGAAACCTCCGCTCCTTTCCATGACTGTTACATCTAGAAAGGGCAGCTTCCCATCCTTCTCCATCTCGTAAGTGAAACGCAACACAGAATTTAAAAACAAGTTTTTTTTTTAAACTGTGTTTTTCATGTGATTTTCATTTGAGGGAAATCTTCGTAACCTCTTTACCGATTGCATCATAATTTTGATGCAACGTTGCATTTGAATAGGCCCATACTTTTATTTACTACTATATACATGCCTCATATGTAACATTAGAAAAAAATCCAGTCGGACTGGATCTCCCTGGGCACTCCTACCCAAGCAAAGAACCGCTGAAGGTGTCCCATGACGCATCTTGATGTCCCCTTCTGCACTGGGATCGCCTCTATAAATCTCGCCGAAACACACGTGATTGTCAATAAGTAATTATTTCCCTTTCTTGTCCTAGGTAATGGCCCCACAACGTCGATTGTTAGGCGTTCAAACGCCTGGCCAAACGCAGGAACTGGAACCAAATGTGCTTTCGGGATGGCAGGGACATTCTTCCCCGCCCTCTGGCACGGGAAACACGTCTTGCAGATTGTTCTTACATCGTCGTCCAGGTCCGGCCAATAAAAATGTTCCCAAAGCCGGAATAAGGTCTTTTTTACTCCCAAGTGACCCGCGGGATCCGCTGAGTGTGCAAGCTTCAGTGCCGCATCTCTGTACCTTACTGGCACCACCACCTGATGCCTCACTCTCAGCAAACTCTCACAAGCTTCTTCCCTTACCGGTCTCCACTGCCTCATTAGCACTCCCTTCTCCATGAAGAAGTGAGTCGGTGACTCGGGTCCGGCGAGACCTTCTTCCGACTCCCGTACCAATTCAGGAAACTCTTCCTTTTGCAACTCACCTAGACGGGTGCTGTCAATACCTAAAGGACTGGTGAGAGTAACTTGGATACTTCTATCCAACTCTTCCTCGCCTGTCACTTGTCCTCTGGCCTCCCCTCGGAACAAATGATCGAGTTCCAGGTCACCCAGCATGTTCTCATAACCGTGACCGGATCCGCTCACATCATCTTCCCTGACACCCTATCTCGACGTCAACGCGCATACTGAAAATGCCACTCTCGCAATTTCCGTCGCGTCACTGCTGGCCTCTGTCGTGCTGCTCTGTCAATAGGGCTCTATACACTCTTCACCCTTAATCAAATTCGGGAAAACACATCTCGCACAGGAGTCGTTCCCTAGGATCACCTGAGGTTCCATCCTGGGCAGTGAAGCACAGAATCCTACCACAAAAGTCTGACAACCATAGTCTGAATTACGAGTTACTTTATGAAGGGGCATCCTCACTTGTCCCCCCAACGTTTTTATCAGGGCTTCCCCTGTACTGGAACTTCTGTAGTCCTCGAGGAAGAGGGATTCACTAACACGGGTGAAGTCGGATCCCGTGTCCCTCAGCATCCTTGCTGGCACAGGATCAGCTCCTCTTATCTTCACCGTCCCCCTCACACACAAAGGGGTGAATCCTCTTCTCCCTTATCACCGGCATATCACCTAAGGTAACGTTGTCTCCTTCGCTTCCTACTTTTGCGAAAGCTACGTTTCCACCATGCCTGGGGCGACCACACTGCCTTGCAAAATGCCCTCGTCCCCCACAGTTGTAACACCGACCGCCTCTCATGGGCGACCCTCTACCAGTCACCCTGGTAGCACCACCTGTAGATGTTCCCTGGGTCCTCCTTGGACTCCCTGTCGTCGGTTCCTGGGCACCATCTCAGGCTCCCAAGCTCGGTCCACTGCTCACAGCTTGGAGCTTCCTCCCCGCGTCTCTTGAGCTCTTGAACCGATTTACTTCACTAGGCATACTATTCTTGGAAGTGTCCCCACTCGTCCTTGCTCCTGAACTCTTGAAGTTCCCTCCATATCTTGGGTAAGGCGAGTGTCTGGGCTGTCCCTCCCTTCTGAGATGCACTGCCTCCTCCAGCATGTCGGCTCGGTCCGCTGCAGCTTTAAGGTCCTTTATTTCTGCCTCCTTCATTCAAACCTTGAGTTCCGGATCGTAGAAACCTGCGCTCCATGTCCCGAGCAGTCTCAGCATATGACCTTCCTGATGCCCTTGTGCAATTTCGGAAGCATTTCCTGTAGACCTCCGGGGTTAGTCTATATGATTGGAGCACCGCTTTCTTGATTGTGTCGTATATGGTGCACTCCTCGAAGTCCAACATGTTATTAGCCTCTCTGGCCTCACTAGTCAATCTACCCTGCACTAACGCAGCCCAATCCTCCTCCGGCCATTCCTTCAATGTTGCAATCCTCTCCAATGGTCGAAGAAAGCCTCGGCCTCCTGAGGATCAAAGGTGGATAGATCGCGCTCCCGAGCCTTGCGGTCATCCCGACGTGCAGGTATTGAGACAAACCCACGTTCAATACGCCTCAACTCGACCTCCCTGCTCGCCTCTATCTCGGCTCGCCGCATTTGTAGCTCGGCTTCTCTGTCTTCTCGTTTCAGCCGTGCCTCTCTTTCTTATCGTTTCATCTGTGTCTCTTTTTCTCGCATTTTTTACTCTGCGCTTCTCTTTCTTCCCGTCTCAGCTGTGCCTCCCTTTCTCACTCTTCACACTGCAACTGTGCGTCTCTTTCTTCTCGTCGCAGTTGGGCCTCTAATTGCATTCGTATTATCTCCAGCTACACGCTCTTCCTGCTACTAACTGATCCCCCGCTGTTTGCACGTTCACTGTGAATTTTGGCCACACTGGTAGGTGCTTGGGACGGCTCTACTTAAGACGGTTCACCTTGAGACGGCCCTTCTTGGGACAGCTCCTCTCCCGTCGTTTCCTCTCGAGCTGTGAGCTGTACCATGATCTCTATCCTTCGCTCTGCTACCTTAGTTGTCCTCAACCTTATCCCAAAGTGGTTTGCTACTTGTTAGAGTTGAGCTTTGGTGCACTCCTCAAATATTTTCTCATCCCTCGTCTCCATAAATTTCTTTACTTTATCCTCCTCCATCTCTATGATATCGAGCATACACTAGAGCACAGACAAGTTAGTAGGTGCAAATTTCACCGTGTCGGTCCCTTAGCTGGTTGGGTAACACTATTACTGAATTCACTGGCAACACTGTATTAGTACACTGGCCACACTGTACCTCGACGAACGTATCCTGGCAAGGTCGCTGTTACATACCTCTATTGGATACGTATATAAATAATAAATAATTACTTATATATTGTATCATTAATTGTATGTGTTTATATATTATATCATTATTTGTATGCTTATATCAGTACATGTATGTTCTTGTATGCTTATATCATTACTTGTATGTGCTGATATGTTTGTGAGATTTTTTTCTACGCCTACCTTCCTTAGGAGGTGGACTACAAGTTTAAAGGCTGCTCACGGCAGTTAAGCATGAGTCCAATAGAAAAAGGAAAAGCGGGAGCAAACCGCCAGGCCTCCACCACCAGGGGTGAAAACCTGTCCACAATAGGCCGCTGGCTCCTCCTAGTTAAACAGGATGTTAAAACTAATAAAGGGTAACCGACGGGTTCTCACAATCAAATATTTATATTTGATGTGGCGCTATGAATTGGAATTCGAATTCCCAAGAACAGCCGTCATATCAAGATCACATCAACATTTAATCGTAATATGCAGAAATATGGTGGAATAATATGGTTGAAGGGTTGACATCAAAGACCGTTTTCTATAACATAACAATTTATTATTAACAAGAGACTAACTACTACATTACCGAGTTTACGTTACGTTAATGTCCATCCAGTGGCACGATAACAAACAGCTAAATAGCAACCCTTGCTGTGCGGCTGCATACTGAACTAACCTGAACACAGGTGTGCCCACTGATGACGCAATATTGCAAATCAATGAAAAATATCACAGACTAAGTTACACCACAGCGAATGGTTACATTATTGTCCATCAAGTGGCATTTGCAACACAGCTATTCAACAGCCCCTCGAGAAGTGACAGCGGGCTCCATCATGCTGACACTTCGGGCTGACAACATGAACTAACTGAACAAATGAAGGATATCCACTGAAGACACAAGCATGCAATCAATAGTGTCTCGGTTTCCCTGACAGCTACTATAATCACAAACTTAGGGGTCCTCCCGCCCCCCAGGAGAGACCCACGTAACTAGGCGGGTAGTCCAACAGTGACCCCCCTATCACAACCCAGTGTGAACACTCTTTGCAACTTCCTACAAGAAGTTGCCCTATAAACAGTAACAAAGACAGGCAAGGCGGGATTCTGGGACACAGCTCCACAAATCCCTAGATTACTCTACTCTCGTCACCAGACGACAACCAAAAGAAATTGCCTTAAGTGATTAATTACATTAATTGACTGATCGCAGCAGTCAGCAACAAAGTACTACGGTAATCACAAACAATTGTCTCACACTTGACAACATCATGGTGATACTCTACGTTAATCATTAACACTTGTCTCTCTTGTTAACAATAACTCAAACTTATATTACATCACACTTGACTCCTAGGAAGTATTCAGTGAGTAATCCTCAATTAAGGTCAAACGGACCACTAATTACATCCCCATTGAGATACGTTAACTAAGCCTACCCTAACTTGGTAGCTTCTCAACAGTCTGTGTCAAAAAATTACTAGTGTTAATTACCCTAATTAGCTCCGAGTAATTAATTAACTGTCACCAGGACCGATAATTAATCATCCATAAATACGTCTCTCTCCGCACTGCCTAAGCAGGTCTCATCAAACACTGTGAATTCACGGGAAAGGAGTTAATTACTCCACTAATAAACAAGATGTGCCACTAATCTACTGTCCTCAGACAGGATATGATTAATACAACGATTTATGCTAGCTCCATGACCTCGCTTTACCGAGTCATCGGAGCCCTTCGATGTTAATTACTCCACTAATTAACATGAGCCACTAATTGCTATACCCCAGAAAGGTAATTAGTCTCGAGCAAATTACGTTAACACAAATACTGACAGATCCTCTCTCACTACATGAATTCATGATGAGAAGGCTAATTACATAATTAGCTAGAATGGTCAATTAGTTGTCACACGGACAATTAAAAGCCTATTGGTCCATATTTCTGGACCAATTGGTCCATAGCCATATTGGTCCATAGTAGAAGCATCAAGAAATATGGACCAATAGGCTTTCTACATTCACTTCTATTCAATACCCATTGTTTCGTGTTTTGTCTTGTGTTGATGAAATTAATACCTTATTAAATACCACCTCACCCCATCCACCTCACTCAAATGTAGATATAAACAAATCGGAGATGTGTAAGTTCTATTCAGTTGTGTATGTTTAAACTAAAGTCTTTGAAAATGTAATAAGTTTTACGAAACGCGCTCAAGTGTCGCGTCAGACTAGAAATAAAAATGAATTTTGGAGAATTGATTTTTGAATTACCACCAACGGTGAAAAGAAATGTACAAAAGATTGAGAAAATTCGTGTTAGAATTATTAATCTTACTTTTTCGGGCATATTAAATAATATATGTCTACAGGAAAGACTGCTACCAAAATATACTAATATATATATATATATATATATATATATATATATATATATATATATATATATATATATATATATATATATATATATATATATTCTCTATCTCCAGGTACCGCCCAACCAGTCACCTGGACGTGTTACAGACAGCTGTCTCTCAGCTGCTTCCTTAGCCTGTCGAGGCTCTGAGACAACTCTTACCGGGAATTTCCACCGGTACTCATCACAATGTACAAAATGATAAATTTTACTCACGTCTAACCTCCTCATTTTTACTCATCTCCCAGGTCACTACCACTCTAGCTGTCAACACTTAGCTTGCTCCTCATGCGTCGACAAGATGTGGCCCTAGGCTGTCCCGGGAAAGTGGCCAAGTGGCCCAAGGAAGTGGCCAAGGCATGTGGCCACCGCGTGGCCCACAGCGCCCCTCCCGAGTTGAGAGGGGGGGGGTAGCCGGCGCGCGGGCAGGCGGGTGGCCGGGCCATGTGGCGGGTGGCCGGGGTGGCCGGTGTGGCCTGGGGTGGCCCCCGGGCATACACACGTGGTTGAGGAATCACCAACCCCATCAAACCAGAGCCTGCCTTGCTCTACACTGGGGTGACAATGGCCGGCGGCGTCACCACACTGACGCAGCCTGGCGGAATTCAAAGTCCCACAGGGGCCTGTAATCTCACCACAATTACACTAGGAGGCCCTGCCTGATTTCTGCTAATTGTCCATAACTACTAGACAGGTTATTTCAACCACCTGTTACACCATGAGGCTCTGTCAACTGCCTCATGGTTGCCCACTGTCTCTGAGGCTATTTTACTGGTCCTTCCGTACCTCGTCGGCCCTCAAATTTCACGAAAATTGGGCCTAGGCACAACCCGGGATGGCAGGAGTGCCATCCCTGCTAGTTAACATGGTAACGTCCGCGATTAACGGGGGTGGAGGGAAGAAAACTCCCCTCCTCCACCCAGACACGTCCTCGTCCACCTGCTACCCTGCTCAGACTGACGATTTCCCGGGCTAAGGAAACTCAAAATGCCCATACCTCCTCCCTACTTTGTCTTGACCAATCAGCACGAAGCCGACACTGTTCCCTCGTGCCGCTACCAATCTCAGCCTCACTCACCCTCAAGCGTCCTGTGACGTCACAAGGAGGGGGAGGCCTAAAGACAAGGTGCAATGTCTCACATGTTGTGGGGGGGGGGGGGGGGGAACGTTAACCCCACTCTCCCCCCCACCTCTAATGGTTTTAGTCAAGTATCCTCTCATACCACTTCACTCTCACCTCATCCTATTTCACAGAAACAGGAAAATCTCTAATTCTCTCTACAGAGCAATCACAGACTTCTGACTACTCACAAATGATAGTCCATAACATAAGCTTTCATTCAACACCCCACAAGTATATGTTAGTTTGAAAGCTTCAGTTTCTAGAGTCCCTAGAGCGACTAGCCTAATCTAGAAACTAGGAAAACCAGCTGAGGGAATCTAGATTCCCTCACAATGTTATATTATGATAATGATCAGTGGGTGGACTAAACCGTGGAAAACCGTTATTATTTTTTTGTGTGGTGGTCAGCGAGTCAGCTTCCCGTGAGAAAGTTATATTTTGTACTGATCAGCTGGTAACAAAACCGTGGGAAACCGTTATTATTTGTTCATCTAGACGGCAATATTGTGGGATATTATTTCCTGCTAGGTTGGGCAGCTGCCAGCAATGTATTTTATTTTATAAATATATAACTATTATATTAATAACTACAGTACTTCTGTTTATGCATGTAAATCTGATCATTCCTTAATTTAGTTAATTAATTCCCATTATATGGCTCCATATAAGTAAAATTTATGTTAATTAAAAACTGTCACTCAATATGTTGTGCAGAAGTGAGATGGGCTCCTGCCGTGAGAAAATTATTCAGTAACTGTTTGGACACAGGAAGGATCACATCTAGGAGTTAAGTGCTGTTATATTATATCTATTATGTTCTGTTGTATGTTAGTCTGTGGAGACATAATTTTATTTTGATTTTCATGTGATTGCCCACCTGTTGATTGATATATAATACTGATAATTAACTGAAGTATATTTCTAATACACATTTATTTTTATGTGTGATTACTTATTCCTAAGGGGTGATTAATTTTAATTCTTGCCTGTACAAACCATGGGATTATACTGGTGACCCACCTTGAGATTGCAGCATCGGTAAATGTCCCTAGACTACAATTTTTTGTTGCTGTATGGGTTACGAGCATTAATGTATGGTTTGTAAGAGTCGCCAGTTCTTGTCACAGGGGGTGGGCTGGGGCTCTGCTAGCAATCGGCTGCTAGGGGCTCAGAAGGCAGAATACTCAGCCCCTCTGACTCTTGGGATTCACCGGAGTCTCCTGGCCTCACAGGAGAGGACCAGTAATACCCACCACCGCAGGACTTAGCCCCCCACCACTTGGGGTGCCGCTGATTCACCCTGGGAGCCCTTCAGTCATATTCACGGGGAAACTGCTATTAGCAATTCTGGCCTAGACCCGTGGAGAAGTGAAGAAAGGCCCAGGCTTACCTTTTAACAATAACTTCCCCTGAGTCTTGCCTGTCAGACAAAAAATTGCTGGAATTTCTTTCCCGCCTGCCTTCTCTATCTTCATTTAACATGGTCGCCAGCTGGGGTGAGATCTCTGCACCCCAGGAGTGCAGTTCAGTGGGTGTATTCTATACTGCTTGTTGCCTAAGTGTTGCTACTCCTACAGAGTTGACACTAGTCTGTACACCCAAGGTACACTTCCAAAAAAGTCTGTGTGGCTTTACTTCTCTCCAGCCTCTGCATTGCTTGTTGCCACCATTCCGGCTCTGATACTGGACAGATAGCCTAGGGTACACTTCTACATAAGTCTGTGCTTCTTTACCACTCTCCAGCCACTAAGAACTTCTGTAGAAAACGTGATGTTCACTAGGTTGGACTATGATATCCCTCGTGTATGCTCAGAGATTATTATGGAGGCGCACTTAAACACCATGATAAAATATGTGAATTTACTGACATAAGCTACTTGATTACATTTACAATTAAAATCAATACAGGAAATGAAAATAAGAATAAACAATCTGGACATCGTCAGCAACTCTTCTTTCACGACCTCCAACAACGCCTTGAACTGGGCAAATTTACACTTATTTATATAATTTGCACAACGTTTCGAACCTCCATGGTTCATTCTCAAGTGAATAGATCTTACAATACTAGTTGATTTTATACCCGCACTGGGTCAGGTGATAATACAATAAAGGTGAAAACATGGGGGGATACATAAGGGACGAGAGCACCCCCAAATTAGACATACCTGAGCCACACTTGAAAAGTCTTCTCGAAGCATGTACAAAGGAAGCCCCTTTCATCAGTCCACAAGGAGACATGTATTTACAAATAGACGGAGTAGCAATGGGCTCCCCCTTAGGAGTTTTATTTGCTAATTTTTATATGGGAACCATCGAAGACAGGGTCTTCAGTAGCAGAAAAAAACCAACTGTATACTGCCGTTATGTAGATGACATATTCGTAATAGTAAAAGACTCAGATGAACTAATTGACCTAAAAAGACACCTAGAGAGAGAGTCAGTACTCCGATTTACACATGAAAATAGTGAAAATAACAGTCTGCCATTCCTGGATGTACTAATAACAAAAACAGGAACCTCTTTAAGCACCAGCGTATATACCAAGCCCACCAACATAGTATTATGCCTGAACGGTAGAAGTGAGTGCCCCCAAGGATACAAAGCCAGTGTTCTCAATGCTTATATTCGTCGAGCGCTTACCCATTGCTCTGAATGGAGCAACGTGAGTAGAGAGTTTGAAAGAGTAACTCAGGTATTGGTGAACAACGGATATAGCAACGCGGAAATAAACGCTGCTATAAAAAGACACTTGGACCGTTGGTATAATTCAGAACCTAGAACAGAAACCACAACACCTCCAATAAAATTATAATACAAATCAACCATGCACAGTGAACATATAAAAGAGGAAAGAATAACGAAAGAAATAATCCGTAAAGGAGTAAAAAGCACTACTCCTAACCAAAACATAAACCTGATAATATTCTACAAAACCAAGAAGACTTCCGAACTCCTTATCAAAAACAGCCCGAAGCCGACGGAGAAACCTCTACAGCAGTCAAGCGTTGTATACATGTACACTTTCCCCCACGAAGGATGTAACCTTCAATGTAAGTACATAGGTATGACGTCGACCAAGCTGACGAGGCGTTTGACATGCCATCTTCAATCCGGTGCCCCTAGGAATCACATGAGACAAGCCAATGACATTACTCTAACAAGAAAAATGTTGAACAAGAATACCTGCATAATAGACAAAACCCAAGATGCAAGAAGATTACAAATTCTTGAGGCAATTCACATAAGAATAGAGCGACCTACCATGAACACCCAAATCACGGAACTATTTACTCTACCCACCATGAGAGTAAGGACAAGACAAGAACATATCGATGCCAACACAGAAGACAATGTACAACATAATAGGCCAATTACACTGGATTGATCTTTGTGTTTAGATAGGAGCTGCCTCGTATGGGCCAATAAGCCTTCTGCAGCCTCTATGTTTCACCTCACATTTATCCCTTATGTATCCCCCCATGTTTTCACCTTTATTGTATTATCACCTGACCCAGTGCTGGTATAAAATAAACTAGTATTGTAAGATCTGTTCACTTGAGAATGAACCATGGAGGTTCGAAACGTTGTGCAAATTATATAAAACGGTGTAATACACTCTATAGTAAATCACTTCTTTTCTTCACCTTAAAAGTACGAAAATGAGTTTTGGAGAACTCTTATTTCAATTAAGCCCTGATGCTAAGAAAATAGTTAGAGGGATAGAAGCCCTAAACCAGAAAATAATAAATACAGAATATGCGGTCATATTCAATGAAACATGTTTGAAAGAAAACCTGCTGCCAGTATACACCAATATATATATATATATATATATATATATATATATATATATATATATATATATATATATATATATATGTTTCATTGAATATGACCGCATATTCTGTATTTATTATTTTCTGGTTTAGGGCTTCTATCCCTCTAACTATTTTCTTAGCATCAGGGCTTAATTGAAATAGGAGTTCTCCAAAACTCATTTTCGTACTTTTAAGGTGAAGAAAAGAAGTGATTTACTATAGAGTGTATTACACTTATTTGTATAATTTGCACGACGTTTCGAACCTCCATGGTTCATTCTCAAGTGAACAGATCTTACAATACTAGTTGATTTTATACCCGCATTAGGTCAGGTGATAATACAATGAAGGTGAAAACATGGGGGGATACATAAGGGATAAACATAGGGGCTGCAGAAGGCTTATTGGCCCATACGAGGCATCTCCTATCTAAACACAAAGATTAATCCAGTGTAATTGGCCTGTTATGTTGGACATTGTCTTCTGTGTTGGCATCGATATGTTCTTGTCTTGTCCTTACTCTCATGGTGGGTAGAGTAAATAGTTCCGTGATTTGGGTGTTCATGGTAGGTCGCTCTATTCTTATGTGAATTGCCTGCCATGAACCATGAACACCCAAATCACGGAACTATTTACTCTACCCACCATATATATAGATATATATATATATATATATATATATATATATATATATATATATATATATATATATATATATATATATATATATATATATATATATATATATATATCTGTCTGTGACATTCATCAATGTTTCCCATTGTTGTGTTTTTCAATAGATCCATAACCTTTAAGCACCTTTTTGCATTATTATTTTTGTATCAACCCATGTATATCTTGTAACCATCATATATATATATATATATATATATATATATATATATATATATATATATATATATATATATATATATATATATATATATATATATATATATGCGAACAAGCCTGAATGGTCTGGGGTGTGAGTTTTCAGTTGTTATATATATATATATATATATATATATATATATATATATATATATATATATATATATATATATATATATATATATATATATATATATATATATTTATTTATTTATTAGTATATTTTGGTAGCTGTCTTTCCTGTAGACATATATTATTAAATATGACCGAAAAAGTAAGATTAATAATTCTAACACGAATTTTCTCAATCTTTCGTACATTTCTTTTCACTGTTGGAGGTAAATCAAAAATCAATTCTCCAAAGTTCATTTTTATTTCTAGTCTGACGCGACACGAGCGCGTTTCGTAAAACTTATTACATTTTCAAGGACATTAGTTTACAAATACACAATTGAATAGAACTTACGCATCTCCGATTTCATATCTACATTTGAGTGAGGTGGATGGGGTGAAGTGGCATTAATAGGGTATTAATTTCATCAACACAAGACAGAACAAGAGGTGGCATTAATAGGGTATTAATTTCATCAACACAAGACAGAACACGAAATAATGGGTATTGAATAGAAGTGTTTGTAGAAAGACTATTGGTCCATATTTCTTGATGCTTCTATATTGGAGCGGAGTCTTGAGGTGGGTAGAATATAGTTGTGCATTAATTGGCTGTTGATTGCTGGTGTTGACTTCTTGATGTGTAGTGCCTCGCAAACGTCAAGCCGCCTGCTATCGCTGTATCTATCGATGATTTCTGTGTTGTTTACAAGGATTTCTCTGGCGATGGTTTGGTTGTAACGCAACTACTTCATGCTACAAACGAGTGGAGAAATAGCAACATCGACGAAAGTATCCGTACCCGCATTGAACAACACCTCGACATCCTCACAGACCAACATCACCTCAGCACTGAAACAAGGATTATCAAGAAACTAACAACATTATATGGAGGACCTATGGCAATTCCACGACCAAGAGATGGCTTCCTGAACCTTGCAGGAATTAACCTCACTAAGGACCAAGTCACTCTCCTAAATCTGGGCATAAACTGTCATGTAATGTCCAGACCGAGTGAGATGGCCCGGAAAGTAGAGTTGAAATTCTGTTGGACGACATATTCGACCTCGAGACACAAAAGAAGGTCACTACCAAAGATACCTTACAAGCAGAACTTATTGCAGAAGGAGGAAAGAATCGAGGCAATTACAGAAGCACCATACTGTCACCCGACCTCAAAGCGGCAGCTAAAAGCCTTCGTGAGAACAAGGAGATAGTTGTCAGGAGAGGTGACAAGTCGCCAATATATGTCATTCTTAAAAAAGACGAATATCTGGCGAAAATGAACCTCTTACTCTCTGACCAAACTAAGTTCCAAAAGGCAACGAAGTACACTACAGCCGAACTGAAAGCAAAGGTCAACAAACTGATCGAAACTGTGAACGCCAAGAAATCCGGACTCCACCTGCCAAAGATCATTGGGGAATATAAACCTGGATATGCGTATGGAAATGTCAAGACACACAAGCCTGGAAACCCACTTCGGCCAATCATTAGCCAGATACCCACACCCACGTACAGACTGGCGAAGCGACTCAACGGCCTGCTGACTCCTTATGTTCCTTGCGCCTTCAGCCTGAAGTCTCCAAAGGAATTTGTTGACTTACTGCGGGGCACACGGGCCACAGGGATAAGAGCCTCGTTGGACGTAGAATCGCTGTTTACCAATGTACCTGTGGACGAGACAATCGGGATGATAGCCGACAGAGTGTATCGTGATCCAGCCTGTACTCCTCTTGACATACCAGAAAATATTCTG
The DNA here is from genome assembly GCF_040958095.1 of Procambarus clarkii. NCBI lineage: Eukaryota > Metazoa > Arthropoda > Malacostraca > Decapoda > Cambaridae > Procambarus > Procambarus clarkii. Next base: position 34,150,785 of record NC_091203.1, on the reverse strand, counting down.
AGGAAACTACTCCAAGCTTGTTCTAAAGAGGCACCCTTCTTGAGCCCGGATGGGCACATGTATAAGCAAGTAGATGGGGTCGCCATGGGTTCTCCCCTAGGTGTCCTGTTTGCAAACTTCTACATGGGTACCATCGAGCAAAAAGTCTTAGTCGACATGAACTTGAAACCGGCCATATACTGCAGGTATGTTGACGACATTTTTATACAGGTACCTCATGTCAGACATCTGCAGGAGCTGAAGGAGGCATTTGAGCAGAGTTCCGTGCTGCGTTTCACTTACGAGATGGAAAAGGATGGGAAGCTGCCCTTTCTAGATGTAACAGTCATGGAAAAGAGCGGAGGTTTCCACACTGCAGTCTACACTAAGGAAACGAACATTGGAATGTGCCTAAATGCCAACAGCGACTGCCCAGACAGGTACAAGAGGAGTGTTGTTAACGCATATGTCGACCGTGCTCTCAGCCACAGCTCAGAATGGAAGCAAGTCGACGAAGAACTCTGTAGGGTAAGGCAGGTCCTAGTCAACAACGGCTTCTCCAATGGTTTCGTCGAAGACATCATAAGAAGGAAAGTGAAACGCCATGCAACCTCTGAAGAGACAACTAACACAACACCTATACCCCCTATTAGACTATTTTACAGGAACTTCTTTTCCACAGCTCATAAATCAGAGGAAAAGGTCCTGAAAGATATTGTTAATAGAAACGTTATCCCTACAGACAAAAATCAGAGGATACAACTGACGATTTACTATAAAACCAGAAAAACGGCCAGCCTACTCATGAGAAACTCTCCAGACACAAAACAGAACGCTTTAAAAGAGACTAACGTCGTCTATGCCTTCAAATGCCCACTTGGGGACTGTAAGCTCCAAAAAACCCAGTATATAGGCAAGACAACAACATCTCTTTCTAGGCGTTTAACGATGCATAAGCAACAGGGCTCCATTAAGGAACATATAATCTCTTCCCACAACCAAACCATCGCCAGAGAAATCCTAGTAAACAACACAGAAATCATCGATAGATACAGCGATAGCAGGCGGCTTGACGTTTGCGAGGCACTACACATCAAGAAGTCAACACCAGCAATCAACAGCCAATTATTGTACAACTATATTCTACCCACCTCAAGACTCCGCTCCAATATAGAAGCATCAAGAAATATGGACCAATAGGCTTTCTACAAACACTTCTATTCAATACCCATTGTTTGTGTTCTGTCTTGTGTTGATACTTTTAATACCCTATTAATATCCCCTCTTGTTCTGTCTTGTGTTAATGCCACATCACCCCTCCCACCTCACTCAAATGTAGATATAAAATCGGAGATACGTAAGTTCTAATCAGTTGTGTATTTGTGAACTAAAGTCTTTGAAAATGTAATAAGTTTTACGAAATGCGCCCGTGTCGCGTCAGACTAGAAATAAAAATGAATTTTGGAGAATTGATTTTTGATTTACCTCCAACAGTGAAGCGTAATGTACGAAAGATTGAGAAAATTCGTGTTAGAATTATTAATCTTACTTTTTCGGTCATATTTAATAATAAATATATATATATATATATATATATATATATATATATATATATATATATATATATGTCGTACCTAGTAGCCAGAACGCACTTTTTGGCCTACTATTCAAGGCCCGATTTGCCTAATAAGCCAAGTTTTCCTGAATTAATATATTTTCTCTAATTTTTTTCTTATGAAATGATAAATCTACCCTTTTCATTATGTATGAGGTCAATTTTTCTTTATTGAAGTTAAAATTAACGTAGATATATGACCGAACCTAACCAACCCTACCTAACCTAACCTAACCTATCTTTATAGGTAAGGTTAGGTTAGGTAGCCGAAAAAGTTAGGTTAGGTTAGGTTAGGTAGGTTAGGTAGTCGAAAAACAATTAATTCATGAAAACTTGGCTTATTAGGCAAATCGGGCCTTGTATAGTAGGCTGAGAAGTGCGTTCTGGCTACTAGGTACGACATATATATATATATATATATATATATATATATATATATATATATATATAGGGTGGTACCACCACTGGTGCAATTATAGGGACCCACAGCCTCAGAGAAGGGAACACAGAACATTCAGGGAAAACTTGCCATTTAACTCTGAATATGTAAGAGTGTTCGCTTCTCCTACCACCCCCCTTTTTTTTATGGTGTACACTTTATTATGCAAGGTTATACAGTTACATATCTGATTTTATACAAAAAATGAACATTAAGAGGACACAAGAAAAAGTTCGCTTCCTAGAAGCTGTACATTTCCTCGAACTCCTCCGACACGGGGCAGGAACCAAGGATGCAGCGAGCATTCCCCCTCTGGATCGCGACACTGAGGCGCTGAAAGAGAAAACATGCAGATCTGGGGTCTCTTGTGGTGTCAATGAGCTTGGAACCAAGATCCTTAAGACACCTTCATGCACTCTCACCCCATGGGCCTAGGGTCTCAGACCCTATTGGAACGAATTTGTACCGATGATCTAATTGCTTGTACTTGTCTGACTTGTGTTTCTCTGTGTGTCGATGCGGCTCCTGCTTGGCCGGCAGAGAGGGTGATGTATGTGGTTGCCAGGGTGGATACGCAAGTATAGTCCCATGCCAACTGTCTGCCACCCTTCCATGGACGCAGTGGGATTCCGTCTGGTCGGCCGGCAAAGCTAACAGAGTCAGGGTACAGTAGGTTGCGGGGCTCTCTCTCCTCTGGACACTGAGCAGAGGCAAGGCTTCTTTTAATGATGTCATTGACTTCGTCGTGTCTAGTGTGCCAACCCCCCGATTTTCCACAGTGCCGGCCATGCAATCCATATTCGTCTGCATCTGCCTCGCCGCAAATACACCTGTGAACAGTGTGGATAGGGGCAACAGTGTATGTATATATATATATATATAGATATTATTATATATGATCGAAATAGTAAGATTAATAATTTTAACACGAATTTTCTCAATATTTCTTATGTTTCTTTTCACTGTCGATGGTAATTGAAAAATCAGTTCTCCAAAATTCATTTTTATTACTAGTCTGACGCGACACTTGAAAGCGTTTCGTAATAACTTATTACATTTTCAAAGACTTTAGTTTACACACATACAACTATAACCTGCAAACACTAAACAGTTTTCTTACTATGCTATAATTCAAACGACTTTTCATTTTATATACCTGCATTTGGGTGAGGTGATATGTTACAACAGTTTTGGATGAGGTGAAAACAAACTTTCAACACACGACAGAACACGAAACAATGGGTATAACATTGGGTAAGTTAAAGGGAAGAATGGAAGTAACTGCAAAGGGCTTATTGGCCCGTATTTCTTGATGCTTCTATATTGGTGCGAAGTCTTGAAGTGGGTAGAATATAGTTGTGCATTAATTGGCTGTTGATTGATGGTGTTGTCTTCTTAATGTGTAGTGTCTCGCAGATATCAAGCCGCCTGCTATCGCTGTATCTATCGATGATTTCCGTGTTTTTTGTTAAGACTTCTCTGGTGGTTGTCTGGTTGTGGGAAGAGATTATATGTTCCTTAATGGAGCCCTGTTGCTTATGCATCGTTAATCGCCTGGAAAGAGATGGTTTTGTCTTGCCTATATACTGAGTTCTTTGAGGCTTACAGTCCCCAAGTGGACATTTGAAGGCATAGAAGACATGGTCTCTTTCAAAGCGTTCTGCTTTGTGTCTGGAGAGTTTCTCATGAGTAGGTTGGCAGTTTATTGGTTTTATAGTAAATCGTCAATTGTATCTTCTGATTTTTGTCTGTAGGGATAATGTTTCTATTAACAATATCTTTCAGGACCCTTTCCTCCGTTTTATGAGTTGTGGAAAAGAAGTTCCTGTAAAAACGTCTAATAGGGGGTACAGGTGTTGTGTTAGTTGTCTCTTCATAGGTTGCATGGCGTTTCACCTTTCTTCTTATGATGCCTTCCACGAAACCATTGGAGAAGCCGTTGTTGACTAGGACCAGCCTTATCCTACAGAGTTCTTCATCGACTTGCTTCCATCCTGAGCTGTGGCTGAGAGCACAGTCGACATAAGCGTTAACAACACTCCTCCTGTACCTGTCTGGGCAGTCACTGTTGGCATTGAGGCACATTCCTATGTTTGTTTCCTTAGTGTAGACTGCAGTGTGGAAACCTCCGCTTCTTTCCATGACTGTTACATCTAGAAATAGCAGCTTCCTATCCTTCTCCATCTCGTAAGTGAAACGCAACACAGAATTCCGCTCAAATGCCTCCTTCAGCTCCTGCAGATGTTTGACATCAGGTACCTGTGTAAAAATGTCGTCAGCATACCTGCAGTATAATGCCGGTTTCAAGTTCATGTCGACTAAAACCTTTTGCTCGATGGTACCCATGTAGAAGTTTGCAAACAGGACACCTAGGGGAGAACCCATGGCGACCCCATCTACTTGCTTATACATGTGCCCATCCGGGCTCAAGAAGGGTGCCTCTTTAGTACAAGCTTGGAGTAGTTTCCTTAGAATGTTTTCTGGTATGTCAAGAGGAGTACAGGCTGGATCACAATACGCTCTGTCCGCTATCATCCCGATTGTTTCATACACAGGTACGTTGGCAAACAGTGATTCTACGTCCTACGAGGCTCTTATCCCTGTGGCCCGTGTTCCCCGCAGTAAGTCAACAAATTCCTTTGGAGACTTCAGGCTGAAGGGGCAAGGGACATAAGGAGTCAGCAAGCAGTTGAGTCGCTTTGCCAGTCTGTGCGTAGGTGTGGGGTGTCTGGCTGATGATTGGCCGAAGTGGGTTTCCAGGCTTGTGTGTCTTGACATTTCCATACGCGTATCCAGGTTTGTATTCCCCAATAATCTTTGGCAGGTGGAGTCCGGATTTCTTGGCGTTCACAGTTTCGATCAATTTGTTGACCTTTGCTTTCAATTCGGCTGTAGTGTCCTTCGTTACCCTTATTATTTAGTTTGGTCAGAAAGTATGAGGTTCATTTTCGCCAGATATTCGTCTTTTTTAGGAATGACGTATATTGGCGACTTGTCACCTCTCCTGACGATTATCTCCTTGTTCTCACGAAGGCTCTTAGCTGCCGTTTTGAGCCCGGGGACAGTACGGTGCTTTTGTAGTTGCCTCGATTTTTTCCTCCTTCTGAGATAAGTTCTGCTTGTAAGGTGTCCTTGGTGGTGACCTTCTTTTGTGTCTCGAGGTCCAAAATGTCGTCCAACAGGATTTCCAACTCCACTTTCCGGGCCATCACAATTGGTCTGGACATAACATGACAGTTTATACCCAGATTTAGGAGAGTGACTTGGTCCTCAGTGAGGTTGATTCCTGCAAGGTTCAGGAAGCCGTCTCTTGGTCGTGAAATTGCCATAGGTCCTCCATATAATGTTGTAATATGGACGAAATCAAGTAATATTATATGTTATTTGTTAGTTAATCATGAAACTAACTACAGAAGCACCATACTGTCCCCCGAGCTCAAAGCGGCAGCTAAGAGCCCTCGTGAGAACAAGGAGATGGTCGTCATAGCGTTACATGGTGAAACGCTATGCAACCTCTGAAGAGACAACTAACACAACACCTATATCCCCTATTAAACTATTTTACAGGAACTTCTTTTCCACAGCTCATAAAACGGAGGAAAGGGTCCTGAAAGATATTGTTAATAGAAACGTTATCCCTACAGACAAAAATCAGAAGATACAACTACCGATTTACTATACAACCTAAAAAACGACCAGCCTACTCATGAGAAACTCTCCAGACACAAAGCAGAACGCTTTAAAAGAGACCAATGTCGTCTATGCCTTCAAATTCCCACTTGGGGACTGTAAGCCTCAAAGAACTCAGTATATAGGCAGGACAACAACATCTCTCTCCAGGCGATTAACGATGCATAAGCAACAGGGCTCCATTAAGGAACATATAATCTCTTCTCACAACCAGACCATCACCAGAGAAATCTTAGCAAACAACACAGAAATCATCGATAAATACAGCGATAGCAGGCGGCTTGACATCTGCGAGGCACTACACATCAAGAAGTCAAAACCAGCAATCAACAGCCAATTAATGCACAACTATATTCTACCCACTTCAAGACTCCGCTCCAATATAGAAGCATCAAGAAATATGGGCCGATAGGCCCTCTGCAGTTACTTCCATTCTTACCTTCAGTTTACCCAATTAATACCCATTGTTTCGTGTTCTGTCTTATGTTGAATGTTTTGCTCACCTCATCCAAAACTGTTGTAACATATCACCTCACCCAAAATGTGGGTATAAAATAAAATGAAAGCTGTTTAAATCCTAGTATAGTAAGAACTCTGTTTAGTGTTTGCAGGTTAGAGTTATGTGTGTGTGTAAACTAAAAGTCTTTGAAAGTGTAATAAGTTATTACGAAACACGTTCAAGTGTCGTGTCAGACGAGAAATAAAAATGAATTTTGGAGATTTGATTTTTCAATTACCATCAACAGTGAAAAGAAATATAAGAAATATTGAGAAAATTCGTGTTAGAATTATAAATCTTACTTTTTCGGTCATATTTAATGATATATGTCTACATGAAAGACTGCTACCAAAATATACTAATATATATATATATATATATATATATATATATATATATATATATATATATATATATATATATATATATATATATATATATATATATATATATATATAAATTATTAAATATGACCGAAAAAGTAAGATTAATAATTCTAACACGAATTTTCTCAATCTTTCGTACATTTCTTTTCACTGTTGGTGGTAATTCAAAAATCAATTCTCCAAAATTCATTTTTATTTCTAGTCTGACACGACACTTGAGCGCGTTTCGTAAAACTTATTACATTTTCAAAGACTTTAGTTTAAACATACACAACTGAATAGAACTTACACATCTCCGATTTGTTTATATCTACATTTGAGTGAGGTGGATGGGGTGAGGTGGTATTTAATAAGGTATTAATTTCATCAACACAAGACAAAACACGAAACAATGGGTATTGAATAGAAGTGATTGTAGAAAGCCTATTGGTCCATATTTCTTGATGCTTCTACTATGGACCAATATGGCTATGGACCAATTGGTCCAGAAATATGGACCAATAGGCTTTTAATTGTCCGTGTGACAACTAATTGACCATGCTAGCTAATTATGTAATTAGCCTTCTCATCATGAATTCATGTAGTGAGAGAGGATCTGTCAGTATTTGTGTTAACGTAATTTGCTCGAGACTAATTACCTTTCTGGGGTATAGCAATTAGTGGCTCATGTTAATTAGTGGAGTAATTAACATCGAAGGGCTCCGATGACTCGGTAAAGCGAGGTCATGGAGCTAGCATAAATCGTTGTATTAATCATATCCTGTCTGAGGACAGTGGATTAGTGGCACATCTTGTTTATTAGTGGAGTAATTAACTCCTTTCCCGTGAATTCACAGTGTTTGATGAGACCTGCTTAGGCAGTGCGGAGAGAGACGTATTTATGGATGATTAATTATCGGTCCTGGTGACAGTTAATTAATTACTCGGAGCTAATTAGGGTAATTAACACTCACTAGTAATTTTTTGACACAGACCGTTGAGAAGCTACCAAGTTAGGGTAGGCTTAGTTAACGTAACTCAATGGGGATGTAATTAGTGGTCTGTTTGACCTTAATTGAGGATTACTCACTGAATACTTCCTAGGAGTCAAGTGTGATGTAATATAAGTTTGAGTTATTGTTAACAAGAGAGACAAGTGTTAATGATTAACGTAGAGTATCACCATGATGTTGTCAAGTGTGAGACAATTGTTTGTGATTACCGTAGTACTTTGTTGCTGACTGCTGCGATCAGTCAATTAACGTAATTAATCACTTAAGGCAATTTCTTTTGGTTGTCGTCTGGTGACGAGAGTAGAGTAATCTAGGGATTTGTGGAGCTGTGTCCCAGAATCCCGCCTTGCTTGTCTTTGTTACTGTTTACAGGGCAATTTCTTGTAGGAAGTTGCAAAGAGTGTTCACACTGGGTTGTGATAGGGGGGGGGGGGGGTCACTGTTGGACTACCCGCCTAGTTATGTGGGTCTCTCCTGGGGGGGCCGGGAGGACCCCTAAGTTTGTGATTATAGTAGCTGTCAGGGAAACCGAGACACTATTGATTGCATGCTTGTGTCTTCAGTGGATATCCTTCATTTGTTCAGTTAGTTCATGTTGTCAGCCCGAAGTGTCAGCAAGATGGAGCCTGCTGTCACTTCTCGAGGAGCTGTTGAATAGCTGTGTTGCAAATGCCACTTGATGGACAATAATGTAACCATTCGCTGTGGTGTAACTTAGTCTGTGATATTTTTCTTTGATTTGCAATATTGCGTCATAAGTCGGCACACCTGTGTTCAGTTTAGTTCAGTATGCAGCCGCACAGCAAGGGTTGCTATTTAGCTGTTTGTTATCGTGCCACTGGATGGACATTAACGTAACGTAAACTCGGTAATGTAGTAGTTAGTCTCTTGTTAATAATAAATTGTTATGTTATAGAAAACGGTCTTTGATGTCAACCCTTCAACCATATTATTCCACCATATTTCTGCATATTACGATTAAATGTTGATGTGATCTTGATATGACGGCTGTTCTTGGGAATTCGAATTCCAATTCATAGCGCCACATCAAATATAAATATTTGATTGTGAGAACCCGTCGGTTACCCTTTATTAGTTTTAACATCCTGTTTAACTAGGAGGAGCCAGCGGCCTATTGTGGACAGGTTTTCACCCCTGGTGGTGGAGGCCTGGCGGTTTGCTCCCGCTTTTCCTTTTTCTATTGGACTCATGCTTAACTGCCGTGAGCAGCCTTTAAACTTGTAGTCCACCTCCTAAGGGAGGTAGGCGTAGAAAAAAATCTCACAAACATATCAGCACATACAAGTAATGATATAAGCATACAAGAACATACATGTACTGATATAAGCATACAAGTAATTATATAATATATAAACACATACAATTAATGATACAATATGTAAGTAATTATTTACTATTTATATACGTATCCAATAGAGGTACGTAACAGCGACCTTGCCAGGATACGTTCGTCGAGGTACAGTGTGGCCAGTGTACTAATACAGTGTTGCCAGTGAATTCAGTAATAGTGTTACCCAACCAGCTAAGGGACCGACACGGTGAAATTAGCACCTACTAACTTGTCTGTGCTCTAGTGTATGCTCGATATCATAGAGATGGAGGAGGATAAATAAAGAAATTTATGGAGACGAGGGATGAGAAAATATTGGAGGAGTGTACCAAAGCTCAGCTCTAACAAGTAGCAAACCACTTTGGGATAAGATTGAGGACAACTAAGGTAGCAGAGCGAAGGATAGAGATCATGGTACAGCTCACAGCTCGAGAGGAAACGACGGGAGAGGAGCTGTCCCAAGAAGGGCAGTCTCAAGGTGAACCGTCTCAAGTAGAGCCGTCCCAAGCACCTACCAGTGTGGCCAAAATTCACAGTGAACGTGCAAACAGCGGGGGATCAGTTAGTAGCAGGAAGAGCGTGTAGCTGGAGATAATACGAATGCAATTAGAGGCCCAACTGCGACGAGAAGAAAGAGACGCACAGTTGCAGTGTGAAGAGCGAGAAAGGGAGGCACAGCTGAGACAGGAAGAGCGAGAAATGGAGGCACAGCTGAGACGGGAAGAAAGAGAAGCGCAGAGTAAAAAAAGCGAGAAAAAGAGACACAGATAAAACGATAAGAAAGAGAGGCACGGCTGAAACGAGAAGACAGGGAAGCCTAGCTACAAATGCGGCCAGCCGAGATAGAGGCGAGCAGGGAGGTCGAGTTGAGGCGTATTGAACGTGGGTTTGTCTCAATACCTGCACGTCGGGATGACCGCAAGGCTCGGGAGCGCGATCTATCCACCTTTGATCCTCAGGAGGCCGAGGCTTTCTTCGACCATTGGAGAGGATTGCAACATTGAAGGAATGGCCAGAGGAGGATTGGGCTGCGTTAGTGCAGGGTAGATTGACTAGTGAGGCCAGAGAGGCTAATAACATGTTGGACTTCGAGGAGTGTACCATATACGACACAATCAAGAAAGCGGTGCTCCAATCATATAGACTAACCCCGGAGGTCTACAGGAAATGCTTCCGAAATTGCACAAGGGCATCAGGAAGGTCATATGCTGAGACTGCTCGGGGGGAGGCATGCTGGAGGAGGCAGTGCATCTCAGAAGGGAGGGACCGCCCAGACACTCGCCTTACCCAAGATATGGAGGGAACTTCAAGAGTTCAGGAGCAAGGACGAGTGGGGACACTCCCAAGAATAGTATGCCTAGTGAAGTAAATCGGTTCAAGAGCTCAACAGACGCGGGGAGGAAGCTCCAAGCTGTGAGCAGTGGACCGAGCTTGGAGCCGGAGGTGGTGCCCGGGTACCGATGATAGGGAGCCCAAGGAGGATCCAGGGAACATCTACAGGTGGTGCTACCAGGGTGACTGGTAGAGGGTCGCCCATGAGAGGCGGTCGGTGTTACAACTGTGGGGGGCGAGGGCATTTTGCACGGGAGTGTGGTCGCCCCAGGCACGGTGGAAACGTAGCTTTCGCAAAAGTAGGAAGCGAAAGAGACAACGTTACCTTAGGTGATATGCCGGTGATAATGGAGAAGAGGATTCACCCCTTTGTGTGTGAGGGGGACGGTGAAGATAAGAGGAGCTGATCCTGTGCCAGCAAGGATGCTGAGGGACACGGGATCCGACTTCACCCGTGTTAGTGAATCCCTCTTCCTCGAGGACTACAGAAGTTCCAGTACAGGGGAAGCCCTGATAAAAACGTTGGGGGGACAAGTGAGGATGCCCCTTCATAAAGTGACTCGTAATTCAGACTATGGTTGTCAGACTTTTGTGGTAGGATTCTGTGCTTCACTGCCCAGGATGGAAGCTCAGGTGATCCTAGGGAACGACTCCTGTGCGAGATGTGTTTTCCCGAATTTGATTAAGGGTGAAGAGTGTATAGAGCCCTATTGACAGAGCAGCACGACAGAGGCCAGCAGTGGCGCGACGGAAATTGCGAGAGTGGCATTTTCGGTATGCGCGTTGACGTCGAGATAGGGTGTCAGGGAAGATGATGTGAGCGGATCCGGTCACGGCTATGAGAACATGCCGGGTGACCTGGAACTCGATCATTTGTTCCGAGAGGAGGCCAGAGGACAAGTGACAGGCGAGGAAGAGTTGGATAGAAGTATCCAAGTTACTCTCACCAGTCCTCTAGGTATTGACAGCACCCGTCTAGGTGAGTTGCAAAAGGAAGAGTTTCCTGAATTGGTACGGGAGTCGGAAGAAGGTCTCGCCGGACCCGAGTCACAGACTCACTTCTTCATGGAGAAGGGAGTGCTAATGAGGCAGTGGAGACCGGTAAGGGAAGAAGCGGGTGAGAGTTTGCTGAGTGTGAGGCATCAGGTGGTGGTGGCAGCGAGGTACAGAAATGCGGCACTGAAGCTTGCACACTCAGCGGATCCCGCGGGTCACTTTGGAGTAACCAAGACCTTATTCCGGCTTTGGGAACATTTTTATTGGCCGGACTTGGACGACGATGTAAGAACAATCTGCAAGACGTGTTTCGCGTGCCAGAGGGCGGGGAAGAACGTCCCTGCCATCCCGAAAGCACCTTTGGTTCCAGTTCCTGCGTTTGGCCAGGCGTTTGATCGCCTAACAATCGACGTTGTGGGGCCATTACCTAGGACAAGAAAGGGAAATAATTACTTATTGACCATCACGTGAGTTTCGGCGAGATTTCCAGAGGCGATCCCAGTACAGAAGGGGACATCAAGATGCGTCATGGGACACCTTCAGCGGTTCTTTGCTTGGGTAGGAATGCCCAGGGAGATCCAGTCCGACTGGATTTTTTTCTAATGTTACATATGAGGCATGTATATAGTAGTATGTAAAAGTATGCGCCTATTCAAATGCAACGTTGCATCAAAATTATGATGCAATCGGTAAAGAGGTTTCGAAGATTTCCCTCAAATGAAAATCACATGAAAAACACAGTTTAAAAAAAAACTAGTTTTTTCCCGTCACAGACATGACATCTATATAGTATGTATATAAAAACCCGCTCGGATGCGAATGGTAAGGTGTCCTTGGCATTTGAGCGGAATTCTGTGTTGCGTTTCACTTACGAGATGGAGAAGGATGGGAAGCTGCCCTTTCTAGATGTAACAGTCATGGAAAGGAGCGGAGGTTTCAACACTGCAGTCTACACTAAGGAAACAAACATAGGAATGTGCCTCAATGCCAACAGTGACTGCCCAGACAGGTACAAGGGGACTGTTGTTAACGCTTATGTCAACCGTGCTCTCAGCCACAGCTCAGAATGGAAGCAAGTCGACGAAGAACTCTGTAGGGTAAGGCAGGTCCTAGTCAACAACGGCTTCTCCAATTGTTTCGTTGAAGACATCATAAGAAGGAAGGTGAAATGCCATGCAACCTCTGAAAAGACAACTAACACAACACCTGTACCCCTTATTATGCTATTTTACAGGAACTTCTTTTCCACAGCTCATAAAACGGAGGAAAGGGTCCTCAAAGATATTGTTTATAAAATCGTTCCCCTACAGACAAAAGCCAGAAGATACAATTGACGATTTACTATAAAACCAAGAAAACGGCCAACCTACTCATGAGAAACTTTCCAGATACAAAGCAGAACTCTTTAAAAGAGACCAATGTCGTCTATGTCTTCAAAGGCCCTGTTGGGGACTGCAAGCCTCATAGAACTCAGTATATAGGCAAGACAAAACCATCTCTTTCCAGGCGATTAACGATGCATAAGCAACAGGGCTCCATTAAGGAACATATAATCTCTTCCCACAACCAGAACACCACCAGAGAAGTCTTAACAAATAACACGGAAATCATCAATAGATACAGCGATAGCAGGCGGCTTGATATCTGCGAGACACTACACATTAAGAAGACAACACCAGCAATCAACAGCCAATTAATGCACAACTATATTCTACCCACTTCAAGACTCCGCACCAATATAGAAGCATCAAGAAATATGGGCCAATAGGCCCTTTGCAGTTACTTCCAATCTTCTCTTTAACTTACACAATATTATACCCATTGTTTCGTGTTCTGTCTTGTGTTGAAAGTTTGTTTTCACCTCATCCAAAACTGTTGTAACATATCACCTCACCCAAATGCAGGTATAAAATGAAAGCTGTTTAAACTCTTTATAGTGTTTGCAGGTTATAGTTGTGTGTGTGTGTAAACTAAAGTCTTTGAAAATGTAATAAGTTATTACGAAACGCATTCAAGTGTCGCGTCAGACTAGAAATAATAATCAATTTTGTAGAAATGATTTTTCAATTACCATCGACAATGAAAAGAAACAAGAAATATTGAGTTATTTGTATATTCTCCTACTCCTTCTATCCCCCTTTCTCTTTATCTCCCTCCTTCTATCCCCCCTTTTTCTCTCTATCGCCCCCTTCGCTCACTCTCTCTCATTCTCTTATTTTTCTTTTTTCTGAAATTCAAGTCTTAGTTCCCCGATGCCCACACTCTCTCATTCTCTCTTCTTTGGTCCCATTTTCTTCTGCCCCCTCTCTCTTACTCCTTGCTCCTCTTTCATGCTCTCACTCCCTTGAGCTCTTGTTTCTCAATTTCAAGTCTTAGTAGATCTGATTCTTTACTATTGTAATTTTATTATTACTAAGATAAAGAATGAACTTATATGTGAAAAACAAAGTAAAAGAATGAACTTATATGTGAAAAACAAAGTAAAAGAAGGAAAGAAGGTTTGGGTAAAATATACAAAAAGAAGAAACAAAACTACATCTGAAAGGTTAGGAAAAGGATAATATATTCAACAAATACGTCAAAAACACAATAAACTACATCTGAAAGGTTAGGTTAAAGGGTCAGGGGAATAAGAACATATGATAGAACCTACTAAATACACTAAGATTACAAGAAGTTAGGTTAAGGGGTTGGGGAATAAGAACATATAATAACAAACATAATAAATACAACTTATGAGCAACTTGATGAACTTTAACAAATAACCCTTGATCTGCAAAAAATGACCATTTGAGAAAATAGCCCTTGAAACGAGTAAATTCCCATATATAACAAAAATCCTTTGAAATGGTTAAACACCCAATCTTAAACAAATAACACTTGAAATGCAAAAATGTCATATGAGAAATTAACCCTTGAAATGAGTAAATGAATATGAGACAATGATTGACGAAACACAAAAGACAAGCAGGAATAATTATGTATTATGTAAGTTAGATCATGTCTGGTTGGACTAGATAAGTTAGGATACATCAGTTTGGGAGTGTAAGATTAAGTTAGGTAAAGCAAGTTAGGTTAGGTTACGGTAGGTAAGATAAGTTATGTAAGTTAAGTTAGGTTAAGTTATGTAAGTTAGGTTAAGTTAGGTAAGGTAAGGTAAGTTAGGTTAAGCAGGTTAAGTTAGGTAATGTAGGTAAGTTAGGTTAAGTTAGGTAAGTTAGGTTAAGTTATGCAAGTTAGGTTAAGCAGGTTAAGTTAGGTAAGGTAAGGTAAGTTAGGTTAAGCAGGATGAGTTAGGTTAAATTATGTAAGTTAGGTTAAGCAGGTTAAGTTAGGTAATGTAGGTAAGTTAGGTTAAGTTAGGTAAGTTAAGTTAGGGTAGGTAAAGTTAGGTTAAGAAGGTTAAGTTAGGCAAATGTAGGTAAGTTAGGTTAAGCAGGTTAAGTTAGGTAAATGTAGGTAAGTTAGGTTAAGCAGGATAAGTTAGGTTAAGTCAGGTAAGTTAGGTAAGATAGGTAAGGTAAGTTAAGTTAAGTTAAGCAGGTTAGGTAAGGTAAGGTAAGTTAAGTTAAGTTAAGCAGGTTAGGTTATGCAGGTTAAGTTAGGTACTGCAGGTAAGTTAGGTTAAGCAGGATAAGTTAGGTAAGTTTAGTTAGGATAGGTAAAGTTAGGTTAAGCAGGTTAAGTTAGGTAAATGTAGGTAAGTTAGGTTAAGCAGGTTAAGTTAGGTAAATGTAGGTAAGTTAGGTTAAGCAGGATAAGTTAGGTTAGGTTAGGTAAGTTAGGTATGATAGGTAAGGTAAGGTAAGTTATGTTAGGATAGGTAAAGTTAGGTTATGCAGGTTAAGTTAGGTAAGATAGGTATAGTTAGGTAAGATAGGTAAGGTAAGGTAAGTTATGTTAGGATAGGTAAAGTTAGGTTATGCAGGTTAAGTTAGGTAAGATAGGTAAAGATAAGGTAAGTTAAGTTAGGATAGGTAAAGTTAGGTTTAGGAACGTTACGTTAACTAAGTAACATTTGGTGGAGAGGATAGGTTACGTAGGTTTGAACAGTGTAGTTCAGAGAACAGTTTTTGGGTAAAGCGACTAAGAAAATATATTTTAACAGAAGTGCAGGTTTGGTATGAAAAGCTGAACTAGTTACATTTTGGAGAGAAATTTTATGACTGAAGATGTCTTAAAGAATAACATGATGGAAGAAGGAGAGTTTCTTTGATGAACGAAGGTGTCTTAGAGAACAACTTTGGGAGAACGAAGGTGAATTAGAGATCACTTTGATGACTCTGAGAATAACTTTGGTCAACGAATAAGGATTGGAAAGTTTCTCTAATGAACGAAGGTGACTTAAAGATTAACTTTTATGATTTAGAGAACATCTTTGATGTCTTAGATAGCAACATTGATGTCTTAGAGAACAACTTTTGATGACTCTGAGAATAACTTTTATGTCTTAGAGAACAACTTTGATGAGCAAGATTAACTTTAGATGTCTCTGAGAATAACTTTTATAACATAGAAATTAACTTTAATGAACAAAAGTGAGTTAGAGAATAACTTTGATGACTCTGTGAATAACTTTGATGACTTTGAGAACAAGTTTGATAGCTCTTAGAATAACTTTGATGACTTTGAGAATGTGTTTGAGAACATGAGTAGTATTTTGTTAGCTCAGAGAATAACTTTTTGATGACATAGAGAATAACTTTTATGTCTTAGAGAAGAACATTGATGGCTTAGAGAGAATATCTTTGATGAAAGATGACGTCTTAGATTAACTTTGACGTCTCTTGGAATAACTTTGAGAACAAGTTTGATAGCTCTGAGAAAGACTTTGTTGTCTTAGAGAATAACTTTGAGGAGTTAGAGAATTAATATGTTGAACGAAAGTGAGTTAGAGATTACCTTTGTTAACTCTGAGATTAACTTTGATGAACGAGAAAATACTTTTTGATGGCATCGAGAATAATTTTGATAGCTCTGAGAATAACTTTTATGCCTCTGAGATTAACTTTAATGAACGAAGATGTCTTAGAAAGATTCTCTGATGAACGAAAGGTTACTTAGAGAATAGCATTTTGATGACTGAGATTATCTTTTTGATGACTCTGAGAATAACTTTTATGCTTCTGAGATTAACTTTAATGAACGAAGATGTCTTAGAAAGTTTCTCTGATGAACGAAAGGCTACTTAGAGAATAGCATTTTGATGACTGAGATAAACTCTTTGATGACTCCGAGAATAACTTTGAGGATGTGAGTAAATTTTTGAGTGTTTGAGAGTGTCTTTTGTTATCTCGAAGAGTAACTTTGGTGTTACGGAGAGCACCTTTGACTATTTTTCTTACTTAACGACATATAAATTTTACGAAAGTGCTGAAAAAGTTACATTTGACTATTTTTCTTACTTAGCGACATATAATTTTAGTTACGAAATGACAAGGAAACATGATGAAGTAACTATTTTTTAGTTGACTGATGAATACTTTTAGTTAAGGAAAAAGACAAAACATGACGAGGGAGACTATTTTTGTGCTCCCCATAGTATAATGCCAGTTAAGAACAGCGATGAAAGATATCTTTGACTATTTTTTCTTACTTGACAAAACATAATTTTAGTTAGGAACACTGATGATGAATATGACTTTTTCTGTTGATTGATGGATAATTTTAGTTATGAAATGACAATGCAACCTAAAAAACACGGTTATTTTCTGATGACTAGGGAATAAGTTTAGTTATGAACAGTGTTGGAAAGATGCCTATGACTATTTTTTGGTTGAATGGATAATAAGTTTAGTTGAGAAATGAGGAAAGTGACTATGTTTTAGTTGATTGGCGAAAGATTTTTAGTTATGAAGTTACAAGAAAGGTTTGTCTTTGTAAATTTGGAACTGAATAAAGTGTAGATTTGTTTAAGAACAGGGTTGGTAGAACTATTAAGTTGACTACGAGAATTACTTTGACATAGTTTTGCAAATAAAAACTGAGTGACTAAAATTGTTGAGGGAACTGTATTGCAGTATAATATTATTTGACAAAGAACTAGTTAGTGAATGGAAGAAACAAATTGGTTTAATGAAACAAAGAACAAAAAATTGAGGTTAAGTAGGGGAATGAACACAGTGAACACAGATAACATGTAAGAAAAAAGTTGAAGAATAGAGTGAACATGCGGGGAATATGAGCTTATAGAGAATATGAAGACATGATAAGGAACATAGGGAATACAAGAATGAACACTGAACATGTGAAGAATAAGCTAAGAACATTGAGAAAATATGCAAATACAGTATGATGATTATTGAAGGTTTGGACACGTTGGGGATGAGAAGGGTAAGGTAATTACTCTGATAAAGAGATAGGCTGGATAGGGACTTGATCGGATATATTTATGTTCGATGATCTAAGACAGAGGAAATGGGGCTTGGCTAATGCCCTGATTAATTTTACTACGTTAGAAATAAGGTGATCTTAAATCTCAGGTGATTTATTTGGAAAATAAAGAACTTGTATAAAATGAACTAAGCTGGGGGACAAGAGTTGAAACTTGATAACTGAACTGGTTTTTATTTACTATGTCTGAAAATGTAGTTGGGTGTTTAAATCTCAGGGGGATTTGGACTGATAGTAATGAATTTACAGGAGTGAACTTGGACAGAAGACAAGAGCTAGAGTTTTATAATTGTTTACATCATATTTACTATGTCTGAAATACAGAGGGTAAAAATTTCAGGGAAATTGATGGGTTATTTACAAATATACGAGAGAGAACTAAGGTGGGGGACAAGAGCTGGAGCTCGATAACTGTTTTGATCTTATTTACGGTGTCTGAAATACAGAGGGTAAAAATTTCAGGGGAATTGATGGGTTATTTACAAATATACGAGAGAGAACTAAGGCGGGGGATGAGAGCTGGAGCTCAGTAACTGACTTGATCTTATTTACTAACTTTGAAGTATGTTTGCTTTTAAATTTCGGGGAAAATTGATCTGTTACTAACGATCTTGTACAAATGAACTAAGCTGGGGGTTAAGAGCTAGAGTTTGATAATTGTTTGGATTTACTAAAACTATGTCTGAAATACAGAGGGTAGAAATTTCAGGGAATTTGATAGGATAATACCGAAGACACGAGAGGGAAGTAAGGCGGGGGATGAGAGCTGGAACTCAGTAACTGACTTCATCTTATTTACTGTGTCTGAAATACAGAGGGCAAAAATTTCAGGGAATTTGATTAGGTTGACGAAGATGTGCGAGGGAACTAAGTAACGAATTCCATTTCAATGTTTCAGATTGCATTGATAAATTAATTTTTCATAGCTTTCGATTTTTTTTTATTTTTTATTGAATTAGTTTGTGTGACATTGTGTTGGAATTGAGCTGTGTTGTTTGCCATACCGTTCATTTCGTAAGTATAAGTATTGATGCCACACCTATGACAAGTAAAATTATGCTTTTCTTGAAAAACAGCGCCATCTGTTGCATGTAAAAGCAACACACATGCTATACTATATATGTTACAATTTCATTTCAATGTTTCTGATTGCACTGATAAACTGAATTTTCATAGATTTGGATTTATTTTCATTTTGATTTAATTATTTTGTGTGAATTGCGTTTGAATTGAGCTGTGTTGCTTACCATACCGTTTATTTCGTGAGTATAGTTTATTTTTTTTCATATTTTCATTTCATTTTTTAACTGTTTTTCTTATATTTCAGTGATGGGAACATCAGATCACTTGATGTTCCCAATTTTCTGATGGGAAGATCATACCATTTGGGAAGGCATCAGACGAGGGAGTGGCGAATGGTGGGGATGATGAGGGGATGGAAGTGAGAGATGGTGGGGAGGACGAGGAGACATGGGAGGGGGTAATGGTGGGGAAGGACGAGGTTGACGGGGGAGTTTGGGATGGTGAGGACGAGGGGATGGGGGAATGGAGAATGGTGGGGAGGACAAAGGGACAGGGGAGTGGGGCGTGGTGGGAAGGACGAGTGGAGTGGGAATTGTTGGGAAGCCAAGGAGACGGGTGAGGGGTGAAAACAGGGGAGGACTGGGGGACAGGGAAGGTTGCTTTGGCTCAGCAATGCATGTATTAACGTGCGGCTGGGTACAACTAGTGCGTATATATATATATATATATATATATATATATATATATATATATATATATATATATATATATATATATATATATATATATATATATATATATATAAATATATATATATATATATATATATATATATATATAAATATATATATATATATATATATATATATATATATATATATATATATATATATATATATATATATATATATATATATATATATATATATATGAATATATATATGGGGTGTGAGTTTTCATTCGCATATAGTCCTGGGGACCATTCAGGCTTGTTCGCATTTGTGTTCCTCATGTGTGCCCCAAATAATGAGGTGATTTGGTGAAATGTTATGCACAAGATTACCATCCGAGTTGTCGTCGGGGAAGTGGCTCAAATAGCCTCGGCTATCACTTCCTTTTGACGGCCGTGATGGTCAAGTGGATTAAGGCGCCCCTGTAGTTACCAGTTTCGTTGCTCCTAGGAGTATGGGTTCGAGTCACTTCTGGGGTGTGAGTTTTCATTCATATATATATATATATATATATATATATATATATATATATATATATATATATATATATATATATATATATATATATATATATATATATATATATAGTAGGCATCCTTCAGTCTCGGGAGACTATGGAGTTGTACCCTAGTTGTCAATTCTGGTGCAGCGTCTGGTGTGACTGATGAGGCCAATCCGAGAGTGGCAGTCCTTCCCACACCGAGCACAAACGAAGTTCGATTCTGGTCTGTCTTCCTGGCTACCGGCTTTCCTTCTCTGTCTCTTTGCCTCCGATTCCTTGGCAAGTGACTCCTCGAACTTGGAGAGACCTCTTTGAACAGACTGCCTCCAGGCTGAACGGTCTGCAGCCAGTGTCTCCCATATAGCTAGATCGACGTCCATGGCTTTCAGGTCCCTCTTGCATACGTCTTTGTACCGTAGCTGGGGCTTGCCTGTTGGACGCTTTCCCTGCATCAGCTCTCCGTACAGGAGATCCTTGGGGATCCTGCCGTCGCCCATTCGCACAACGTGCCCGAGCCAGCGCATTCGTCTCTGTTTCAGCATTGTGTACATGCTGGTGATTCTTGCTCTCCCCAAGACGTTGTTGTTTGTCACCTTGTCCTGCCAGGTGATGTCCAAGATGTGTCGAAGGCAGCGCATGTGGTAGGCATTCAGCTGTCTTTCCTGACGGGCGCGGAGTGTCCAAGACTCACTGCCATAAAGGAGAGTGCTCAGGACACAGGCTCTGTAAACCTGAATCTTAGTATACTCAGTTAGCCTATTGTTGGTCCACACTCTCTTTGTCAGTCTGGACATGGTAGTAGATGCCTTACCGATGCGTTTGTTTAGCTCCGTATCAAGAGAGAGGGAGTCAGAGATTGTGGAGCTAGATCGACGTCCATGGCTTTCAGGTCCCTCTTGCATACGTCTTTGTACCGTAGCTGGGGCTTGCCTGTTGGACGCTTTCCCTGCATCAGCTCTCCGTACAGGAGATCCTTGGGGATCCTGCCGTCGCCCATTCGCACAACGTGCCCGAGCCAGCGCATTCGTCTCTGTTTCAGCATTGTGTACATGCTGGTGATTCTTGCTCTCCCCAAGACGTTGTTGTTTGTCACCTTGTCCTGCCAGGTGATGTCCAAGATGTGTCGAAGGCAGCGCATGTGGTAGGCATTCAGCTGTCTTTCCTGACGGGCGCGGAGTGTCCAAGACTCACTGCCATAAAGGAGAGTGCTCAGGACACAGGCTCTGTAAACCTGAATCTTAGTATACTCAGTTAGCCTATTGTTGGTCCACACTCTCTTTGTCAGTCTGGACATGGTAGTAGATGCCTTACCGATGCGTTTGTTTAGCTCCGTATCAAGAGAGAGGGAGTCAGAGATTGTGGAGCCCAGGTACACGAAGTCTTGAACGACTTCCAGTTTGGAATCAGAGATGCCGATGTCAGGTGGGGAGTCCACTCCTTGTCCCATGACTTGTGTTTTCTTCAGACTGATGGTGAGTCCGAAAGCCTGAGAGGCCTCGCTGAAGCGGATTATGAGCCGTTGGAGGTCTTCAGCTGAGTGGGCAGTGACTGCTGCGTCGTCGGCAAAGAGGAAGTCGCGCAGACACCTCAGCCGAACCTTTGTCTTGGCTCTCAGCCTGGCGAGGTTAAAGAGCTTTCCATCCGACCTGGTCCGGAGGTAAATGCCTTCCGTGACAGATCCGAAGGCATGCCACAGCATAACTGCAAAGAAAATCCCGAATAGGGTTGGAGCCAGTACGCAGCCCTGCTTTACTCCACTTCGGATGTCAAAGGCGTCTGATGTTAGGCCATCAAAGACCACGGTGCCCCTCATGTTCTCATGGAAAGATCTGATGATGCTGAGGAGCCTGGGTGGGCATCCGATCTTGGGGAGGATCTTGAACAGGCCATCCCTGCTGACGAGGTCGAAGGCCTTCGTCAGGTCTATGAAGGCTACAAAGAGTGGCTGCTTCTGTTCCCTGCATTTCTCCTGCAGTTGTCTGAGGTAAAAGACCATGTCGATGGTGGACCTGCCAGCTCTGAATCCGCATTGTGATTCTGGATAGACTCTCTCTGCAAGTACTTGGAGCCTCTTCAATGCGACTCGAGCAAACAACTTTCCGACAATACTGAGGAGGGAGATTCCACGGTAGTTGTTGCAGTCGCCCCTGTCACCTTTATTCTTATACAGTGTGACGATGTTGGCATCCCTCATGTCCTGTGGCACCTCTCCTTCTTCCCAGCAGAGGCAGAGAATTTCATGCAGCTCCATGAGCAGGCTACCTCTGCAGCACTTCAAGGTCTCAGCAGGAATGCCATCTTTGCCAGGAGCTTTACCAGAAGCAAGGGAGTCTAGGGCATCGCTGAGTTCTTCCAGGGTCGGTTCGCTGTCGAGCTCCATTAACACAGGCAGACACTCAATGGCGCTCAGGGCATCTTCGGTGACCACATTGTCCCTGGCGTATAGCTCAGAGTAGTGCTCGACCCAGCGCTTCAGCTGCAGTGTCTGGTCCTGAATCACCTCGCCAGTGGCAGATTTCAGATGAGCGGTCTTCCTCTGGATTGGGCCGAGGGCCTGCTTGATGCCGTTATACATTCCCCTTACATTGCCTGTATCCGCTGCAGTCTGTATCTGGGAGCAGAGCTGGAGCCAATAGTTGTTGGCACATCGCCTGGCGCTCTGCTGCACTTTGCAGCGGACGGCCCGAAGGATCTGTAAGTTGCGCTGACTTGGGCAGGCTTTGTAGGCTGCCAAGGCGTTTCTCTTCTCTTCGATTACAGGTGTCATCTCTTCCGAGTGAGCCTCGAACCAGTCTGCCGACCTGCTGGTCTTCTTGCCAAAGGTGGAAATGGCAGCGTTGAACACAGCGTCTCTGAAGTGCTCCCATCTTTTACAGGCAGTGACCCCAGCTGGGCCAGGGAGAGCTTCCTCGAGCACGTGTGCAAAATCTTCCACCTTGTCCTGGTTGCGGGTCTTGGTGGTGTCGATGCGAGGTCTGCCCGCCTTTTTCGAGTGATGAATCTTCTTTGGTTGCATCTTGACCCTGCTACATACCAGGGAGTGGTCGGTGTCACAGACAGCACTCTGGTAGCTACGCGTAATCTTGATGCTGGGTAGACTTGCACGCCTTGTAAGAATCAGGTCAAGCTGGTGCCAGTGCTTGGATCTGGGGTGTCTCCAAGATACTCGGTGTTGAGGCTTTGTGCCGAAGAACGTGTTGGTGACACAAAGACCATGAAGGCAGCAAAGTTCTAGCAGACGTTGCCCGTTCTCATTCATCCTTCCTATGCCGAACTGACCCAGGCAAGTGGGCCAAATGTTGTGCTCGGCACCCACTCTGGCGTTGAAGTCGCCGAGGATGAACAGTGGCTCCTTTACAGGGATTCTCGCTGTATATATATATATACATATATATATATATATATATATATATATATATATATATATATATATATATATATATATATATATATATATATATATATATATATATATGACCGAAAAAGTATGATTAATAATAATAATTGAATGGAAATGCGTTTTGACATTTGAGTTTCAATATTAACCAGAAACTATTTTCGTTTCAAGTTACACAAATGAAATTTGTGTTTGTATGTAACTTAATTTATGTTTCGAATTGCATGTGAATGTGACATGAGTGTTTGATTGTGTTTGTAAATGTGTTCTTACCTATTAGTGTCTGCTGGAAAGTGAGGTCTAACTCCAAGCCTACTGGCCTTGTACTTGTTGAGTTTCAACTTATAAACTCTGACTTGCAAGTTCTTTATCAAATTGGGTCTTTAAGCTGTGGATGGAGGTGGCTTCCATAACTTCCTCTTTTAGAGCATTCCACTTGTTAACTACCCGTACAGGGTACGAGTACTTTCTTACGTCACTTCGGCTCATTTGCTCTCCAGCCTTCACCTGTGTCCTCTTATCCTGTTCTCTCTCAGTCTGAAGAGGCTATCCTTGTCCACCTTATCTATACCGCTTAGTGTCTTGTAAGTTGTTATCATATCCTCTCTGTTCCTTCTATCCCCTAGGGCTATGAAATATAGTTCCATTAGCCTATGTTCGTAGTTCAGCTCTCTTAACTCTGGTACCAATATTGTTGCAAAACTTTGTACTTTTTAAATTTTGGCTTTATGTTTCACAAGGGGCAGGATCCATACTGGCTCCATAACCTAAACTAACTCAACAAAATAAATAACTTATTTTCTTGTTATAGTATAGTAATAATAATTGAAAAAAAAGAAAATCACTCGGCCTATTAGGCAAATCGGGCATTGCATATTAGGCCGAGAGGCATATTAGGCATTCTGGTTACTAGGTATGACATATATATATATATATATATATATATATATATATATATATATATATATATATATATATATATATATATATATATGCGAACAAGCCTGAATGGTCCCCAGGACAATATGCAACTGAAAACTCACACCCCAGAAGTGACTCGAACCCATACTCCCAGAAGCAACGCAACTGGTATGTACAAGACGCCTTAATCCACTTGACCATCGCGACCGGACATAATGAGGTGATAGCCGAGGCTATTTGAACCACCCCACCGCCGGCACTCGGATAGTAATCTTGGGCATAGCATTTTACCAAATCACCTCATTCTTTGGGGCACACGTGAGGAACACAAATGCGAACAAGCCTGAATGGTCCCCAGGACAATATGCAACTGAAAACTCACACCCCAGAAGTGACTCATTATGTCCGGTCGTGATGGTCAAGTGGATTAAGGCGTCTTGTACATACCAGTTGCGTTGCTTCTGGGAGTATGGGTTCGAGTCACTTCTGGGGTGTGAGTTTTCAGTTGCATATTGTCCTGGGGACCATTCAGGCTTGTTCGCATTTGTGTTCCTCACGTGTGCCCCAAAGAATGAGGTGATTTGGTAAAATGCTATGCCCAAGATTACTATCCGAGTGCCGGCGGTGGGGTGGTTCAAATAGCCTCGGCTATCACCTCATTATGTCCGGTCGTGATGCTCAAGTGGATTAAGGCGTCTTGTACATACCAGTTGCGTTGCTTCTGGGAGTATGGGTTCGAGTCACTTCTGGGGTGTGAGTTTTCAGTTGCATATTGTCCCGGGGACCATTCAGGCTTGTTCGCATTTGTGTTCCTCACGTGTGCCCCAAAGAATGAGGTGATTTGGTAAAATGCTATGCCCAAGATTACTATCCGAGTGCCGGCGGTGGGGTGGTTTAAATAGCCTCGGCTATCACCTCATTATGTCCGGTCGTGATGGTCAAGTGGATTAAGGCGTCTTGTACATACCAGTTGCGTTGCTTCTGGGAGTATGGGTTCGAGTCACTTCTGGGGTGTGAGTTTTCAGTTGCATATTGTCCTGGGGACCATTCAGGCTTGTTCACATTTGTGTTCCTCACGTGTGCCCCAAAGAATGAGGTGATTTGGTAAAATGCTATGCCCAAGATTACTATCCGAGTGCCGGCGGTGGGGTGGTTCAAATAGCCTCGGCTATCACCTCATTATGTCCGGTCGTGATGGTCAAGTGGATTAAGGCGTCTTGTACATACCAGTTGCGTTGCTTCTGGGAGTATGGGTTCGAGTCACTTCTGGGGTGTGAGTTTTCAGTTGCATATTGTCCTGGGGACCATTCAGGCTTGTTCGCATATATATATATATATATATATATATATATATATATATATATATATATATATATATATATATATATATATATATATATATATATATATATATATATATATATATGTCATACCTAGTAACCAGAATGCCTAATATGCCTCTCGGCCTAATATGCAATGCCCGATTTGCCTAATAGGCCGAGTGATTTTCTTTTTTTTCAATTATTATTACTATACTATAACAAGAAAATAAGTTATTTATTTTGTTGAGTTAGTTTAGGTTATGGAGCCAGTATGGATCCTGCCCCTTGTGAAACATAAAGCCAAAATTTAAAAAGTACAAAGTTTTGCAACAATATTGGTACCAGAGTTAAGAGAGCTGAACTACGAACATAGGCTAATGGAACTATATTTCATAGCCCTAGGGGATAGAAGGAACAGAGAGGATATGATAACAACTTACAAGACACTAAGCGGTATAGATAAGGTGGACAAGGATAGCCTCTTCAGACTGAGAGAGAACAGGATAAGAGGACACAGGTGAAGGCTGGAGAGCAAATGAGCCGAAGTGACGTAAGAAAGTACTCGTACCCTGTACGGGTAGTTAACAAGTGGAATGCTCTAAAAGAGGAAGTTATGGAAGCCACCTCCATCCACAGCTTAAAGACCCAATTTGATAAAGAACTTGCAAGTCAGAGTTTATAAGTTGAAACTCAACAAGTACAAGGCCAGTAGGCTTGGAGTTAGACCTCACTTTCCAGCAGACACTAATAGGTAAGAACACGTTTACAAACACAATCAAACACTCATGTCACATTCACATGCAATTCGAAACATAAATTAAGTTACATACAAACACAAATTTCATTTGTGTAACTTGAAACGAAAATAGTTTCTGGTTAATATTGAAACTCAAATGTCAAAACGCATTTCCATTCATTCACTCACGCACACTTACACGAAACAAGCGAACACAGGTGATTTCCTTCTGGTAATCATAATGTTAGTGTTTATACAAGATAAGATCAGTGACCATGCAAGAATAATCAGGAGCCGCAGTAGTCCAGGTGTGGGAGCGTCCTCCGCGGCCTCACACTCCGCAGGTCAAACCCATCTTGCCTATACGCTCCTTTTAATGTTTACTTATTTATTTATTTATTGTTAGCAGTACCTGGCCACGCGATGCTGTGGCTCAGCAACGCGTGTGCGTTGCTGAGCCACAGCAACCTTTTCTGTCCCCCAGTCCTCCCCACCATTGCCCCCTCACCCGTCTTCTCGGCCTCCCAACCATTCCCCAGTCCACCGTCCTCTCGTCCCCCCCACGATCCCCAACTCTACCATCCCCTCTTCCCACCATGCCCCACTCCCCTGTCCCTTTGTCATACCCACCATTCTCCATTTCCCCATCCCCTCGTCCTCACCATCCCAAACTCCCCCGTCCCCTCGTCTTTCCCCATCATTACCCCCCTCCCTTGTCCACACGTCCTCCCCACCATCTCTCACTTCCGTCTCCTCGTCATCACCACCATTCTCCACTCCCTCGTCCTATGCCATCCCAAATGGTCTGATGTTCACATCAGAAAATTGGGAACATCAAGTGATCATCACTGAAATATAAGAAAAACAGGTAAAAAATGAA
Source organism: Procambarus clarkii (assembly GCF_040958095.1). NCBI lineage: Eukaryota > Metazoa > Arthropoda > Malacostraca > Decapoda > Cambaridae > Procambarus > Procambarus clarkii. Next base: position 34,123,601 of record NC_091203.1, on the reverse strand, counting down.
ATGAAAATATGAAAAAATAAAAAAATCAGCTATACTCATGAAACGAATGGTATGGTTAACAACACAGCTGAAGTCCAATGCGATTCACACAAAATATTGAAATTAAAATGAAAATAAATCAAAATCTATGAAAATTCCATTTATCAATGCAATCAGAAACATTGAAATGGAATTGTAACATATTTAATATAGCAAGTGTGTTCCTCTTACATGCAACAGATGGCGCTGTTTTTCAAGAAATACATAGTTTTTCCTGTAACAGGTCTGGCATCTATACTTATACTTACAAAATGAACGGTATGGTAAACAACACAGCTCAATTCCAACACAATGTCACACAAAATAATTCATTACAAAATCAAATAAATCGAAATCTATATAAATAAAATTTATCAATGCAATCGGAAACATTCAAATGGAATTCGTGACATATTTAGTATAGGGAGCATGTTGCTATTATGTGCAACAGATGGCGCTGTTTTTCAAAAACGTATTTTTTTACCGGTCACATAGGTGGCATCTGTATAATATAAAAAGAAGCGCATATTCGAATGGAACGTTGTGTCTGAATTTCAAAGCAATCGGTGAAGAATATTAGGAGATTACAGCGGGTGTTGCTCTTACATCCAACAGATTGGGATGTTTTTCAAAGAAGCATGTTTTCTCCGGTCACAGGTTAGGCATATATATAGTAAGAATATAGAAACACGCGCCTATTCGAATGCAACGTCGTGTCAAAATTTCAAAGTAATCGGTAAAGAGATTTCGAAGATTTCTCTCACACGAAAATCACATGAAAAACACAGTTTTTCATAAAATGCATGTTTTTTTCCGTCACAAACGTGACATCAATAAAATATATATATATATAAAAACCTGCTTGGATGCGAATGGAACATTGTGTGAAAAATTCAAAGCAATCGGCAAAGAACTTTCGGAGAATGGGAGCTGGTCGGCCGAGCGGACAGCACGCTGGACTTGTGATCCTGTGGTCCTGGGTTCGATCCCGGGCGCCGGCGAAAAACAATGGGCAGAGTTTCTTTCACCCTATGCCCCTGTTACCTAGCAGTAAAATAGATACCTGGGTATTAGTCAGCTGTCACGGGCTGCTTCCTGGGGGTGGAGGCCTGGTCGAGGACCGGGCCGCGGGGACACTAAAGCCCCGAAATCATCTCAAGATAACCTCAAATTAGCGATTTTGAACAAACGAACATTTCCATTTATATATATATATATATATATATATATATATATATATATATATATATATATATATATATATATATATTTATATATATATATATATATATATATATATATATATATATATATATATATATATATATATATGTCGTACCTAGCAGCCAGAACTCACTTCTCAGCCTACTATTCAAGGCCCGATTTGTCTAATAAGCCAAGTTTTCCTGAATTAATATATTTACTATAATTTTTTTCTTATGAAATGATAAAGCTACCCTTTTCTCTATGTATGAGGTCAATTTTCTTTTATTGGAGTTAAAATTAACGTAGATATATGACCGAACCTAACCAACCCTACCTAACCTAACCTAACCTATATTTATAGGTAAGGTTAGGTTAGGTAGCCAAAAAAAGCTAGGTTAGGTTAGGTTAGGTAGGTTAGGTAGACGAAAAAACATTAATTTATGAAAACTTGGCTTATTAGGCAAATCGGGCCTTGAATAGTAGGCTGAGAAGTGCGTTCTGGCTATTAGGTACGACATATATATATATATATATATATATATATATATATATATATATATATATATATATATATATATATATATATATTATTAGTAGTAGTATAATTATTATTAATTAATATAATTATTATAATTATTAATAATATTATAATTATTATTATTATTATTATTATAATTATTATTATTATTATTATTATTATTATTATTAATATGTTTAGGTAAAGGGGTGGGGTATTTTCTTCTATGAATAATATCGTGTATAAATATACGAAAATTCTATTATTTAAACTTAGTTTCAAAATGAATGCAGAACAATTTGTTATGTTTGAGAGGAACATGATTCAGAGTCACTGTATTGAGTAGAAAGTCTTGGTTACTTAAGCCAGATAATCAGAGGTCAGGTCAGATAATTAACGACGCTAGGCTAGGTGGCGGCGTCTGGTCAGGTAATTACAAGATTCTCTTGTAGTCAGGTAATGCTACAGTTTTAGTTATATGGAAATATGCTAGTTTCTAAGTAAGAATTCTACTTAAAAGTATACAGTCTAAAATATCTGTTTATGTCCGTAGAGTTTATTCTCAGTAAACACGGGAGAGTACTTTGCCCTGACTTTCCTATAACAAACTTCTAAGATCTCGGAAATTATTTTTCTCATAAGAATTCTTTAACTCCAAATAGGAAATTTATCAGGAAAATCGACGCCTAAAACGGCTTATCTAAAATTTCCTTGGAACCCCTGGCGCCTCACACGGGACTGGCCCAATTTACCTGGAACCTCCGGCGCCTTACACGGGATTAAAAAAAAAAGAAATCCTCTGTGAGGCGTCATCCCTACTACTTGTACACACTGTACACACCTCTCTCAGAGCGTACACGTGTGCACATGTGTCTCGGAGCATACATGTGTGCACATGTGCCGCAGAGTGTACATGTGAGCACATGTGCCTCATAGCGCCAATGTGTGCACATGTGCCTCAGATCGTACATGTGGGCACATGTTCCTCAGTAAATCTATGTATTCACATGTGCCTCAGAGTACATGTTTGTACATGAACCTCAGAGCGTACATGTGTTCACATGTACCTCAAAGCGTCCATGTGTGCACACATTTGCCTCAGAGCTCCATTTGTGCGCATGTTCCTCAGAGCGTCCATGTGAGCATATGTGCCTCAGAGCGTCCATGTGTATACATGTGACTCAGTGCCTACAATAGTGCACATGTGCCTCTGAGTGTTAATTGTACTTTTAACATTGGATTAAAGACAATAATTCTACACATACACTTTCATGCACCTTATGTAGTTAAAGAGTCATACACAGGCGCGCGCGCGTGCACACACTTACATGAAACAAGCGAATACTCGTGTCTTCCTTCCGGTAATCATAATGTTAGTGTTTATACAAGATAAGATCAGTGACCATGCAAGAATAATCAGGAGCCGCAGTAGTCCAGGTGTGGGAGCGTCCTCCGCGGCCTCACACTCCGCAGGTCGAATCCATTACTTATGGCGTGCTCTTTTTTTTTGTTGAACTTTTAACAAGTTATACATATGTCCTTACATCTAACATGCTTAAACGTATTATTATAATTATCTCTTTATTGTTTTTTATTATTATTATTATTATTTGAATGTACAGTTGAAGAGGAGAGAATATATAATGTTTAATAACGTTCATATATATATATATACGAAAATTCTATTATATATATTCAGATTGAAAGAGATTGCAGAACAATTCGTTATGTTTGAGAGGAACATCATTCAGAGTCACTGTATTGAGTAGAAAGTCATGTCTTGGTTACTTAAGCGTTTCTCACCATCTTTAAGTCAAATGTTTACCTCGTTCTGTCTACGGGAGTGAGATTCAGCTCTAGAGCTCCGCCTCATAGTTATTGTTCCTGCTACATTTATTCTACATGTGTGCACATGTGCCTCAGGTGTACATGTGCACACATGTTCCTCAGAGTCTTCATGTGTGAATGTGCGTCAGAGCGTATATCTGTGCCTCACAGCGCACATGTGTGCACATGTGCCTCATAGCGTCAATGTGTACACATGTGTCTCAGATCGTACATGTGCCTCAGAGCTTACATGTGCGCATGTGCCTCAGAGCGTATATGTGTGCCTCACAGCATACATGTCTGCACATCTGCCTCAGAACGTTCATATATGCACATGTGTCTCAGAGCGAATATGTGTGAACATGTGCCTCAGATGATACTTGTGTGCACATGTGCCTCAGATCTTACATGTGTACACACATCTCTCAGAGCGTACATGTATGCACATATGCCTCAGAGCGTACATGTGTGCACATGCGCCTCAAATGATAACTGTGTGCACATGTGCCTCAGAGCCTACATGTTTGCATATGTGCCTCAGAGCGTTCATGTGTACACATGTTACTAATCCTAAGTACAAAGGGATGTTTTTCCTGTACTAAGTGTTATAATTAACTAACACCACTAATCTGTAGTTTAGTATCACAGAATTCATTGCATTAGGATGTGGAGCGTCGTATAATTTTCCTTAGAATCGTGGAAATGTTGCGTTAGTCAGCTAGCCACCAGGAACATTTCATATTAACATATCGAGTAGAATCAAGCCTTATTTTGTCTTTTATTAAGGATAAGCATTTATTAATAGATTCACTTTTCGTTAATAACTTTATCGCGAATAGGCTGAAGGGTCTTGCGAACAGGTTGAAGAATGAATGTTGACTGAGAGCGCAGAGCTCCTATATGTGTCTTAAGAAGTCTGAGGGGTCCCTGAACGAGCTTAATAACTTTTAGTGGGCTCCTGAGTGAGCATTTTGCCTGATTCTATTATTAGTGATATTGTTTGGTGAATACTGGGAATAAAATACTGTAATATACTTGTGCAAACTAAAAATAAATGAATAAACATATAAATAAATACGTTTATTAATTCCTGTTGAATATATATAAATTATTACGGTGGAGAACACCTATTTGATGGGGTAGTTTTGGTGGTGGTGTCTGGCAAGGGGGAAGGTAGGCAGGGTGAGAGGTAGGAACAGGTGACGTGGGGGAGGAAGGGGGAGGTCAGATAATTAACGACGCTAGGCTAGGTGGCGGCGTCTGGTCAGGTAATTACAAGAGTCTCTTGTAGTCAGGTAATGCTAGTTTTAGTTATATGGAAATTTACTAGTTTCTAAGTAAGAATTCTACTTAAAAGTATACAGTCTAAAATATCTGTTTATGTCCGTAGAGTTTATTCTCAGGAAAGACGAACGAGTACTTTGCCGTGACTTTTCCATAACGAACTTCTATGATCTCGGAAATTATTTTTCTCTTGAGAATTCTTTAACTCCAAAAAAGGAAATTTATCGGAAAATCAACGCCTTAAACGGCCCATCTAAAATTTACTTGGAACCCCTGGCGCCCTACACGGGATTTAAAAAAAAAATCCTCTGTGAGGTGTCATCCCTACTACTTGTACACACTGTACACACATCTCTCAGAGCGTACACGTGTGCACATGTGTCTTGTAGTGTACATGTGCCACAGAGTGTACATGTGTGCACATGTGCCTCAGATCGTACATGTGGGCACATGTTCCTCAGTAAATCCATGTATTCACATGTGCCTCAGAGCGTCCATGTGTGTACATTTGCCTCAGAGCGTCCATGTGTGTTCACATGTACCTCAAAGCGTCCATGTGTGCACACATTTGCCTCAGAGCTCCATTTGTGCGCATGTTCCTCAGAGCGTCCATGTGAGCACATGTGCCTCAGAGTACATATGTGTATATGTGCCTCAGAGTACATGTTTGTACATGAACCTCAGAGCGTACGTTTAGGCACATGTGCCTCAGAGCATATATGTTTGGACATGTGCCTCAGAGCATACATGTGTCTCAGAGGGTACATGTATCTCAGAGCATACATATGTGGAAATGCACATCAGAGAATACATGTGTGCACATGTGACTCAGCATATATGTGTGCACACATGCCTCAGACCGTACATGGGTGCACATGTGCGTTAGAGCGTACATATGTGCACATGTGCCTCAGATGATACTTGTGTGCACATATGCCTCAAGGCGTACATGTGCGTGTGCACATGTGCCTCAAAGCTTACATGTGTATACACAGACATCAGAGCGTACCTGTGTTTATAGGTGCCTCAGAGCGTACACATGTGCCTCAGAGTGAGCATGTGTGCACATGTGCCTCAGAGCATACATGTGTACACACATCTCTCAGAGCGTACATGAGTGCACATGTTCCTCAGAGCGTATATATGTGCACATGTGTCTCAGTTAACATGTGTGCTCATGTGGTTCAGAGCGTCCAAGTGTGCACATGTGCCTCAGTTAACATGTGTGCTCATGTGGTTCAGAGCGTCCAAGTGTGCACATGTGTCTCAGTTAACATGTGTGCTCATGTGGTTCAGAGCGTCCAAGTGTACACGTGTCTCAGTTAACATGTGTGCTCATGTGGTTCAGAGCGTACAAGTGTGCACATGTGTCTCAGAACGTATATGTGTGCTCATGTGCCTCAGAGCGGACATGTGTGCACATGTGTCTCAGATGATACTTGTGTGCACAAGTGCCTTAGCGCGTGTACATGTGTACACACACACACCTCAGAGCGTATATGAGTGCACATGTGCCTCAGAGCGTACATGTGTGCAAATGTGCCTTAGCGCGTACATGTGTGCACATGTGACTCAGAGCGTACATGTGTGCAAATGTGCCTTAGCGCGTACATGTGTGCACATGTGACTCAGAGCGTACATGTGTTCACACATGAATTGGGAAACAAAGAGCTGGCGTACCGAAAGGGAAACTTTGAGGAGATGAATAAATTCCTAAGGGATATAACACGGAACACAGAACTCAGAACCAAGTCCGTACAGGACATGATGGACTATGTCACTAATAAGTTTCAGGAGGCTGTAATCAGGTTTATCCCGGCCCGACAGGAAAAGAAGGAGAAGCAAAGGAAGATCCGTGGTTTAATAGGGAATGTATGAAAGCAAAGGAGCTGATTAAAAGGGCGTGGAGGAACTTCCATAATAACAGAACACCAGAAAGTAGAGAGAGATACCAGAGAACCTGGAACGAGTATGTTAGTGTGAGAAGAGCAGCTGAGAAAAGGTTTAAAAATAATACAGCTAATAGAGCCAAGACCGAACCAAAGCTACTACACAGTCACATCAGGAGGAAGACAACAGTGAAGGAACAGGTGATGAAACTTAGGGTGGGCGAGGACAGGTACACAGAGATTGACAAAGAGGTGTGTGAAGAATTTAACAAAAGTTTCCAGGAGGTCTTTACAATAGAACAAGGAGAGGTCACGGCGCTAGGAGAGGTGGCAGCAAACCAGGTGCAAGGGTTAGAAATTACAAGAGATGAGGTCAAGAAGCACCTATTGGAGCTGGACGTGATAAAGGCTGTTGAGCTGGACGGAATCTCACCATGGGTATTGAAAGAGTGTGCAGGAGCACTTTGTTTGCCACTCTCCATAGTGTATAGTAGGTCACTGGAAACGAGAGACCTACCAGAAATATGGTAGACGGCTAATGTAGTCCCAATATACAAATAGGGTGACAGACAAGAGGCACTGAACTACAGGCCAGTGTCCTTAACTTGTATACCATGCAAGATGATGGAGAAGATCGTGAGAAAAAACCTAGTAACACATCTGGAGAGAAGGGACTTCGTGACAATCCATCAACATGGGTTCAGGGAGGGTAAATCTTGCCTTACAGGCTTAATAAAATTCTACGATCAGGTGATAAAGATTAAGCAAGAAAGAGAAGGATGGGCGGACTGCATTTTTTTGGACTGTCGGAGAGCCTTTGCCGCAGTACCCCATAAAAGACTGATGCATAAGCTGGAGAAACAGGCAGGAGTAGCTGGTAGGGCGCTCCAGTGGATAAGGGAGCAAATAATCAATAGGAAGCAGAGAGTTACAGTGAGGGGTGAGACCTCAGTTTGGAGTAAAGTCACCAGTGGCGTCCCACAAGGCTCTGTACTTGGACCTATCTTGTTTCTGATATACGTAAATGATCTCCCAGTGGGTATAGACTCATTCCTCTCAAGGTTTGCTGAAAACGCCAAAATTATGAGAAGGATTAAGACAGAGGAGGACAGCTAGATGCTTCAAGAAGACCTGGACAAGCGGCCGGAATGGTCGAGCAAATGGTTGTTAGAGTTTAACCCAAGCAAATGTAATGTAGTGAAGATAGGTGTAGGGAGCAGGAGACGAGATACAAGGTATCATATGGGAGATGAAATACTTCAAGCGTCAGAGAGAGAGAAAGACCTGCGGGTTGATATCAGGCCCGACCTGTCCCCTGATGCTCGTATCAAGAGGATAACATCAGCGGCACATGCCTGGTAGGCTAACCTAAGAACGGCCTTTAGAAACTTGTGTAAGGAATCTTTCAGAACATTATATACCATATATGTCAGACCAATCTTGGAGTATGCGGCTCCAGCATGGAGTCCATATCTAGTCAAGCATAAGACTAAACTTGAAAAGGATCAAAGGTTTGCCACCAGACGAGTACCTGAGCTGGGAGGTATGAGCTACGAGGAGAGACTGCGGGAATTAAACGTCGTTGGAAGACAGAAGAGTTAGGGGGACATGGTCACCACATTCAAGATTCTCAAGGGAATCGATAGGGTAGATAAAGCCAGGCTATTTAACACAAGAGGCACACGCACCAGGAGTCACAGATGGAAACTGAGTGCCCAAATGAGTCACAGAGATATTTAGAAAGAACTTTTTTAGTGTCAATGTGGTTGACAAATGGAATGCATTAGGAAGTGATGTGGCGGAGGCGGACTCCATACACAGTTTCAAGTGTAGATATGATAGAGCCCAATAGGCTCAGGAACCTGTACACCTGTTGATTGACGGTTAAGAGGCGGGACCAAAGAACCAGAGCTCAACCCCCGCAAGACAAATTAGGTGAGTACATGCCTCAGACCGTACATGTGTGCCCATGTGCCTCAGAGCGTACACGTATGTACACACATGCCCAGAGCGTACATGTGTGCACATGTATCTCAGAGCGTAGATGTGTGCAATGTGCCTCACAGCGTATATGTGTGCACATGTGTCTCCACGTACATGTGTGCACATGTGCCTCACATGGTGTTTGTGTGCAAATGTGCCTCAAAGCATACATCTGGACACACATCTCTCAGAACGAACATGTGAGCACAGGTGCCTCAGAGCGTATATGTTTGTTTCACAGCGTACAATTATGACACGTGCCTCAGAGAGTAAATGTGTGCATATGTGCCTCAGAAGGTATATGTGAGCACATGTGCCTCAGAGCGTCAACGAGTGCACGTGTGTCTCAGAGCGTACATATATGCACATGTGCCTCAGAGGGTACATGTGTGCACATGTGTCTCAGATGATACTTGTGTGAGCATGGGACTCATGCAGAGCGTACACGTGTGCTTATGTGCCTCAGAGCATTCATATGTGAATATGTGTCTCAGAGCGTGCATGTGTGAATATGTGTCTCAGAGCGTTCATGTGTGAATATGTGTCTCAGAGCGTGCATGTGTGAATATGTGTCTCAGAGCGTTCATGTGTGAATATGTGTCTCAGAGCGTGTATGTGTGAATATGTGTCTCAGAGCGTTCATGTGTGAACATGTGTCTCAGAGCGTACATGTGTGAATATGTGCTCAGAGCGTACATGTGTGCACAGGTACCTCAGAGCGTTCATATGTGCACATGTGCCTCAGTGCTTCAATGCGTGCACATTTGCCTCCGAGAATCCATGTGTGCACATGTGCCTCAGAGCGTTCTTTTGGACATATGCCAAGGAGCATCCATGTGTGTGCACATGTGCCTCGAAGCGTCCATGTGTGCACATGTGCCTCGGTGCGTCCATGTGAACACATGTGCCTCAGAGCGTTCATGTGGGCAAATGTGCCTCGGAGCGTCCAAGTGTGCACATGTGCCTCGTAGGGTCCATGTGTGCACATGTGCCTCGGAGCGTCCATGTGTGCACATGTGCCTCAGAGCTTACATGTGTGCACATGTGCCTCTGAGAATCCTTGTGTGTGGACATGTGCCTCGGAGCGTCCATGTGTGTACACATGTGCCTTGCAGCGTCCATGTGTGTGCACATGTGCCTCAGACCGTCCATATGTGTGTACTCACCTAGTTGTGTTTGTGAGGGTTGAGCTCTGGCTCTTTGGTCCCGCCTCTCAACCGTCAATCAACAGGTGTACAGATTCCAGAGCCTATTGGGCTCTATCACATCTACACCTGAAACTGTGTATGGAGTCAGCCTCCACCACATCACTTCCTAATGCATTTCATTTGTCAACCACTCTGACACTAAAAAAGTTCTTTCTAATATCTCTGTGGCTCATTTGGGCACTCAGTTTCCACCTGTGTCCCCCTTGTGCGTGTGCCCCTTGTGTTAAATAGCCTGTCTTTATGTACCCTATCAATTCCCTTTAGAATCTTGAATGTGGTGATCATGTCCCCCCCTAACTCTTCTGTCTTCAAGCGAAGTGAGGTTTAATTCCCGTAGTCTCCTCTCGTTGCTCATACCTCTCAGCTCGGGTACCAGTCTGGTGGCAAACCTTTGAACCTTTTCCAGTTTAGTCTTATCCTTGACTAGATATGGACTCCATGCTGGGGCAGCATACTCCAGGATTGGCCTGAGTCTCCCATAATTAGTAGTCCAGATCCATTCCTGCTAGCAACAGAAGCTGCTCTGTGTGTATGTGCCTCGGAGTGTCCATGAGTGCACATGTGCCTCAGAACGTCCAAGTGTGCACATATGCCTCAGAACGTCCATGTGTGTGCACATGTACCTCCGAACGTTCAAGCGTGCATATATGCCTCAGAGCGTCCGTGTGTACACATGTGCCTCGGAGCGTCCATGTATGCACATGTACCTCAGAACGTTCAAGTGTGCACATGTGCCTCGGAGCGTCCATGTGTGCACATGTGCCTCGGAGCGGCCAAGTGTGCACATGTACCTCGGAGTGTCCATGTGAGCACATGTATCTCAGAGCGTAAACGTGTGCACATGTGCCTCAGAGCGTACATGTTTGTTCATGTGCCTCTGGCGTACATTTGTACACATGTTCCTCTGAGCGTAAACGTGTGCACATGTGCCTCAGAGCGTACATGTGCCCCAGAGCATACATGTGCCTCAGAACGTACATATGTGCAAATGTGTCTCAGAGAGTACATGTGTGCTCATGTGCTTCATCATACATGTGTGCTCATGTGCCATAGAGCGTTGTTGTGGGCATATGTGCCACGGAGCATCCATGTGTGTGCACATGTGCCTCGGAGCGTCCATATGTGCACATGTGCCTCTGTGCGTCCATATGTGCACATGTGCCTCGGTGCGTCCATGTGTGCACATGTGCCTCAGAGCATTCATGTGGGCATATGTGCCTCGGAGCGTCCAAGTGTGCACATGTTCCTCGGAGGGTCCATGTGTGCACATGTGCCTCGGAGCGTCCATATGTGCACATGTGCCTCTGAGAGTCCTTGTGCATGGACATGTGCCTCGGAGTGTCCATATTTGTACACAAGTGCTTCAGAGCTTACATGTGTGCACACATGCCTCAGAGCGTTCATGTGTTCACATGTGCCTCAGAGCGTACATGTGTGCACATTTGCCTCAGAGTGTACATGTGTTCACACATCCCTCAAAGCGTACATGTGTGCACATGTGCCTCAGAGCGTACATGTGTGCACATGTGCCTCAGAGCGTACATGTGTGCACATGTGCCTCAGAGCGTACATGTGTGCATATATGCCTCAGAGCTTTCATGTGTGCACATGTGCCTCACAGCGTGTATGTACACATGTACCTGCGAACGTATATATGTCCACGGGCCTCAAAACTTACATATGTGCACATGTGCCTTCCAGCAGCACGTGTGAACATGTGATTCAGAGCATACATGTGTGTGCACATGTGCCTCAGAGCAAACATGTGTGCACATGTGCCTCAGATCGTACATGTGTTCACATGTACCTGGGAGCGTACGTGTGTGCATATGTGCCTCAGAGCGTACAAGAGTGCATATATGCTTCAGAGAGTACATGTGCCTCAGAACGTACATGTGTACACATGTGCCTCAGAACGTACATGTGTGCACATGTGCCTCAGAGTGTTACATGCACTTTTAGCATTGCATTAAAGACAATAATTATACAAATACACTTTCATGCACCTTATATAGTTAAAGAACCATACACAGGCGGGCGCGCGTGCACACACACTTACATGAAACAAGGGAACACACGTGACTTCCTTCTGGTAATCATAATGTTAGTGTTTATACAAGATAAGATCAGTGACCATGCAAGAATAATCAGGAGCCGCAGTAGTCCAGGTGTGGGAGCGTCCTCCGCGGCCTCACACTCCGCAGGTCAAACCCATAAGCTCAAGAGTTGACTTAAGCTCCTTTTTTTTAACTTATTAAAAATGTATACATTTTCCCAGACCTCTAGCATACTTAAACGTGTACTATTAATGAATACTAAAGTGTATTTTCATTCAAATTGAATGAGTAATTGCAGATCAATTCGTACTTGATGTGAAGAGCATTAATCAAAGACACAGTATTGTGTAAATAGGAGAGTCATTTGGACACTTAAGAATTTCTCGCCGTCTCTCAGTAAAATGCTCACCAACTTCTGTTTATGAGAAGTGAAATTCCACTGTATAGGCCAGTCTCATTGTTCCTAGAGAATGCATAGCGCCCAACACTCAGGTACTCTTTCATACTCTTCAAGACGTAAATGGTGGTTGTGTTCACTTGTGGTTCATGATGATTCCACTTGTTCTCCACTCCCGCTGAATGCGAGTATTTCCTTACATTCTCTGCCATATTAATGTCGCCACCTTCAACCTGAGCTCTTAGTCTTGCTGTTCTTGTCCAGGAAACTAATTTCCCGTGACACGTTTTCCGTGTCACAACAGTATTACTTTGCTTTTGGGGGAAGTAAACTCCAGCAACCACTTGTCGCTCATTCTTATAGCATGTCCAGGTCCTCCTGAAGCATTATGGCATCCTTCTCTGATCTTATTCTTCTCGTTAGCTTAGCATCATTTGCAAACACTGAGAATACTTCCTACAGAATGTTATTTACATAACTCTGGAACAGTAGTTGTTCTAATACCGAGCCTTGCATAATCCCGTTTGCTACTTGCCTCTATACTGACTCTTCATCTCTCTATGATCCTCTGTTTCCGATCTGTCAGATTTCCTGTAATCCAGTCCATTACCTTTAAAAGTTATCTCCGTCTGCTAAGTTTCAGTTTGTATTGCAACCTTCTGTGGAGAGCTGAACTTTTTTCACAATATTGCAAATTGGCTACATATACAAATTGGCCTTTCTTCTGATTTATGACTATTCTCAGCATCCATGTCGAAAAACTTGAAGCGTTCGAAAGCCACTCTGTCTTCCCCCTTAAAAAAAATAAAGCTATTTTTCAATTACAAAGTTAACTATTAAAGATGGTCCACTGTAGTCTTTCTGATAATGTTCTCCAGTATTTTGTAAGATATTCATGTCTGTGACACGAGCTGTTGTTTAAGACCTCACGCTAAAGTCATGAATATGATCACCACGTTTGCAGTCTTCAGAGTATCAAGGAGTTCCTCATAAGCGACTACTTATAGACTGTCGCCAGAGGGTTATACAGTGTCTCTGCTGCCTTTGATAATATCTACAGTAATATCTGGACTGGTGTTGGTGCTTTATTTAATTCTAATTCCTCCAGATGTTTCTTTCGTTTCTTTTGGTAATTCCATATTTTTCTAGGTGCTTCCCTAATGGTTTTCATCCTTATGGGGTCTCTTTGACCTGATCATCACTCTGTCTTTACAATAATGATCCTAAATATGTTGACTTATTCATTGTACGTGTCACCATGAGAATATCTCCATCTTTTGTATTTCTAATAACTTTGCAGGGACATTTTCATCCGGCCTCTGCACTTTTTTTCTTGACTCTGGTCAACTCAAGTTTTGCAGTTCTTGGATCCTTCATGTTTGTCTTGGTTCTCTGTTGTCTGTTATTGACTGTCTGTTGAACCATGTGTTAGTTTTGATCTTCTCAACATCTTCCCAGAATAGGATGTACCGTTCTTTACCTTCCGTGCACTTGTGTGCTGTGTGCTCCATCATTAATTTGTCACTCTTCCCTCTAGCTCGTCCTCAAACTGGCCTTATTGAAGGAATCCTTTCCCCTTCCTACCGTCTCTCCCTTCTGTAGAAGTTAGTTAATGTAAGTAAATATTTGTCTCTTGTGTGTACATGTGTGTATGTGTGTGCAACAATATTCTTCCTTCATTTACAGATAACAAATATACAATATTCACATGTTCATATACATTATGCAGTTCAACAACAGTAATAAAGCCACCATTACAATTACTATATAAACTCGTGTGTCACAGAGCTGCTCCATCCATAATACACGCACTTTAACAAAACAAAGACTGCGGTGACATGCAGACTCCATGGTGTAGTGGTAAGACGCTTGCCTGGTGTTCCGCGAGCGCTTTGTCCTGGGTTCGTATACTGACCGGGGAGTATTTACTGGGTGCAAATCCCTAAATGTAGCCTCTGTTTAACTGAACAATAAAATGGGTACTTGGTTGTATTCTTCATGGGGGTCGTATTCCAGGGAACATAGGATTAAGGACTTACCGAAACACTACGCTATGCCCGGGTTTTCCTCCCCACTCCCCATAACCCCCTTCCCTCTCACTTACCTTATCCTAACTCTCTTCCTCTATCCCCTTCTCTCTTCCCCTTTCTCACCTTTCTCACATCTTTCCTTTCTTATCTCCCTTTCTCTTCGAACATTCTCCCCTCTTCTCCTTTCATACCTCTCGACACTCATCTCTCTCCCTCTCCTCGTCTCTTCCCACTCTCCCAACTTGTCCACCTTTGTCTGTTGTTGGAAATAACCAACAGTTTTATACATCTTTGTATTTTATGCAACCTTTGTATTAACCACAAGTAGTTACTAAAATTACTAACTTGTAGATGTAATCATTATCATGATTTATTTAGACATATTGCCAGATTCTTCTTAGTCAGCGTGACGACGTGAGGAAGGACAGTCAGTAACATGAATTCTCTCCACATTTAGTTGGATTTATAACAGAGTCCAGTTTATCATATCTTTTACTAAAAATAGTTACTTACTAATAAGTTTAATTTCGTAGTATACTACTACTACTCACTGGAACGCCTTTATTTAGTTGATATTAAACATTCTAGAGGAAATTATTTTAATATAAATGATTTTACCTTAATTTCCTCGATTAGTTGCACAACTTTAATAAGCCAATTTATGTAACACGAAATTCTATTTTATCACAGAAGAATTTAATGTGATATTAATACTCGTCACTACCTCTTCCTTCCTTAGTCAATTGCGATATATGCAAATCCATTTACGCTCGAGATGTCTACTGAGAGCCGCGCATGCGCAATAAGGAAGAGGAGGAAGACGGAGAGCGACACCAGACACAGAACGAGAGAGGACGACTCGGACGCCATTTACAGCGTGTAGCAGAGCTACGTTTTGATCCTACTTATTTCGCTCCCACGACCAGTAGAGCGGTGCTATGTTATCTGGCATGATATAGCCGTGTCCCAGACTAGCATATCTGCAATTCCAAAGCCAACGTCCTCAAGCAGCAGCTGGAGGACGAAGAATTGCTCAAGTCTCCACATCAACGGACACGCGGCTCTGCAGCTAGGTTCACCTGTTTGTTATCATGTGGCCACACTTAACATATAGGCTAGTTGTTGTTAGGCCGTATATAAAATAATAAAATCCCGTACGTGTCTTTAGTAAATTTACCATCTAAATAGATGATTATTTTCATTGTTTTCTACAGAAGGAATTTACAGTGCTTGAATATAAATACGCCCATATATTGGCTGAAGATTTCTACAGTTATCCTTATAATTTAGGATGCATTTGTAGTTACCTATTATGTAGAAGATTTCTACAATGTAATTGCCTTTCAGTAACAAGGCGACGCCAACCGAGGTGCTAGGCTTCCCCACCTTCATGTGCCACAATTTGCTCTATGCAACACGTCGTCGGTGGAGCGTGGCAACTGATTACACCTCTCTAGATTTACAGCTAAGCTGTCCCTTTTTTATCTGTAGCAATAACTCTGTAGTTACAGTAGTGATCTCCCAAAGAGATCTATTATATTAACCCACTGATCTATATACTGTACTATTCTATCCAGCAGTATATTGAGGTGCATTTACCTCCAATTAATCTATTACAATCACCCTTATTTACTTTCATATTTTATTTACTATGGTGAAGAACCAGCACCAGAATAATGCTAGGGATGTATTAATCTTTTAGCATGTAACCCCCCAATTTTGTGTAGGTTAATTTGACTCCATTTATATAAGAAATACAGTTTCCCTAAGATCCATAGGACACTAGTTCTTGGGATCAGTTTTTCCATTGTCTTATTTTGTTTTCCACTTTTTCTCAAAAAGTGGTGGTCCTTCATAGCTATCGAAGTATATATTTAATTATTAGTTATTGGAGTCAGGTTTTACCCCACATCTGTCCCCCTATCCTTCCCTCTCCCTCAACTCCCCCTCTTCTCATTTCCTCCCTCTCCTTTCCTTTCTCTTTCCTATCTCTCTGTATTTGTGTGTGTGTCTCTGAAAAAATTATGTTACGAAACAATGAAGAAAATGCTGTTGAAAACTTCTGGAAACCACATTTGCGATTTAAATTTAGACATCATGAAAATTGCTTGGGTGGAAAACTATAAATACTGGTGTTACTTAAAGTGTAGCACTGGTGCCAACCCAGATAGGCCTATGGCACTCCCATACCCTCATGTTTCATGTTGGAAAATTGGGTTAGGCTAATCGCAAGCGTCCTCCGAGGCCTCACAGTCTGGAGGTCGAGAGTCCTCTTGGCCTCACAGTCCGGAGGTTATGCGTCCTCCTGGCCTCACAGTCCGGAGGTCGAGAGTCCTCCGTGGCTTCACAGTCCGGAGGTCGAGAGTCCTCTGTGGCCTTGTTGGAAAGTTTCCAACACTAATACATCAGTATTGTATTATAATACATCAGTATTGTATTATAATACATCAGCATTGTATTATAATACATCAGTATTGTAATATAATACATCAGTATTGTATTATAATACATCAGTATTGTATTATAGTAGGCATCAGTAGTAGTAGGCATCCTTCAGTCTCGGGAGACTATGGAGTTGCGCCCTAGTCACACCAGGAAAACTTGGCTTATTAGGCAAATCGGGCCTTGCATAGTAGGCTGAGAAGTGCGTTCTGGCTACTAGGTACGACATATATATATATATATATATATATATATATATATATATATATATATATATATATATATATATATATATATATATATGTCGTACCTAGTAGCCAGAACTCACTTCTTAGCCTACTATGCAAGGCCCGATTTGCCTAATAAGCCTAGTTTTCATGAATTAATGTGTTTTCGACTACCTAACCTACCTAACCTAACGTTTTCGGCTACCTAACCTAACCTAACCTATAAAGATAGGTTAGGTTAGGTTAGGTAGGGTTGGTTAGGTTCGGTCATATATTTACGTTAATTTTAACTCCAATAAAAAAAAATTGACCTCATACATAATGAAATGGGTAGTTTTATCATTTCATAAGAAAAAAATTAGAGAAAATATATTAATTCAGTAAAACTTGGCTTATTAGGCAAATTGGGCCTTGCATAGTAGGCTGAGAAGTGAGTTCTGGCTACTAGGTACGATATATATATATATATATATATATATATATATATATATATATATATATATATATATATATATATATATATATATATATATATATATATATATGTCGTACCTAGTAGCCAGAACGCACTTCTCAGCCTACTATGCAAGGCCCAATTTGCCTAATAAGCCAAGTTTTCATGAATTTATTGTTTTTCGACTACCTAACCTACCTAACCTAACCTAACCTAACTTTTTCGGCTACCTAACCGAACCTAACCTATAAAGATAGGTTAGGTTAGGTTAGGTAGGGTTGGTTAG
Organism: Procambarus clarkii; assembly: GCF_040958095.1. Classification (NCBI taxonomy): domain Eukaryota; kingdom Metazoa; phylum Arthropoda; class Malacostraca; order Decapoda; family Cambaridae; genus Procambarus; species Procambarus clarkii. The sequence continues at coordinate 34,105,776 of NC_091203.1, read as the reverse complement.
GTTCGGTCATATATCTATGTTAATTTTAACTCCAATAAAAAACATTTTACCCCAAACATAATGAAATGGGTAGCTTTATCATTTCATAAGGAAAAAATTTGAGAAAATATATTAATTCAAGAAAACTTGGCTTATTAGGCAAATCGGGCCTTGCATAGTAGGCTGAAAAGTGCGTTCTGGCTACTAGGTACGACATATATATATATATATATATATATATATATATATATATATATATATATATATATATATATATATATATATATATATAATATATATACATATATATATATATATATATATATATATATATATATATATATATATATATATGTATGTATATAATATATATATATATATATATATATATATATATATATATATATATATATATATATATATATGTATGTATATAATATATATATATATATATATATATATATATATATATATATATATATATATATATATATATATATATATATATATATATGTATATAATTCTTTGTAGAAATGTAAATATTTCCTGTAGACATATATTATTAAATATGACCGAAAAAGTAAGATTAATAATTCTAACACGAATGTTCTCAATCTTTCGTACATTTCTTTTCACTGTTGGAGGTAAATCAAAAATCAATTCTCCAAAATTCATTTTTATTTCTAGTCTGACGCGACACGAGCGCGTTTCGTAAAACTTATTACATTTTCAAAGACTTTAGTTCACAAATACACAACTGAATAGAACTTACGCATCTCCGATTTTATATCTACATTTGAGTGAGGTGGAAGGGGTGATGTGGCATTAACACAAGACAGAACAAGATGTGGCATTAATAGGGTATTAATTTCATCAACACAATGTATATAATATATATATATATATATATATATATATATATATATATATATATATATATATATATATATATATATATATACTATATATAGTATTGTATTATAATACATCATTATTGTATTAACCCATAGTAATGATTAACTACTAATTTGTAGAACTAATTCAATTAATGTTTCCATGCGAAGCCATATTTACCAAATTCTTCCTAGTCAGAGTGACGTCGTGAGGAATGACAGGCTAAAAAATGAATCTATCCACATTTAGTTGCATCTAAATTGAGTTTAGTTAATTACATTCCTTTACTAAGGATAATCGTTTATTTAGTTGATTATTAACATAGCATATTATTGCTTACTGAATTCGTTCATTTAGGTGTATAAATAACTACAGTGGAAATTATTATAGTATAAAACGATTGATATAAAATTTCTTAGTGCAGTCTTAATAAGCTGACTTGCATTGTGCAAAAATATATTGCACCTTAATACATTTATTAGTGACATAAGCACTTGTCACCAGTCCTTACTTCCTTGATTAATAATAAGTAAAATAAAATACTTTACGCTCGAGAATACTTTGAGTGGGCTGCACATGCGTATCGCAGCCAGGGAAGGAGGAGAGGCAACTCCTACTAGAGACGCCATATGTTACGAATCCATATATTTGATTCTAACATTCATCATGATAATTATGTATGTCCATTGTTTCTTTCCTCAGTTATTTAAATAAAACATTGTATCTTGTTGTGTTCTAGTATATATATGCTTGATTTAAATGTAGCATGCTGTGGTGTGCCTGTATTTAATATTTTTTTAATGCTATTGCATATTCATTCCTGTGGGGGAAGACCGTGGCGTCTCATGGGGGGATGGCCATATTTGGGATGTTCCAGTATGTGTGCAGTGTATCAAGCCAGCGTCACTGATTCACCCCTGTTATTATTCCTGTTTATTGATTGTACTTAATTTCTTATTTGCACCTTAGCAGTGTTGTAGGCATATAAGTTTCGTTATAATTATGTTCTTAAGTATTACTCTCTGATAGTCGAGTATCTAGAAGTTTCTTGTGGGTTTTAGTTGGTAACTTGTAGACCCCCATGTTGTGCATGCTCCAGCAATGCCAGTCCCGTGAGTGAAGCTGGCTGGTGTGGACATGTTGTGAGATAAGTCTGTGGTATTTGTTTATTGTTTAGTATAATAGCTAATTTTCTGGTTAGCCCATAATGTGCATATCCATCTATCCATTTAAGTTGTAAAGTAGTGATCAGTGCTTATATAATGATATTGTGTTATTGTATTCTGATGCATTAATATTTCTGGCTGCCTGTATTTCCATTTATATATTTCTATGTTCTTTGTTACTCTTACTTTAAGTATATTGCTTTGTTGAGTAAGCCGTTGAGTTATTTACCCTAGACACTTTTAGTAGGCAAGGCCGTATGATTATATATTTTTTAACAACTGCAACAGAGGAACCATTCCCAGAGGTCAAGGGCCATAACACCATATTAGCAGCGTGCAAGGGAGAAGCATTCCCCAGTGAGGTGTGTTCTGAACATTGCCTGCGCCCATCATTACCGCCATTGCGGTTAATTGGCCTGAAGATCGGTCATTGCCATTAATTGACCAAGGGCGCATTCTACTCTTGCTCTGAGACCTGAGAGGAGGCATCTTTCAAGCATAGGGCTCCGCGAGGTCTGCACGTGCCTCTGCAGGCGGCAACCATTGCATCAAGATCACGTGGTCATACAGTATTAGAAACTGTTCAATTACGCATCTACAAAGATAGTCATGTCCCGCAATTAATCGTTCACAGCAGTGAATGTTAGCGACTAGCAGACGCGATACCGGCAGGCCTAAGTGTTCCAACTTACCTACGTTAAGTATACATTGTAGTTTGATGCATCATTCTGTAGTGTATTACTGTGGGTTGCCTGTCGTTGTGATATTCGCCGACCAAACACAACGTTAGTTTCATTCAACGTTATTCTCCAATTTCAGTGAATATTGGAATAATTTTCTAGCCTAGTCAAATGTTACTCAAATTTCCCTGATTACGGCTTGTAGTCGAGGACGAACCAAGCATTCCTTCTTCCACCTACGATGTTCACCACTGGTGTTTCTTCCTTATTTGGACGATGTGATCACAGCTACGAGTAGTGAAACGGGCTTAGTGAAGTCGTCTTACAGCTAAGCCATAACTCCCATTTCGTTGAATATTTGACTGTTACCATTATTATTTCTACTATGTACTTTTTATGCATATAATATTCAATAGGAGTAACAGTAGTCAGTAATTTACTGCTCAGTGCTCAATTAGTTGGCACCTATTATTTCCTATGATTTGGTAATATTTCGTAGATTTGATAATTTTTTATCTTATAATCTTTTAGAATCTACATTAGAATCTACATATGATCAATAGAATCTACATTTCGGATTCTATAATCTTTACTAACATCATTAATGAACTGGTGACGAACTACTCTAGTTCTTAGATATATATGAATTTCTAGTAATATCCCCCAATGTTGATCTTTGAGGATTTGAACTCACAATTAATTATTATTACAGTCCATTCATGTTCTTTAAATAATTGCTAAATAATCTAACATACATAGGCACTGGTTCCACATTGTCAGTCATATAATCTCTTATATATATTTTCCCTCCTTTCTCAAAAGTGGGTGGTCATTCGAGTATATCGATTTTCTCAATTAAATATTCTTACATATGAGTTAAAGTCCCAGATACCCAACATGCCTCAGTGTCCGTAGATCGAGAGTCCTCCATGGCCTCACAGCCCGGAGGTCGTGAGTCCACCGTGGCCTCTGTTATGACCCCTCATACACCAGTATGATCATACTGTGGCTGGTGCATGATGTTTTCAAACTGTATAGTTATATCTTGGCTGATTAGTCTAGTATCACAAATATTATTATTATATTTATCTAATCTTCTTTTGACAAAATACTAGTATAAATTGTATGTTGCCAATGTATGTCTAATATGCCTATGCATATATTATGCTTCTGTACCAAAGTTATTTGCCATGTATTTGTAGATATATATTGGAAGTACAGTGAATAGTAGAAGCCTAATGTCATGTAGCTTGAAAAACACCATTATATGCTAATTGTATGAACTGATACGTAATGCTGTATAGGACATGATATGTATATTATGATGTAGATGGTATACTTTTAGGTATCTGATGTATTACTCGCATGTATACTGTGAAATATTCATTCCATTATTGTTCATTGCATTGTCCTCTTGACCTGTTAGTAATTTATATTCTGGTACTGAGAGATGTATACCACAGAGACAAGGTTTTGTTACTTATTTAGGTATATGATGCTATATATCGTATTAATGTATACTTATGTATAACGGCTGACCGGTAACGTCTTGAAATCCTCCCTTAACACCCACCTCCCCCCCAATGTGTACTGTCTCAGCCAGTATTAACATGTCTTGCTAAAATGGATTCCCTCTTGACTTATTTGTTTATCATGATATATTCTACTATGTATTATTATGTAAGGCTATGTATTATAACCTTGGTTTAGTTATTGTATCAAATTAGAAGTTCTTGATTCAGAAATGTCTGCATATGAGCTTGTGATATTTAAAAGAGGAGAGTCAGCTGGCTTGTGGATTTAGAAACAGTATCGCTCTTGGCCTGCTTGGCCCCTTGGCGGTGACTATTCTTTGATCTGAGTTGGGCAGATGTGAGTCACCCTGGTCTGGGTTTTAGTGGCCTTATTTATGTTAATTGACTGCCATTGATATTTAATGTTTAGCAGTAGTGTATACCATGGATCATTTCTTCCGTTGTACATCATTTATACCAGGTGGCAGGTGCTTTATTATGTATTATTGAGGTGGGTACCTAAGGATCTTAGTGATGTCATTGTGCTATGTCTGATATTGATTCCTCAAGCTCATTTGTTAATGATTGTGAAACCACCATCCTGTATTGTTATTATCTGCATAATAGATGCTAGTGTCCCACTGCGCCAGGATATAGCCTAGTGCTGAGCGCATGCAGTTTTGAGGCCTGTTGATGATCATGGTAGGAGGTAGGTGTTTTCCACTATGAGGTGTGACCACTTCGACGGGCGGCGAGGCAGTGGATACATGAGTGGTGTGACAGTATTATGACACCATTAGCCAGTGCCACCCTCCCTCTCCCCTTGAAGCTGGAAAAGTAATACATTGTGAGTTATTGAGATTGAAGTTTTCTTACGGTGTTGTGGTGTTTGATTCTTGAAAGAAGCCGGCCTCGGGTGAAAGAAGGCTATGACGATCTCTGTCTGGAACCCATTGGAGCGGGACCGGGACGTCCATATCCCGAGGGTCGAGTGGCCCAGGCTCTGCTGCAGGAGGCTGGGGTTGTTCATACCCTTGACGGGTTTGTTCTTCTCCTGCCCCGAGCACGGCGGTCGCCGGGTTATGAGTCCCTGTGCCCTTTTTCACCAACTTTGAGGTCAACCCCAGAACTCTCAGTTCCTGTGACGGCGCTGGAACCAATCGTATTTGCGTTTGCCTTTCTATAGGAGACTTTCGGCGCCGTGGATAGGGGGAAGACTTGGTGCCTGGGTACCTAGTTGATACCTGGTCGATGGGGTTCTGGGAGTTCTTCTACTCCCCAAGCCCGGCCTGAGGCCAGGCATGACTTGTGAGAGTTTGGTCCACCAGGCTGTTGCTTGGAGCGGCCCGCAGGCCCACATACCCACTACAGCCCGGTTGGTCCGGCACTCCTTGGAGGAATAAATCTAGTTTCCTCTTGAAGATGTCCACGGTTGTTCCGACAATATTTCTTATGCTTGCTGGGAGGACGTTGAACAACCGCGGACCTCTGATGTTTATACAGTGTTCTCTGATTGTGCCTATGGCACCTCTGCTCTTCACTGGTTCTATTCTGCATTTTCTTCCATATCGTTCACTCCAGTACGTTGTTATTTTACTGTGTATATTTGGTACTTGGCCCTCCAGTATCTTCCAGGTGTATATTATTTGATATCTCTCTCGTCTTCTTTCTAGTTAGTACATTTGGAGGGCTTTGAGACGATCCCAATAATTTAGGTGCTCTATTGCGTCTATGCGTGCCGTATATGTTCTCTGTATTCCCTCTATTTCAGCAATCTCTCCTGCTCTGAAGGGGGAAGTGAGTACTGAGCAGTACTCAAGACGGGACAACACAAGTGACTTGAAGAGTACAACCATCGTGATGGGATCCCTGGATTTGAAAGTTCTCGTAATCCATCCTATCATTTTTCTGGCTGTCGCAATGTTCGCTTGGTTATGCTCCTTAAACGTTAGGTCGTCAGACATTATTATTCCCAAATCCTTTACATGCTGTTTTTCTACTATGGGTACATTTGATTGTGTTTTGTACTCTGTATTATGTTTAAGGTCCTCATTTTTAACGTACCTGAGTACCTGGAATTTATCACCGTTAAACATCATGTTATTTTCTGATGCCTAGTCGAAAACTTTATTAATATCAGCTTGAAGTTTTTCAATGTCTTCAGCCGAGGTAATTTTCATACTGATTTTTGTGTCATCTGCAAAGGATGATACGAAGCTGTGGCTTGTATTTTTGTCTATATCTGCTATGAGAATAAGGAAAAGCAGCGGTGCAAGGACTGTACCCTGAGGTACAGAGCTTTTAACTGCACTTGGACTAGATTTTATATGGTTGACCGTTACTCGCTGAGTCCTGTTTGACAGAAAACTGAGTATCCAGCGTCCTACTTTATTGGTTATTCCCATTGACTTCATTTTGTGTGCTATCACGCCATGGTCACATTTATCGAAAGCCTTTGCGAAGTCCGTGTATATCACATCAGCATTCTGTTTTTCTTCTAATGCCTCAGTGACTTTGTCGTTATGCTCAAGTAGCTGTGAGAGGCACGATCTTCCGGCTCGAAATCCATGTTGGCCTGGGTTGTGAAGGTCATTGGTCTCCATGAAATTGGTGACCTTGTCGGGAAACCGACACACACAAACACACACACACATATAACACAGTCTCCCTTAGTCTGTAATCCCTTCAGGATGGAAAATGGGAGACTCTGTGACGTCATCGACTCCGTGATGTCATGGATGTCATCGTATATTTACATTATGAAACATTGTTAATAGACTAGTTTAGTATCTAGAGTTAACATAAAAGTAATCAACAAGACTGAATATAATTATTTACATCAAATTGTAGCTTGATTCCCTTGTTAATTTAGAATTACTTTAGAAGTGGAACCAAAAGCCTGAGGGCGTTGGCCCCAGACAGAGACTTCTCTCACCACAACAACAACAAAGTAGCAGCCCTACGCTGTATAAGGCTTTAGAGCTGGTGAAAACAACTAGACACCCCAATTACGTGTCAACAACGAGCAACACAGCCTATCAACATCACAGCAACGACTGTATCCGTCTTACTAAGTATTGTATATCATTTTGTGCACATTTTGATTCAATGGGTAGAGGCGGTCACGATGTAGGAATAAAACATACCACAATGTACGTGTACCCCAGATTACACCCACCTATTTCATGCCATACCTGTAATTGATATGTTTAGGGAACTTTGATTAATTCCTTGCATTCCATACAGGTAAATTGTGAGAGGAGCAGCAAGAATCTATGCAGACAGTTGGTTCATACACATTATTTGTTTGCCAAGCTTTGACCTTCCCACCAGCCTCCATTACGTGGCACAAGGAGGCACAGAGCCACACCCAATTTGGAGGATACACCTACACGCCTTACCAGGCCCACACTACTGGCACAGCTAAGCCATTTTTTAACAGTATTAGTAGTCATAATTAGTAATTATTACTAGTAGATTAGACCACCACATATGGTATATTATAATAATATAAGGTAAACAATTGGTAGTTTAAGAAGGAGCCATAACAAAGTGGTTTAGGCTACCAATTGTCCCTCCCATTATTGTGTAAGAAGATTTCAGGCAGTTTACAAGTATATACAGTCCACTCAATTAATTCTTACTTACTAAGAAAAATAAATAAGACATAACTTTATCTTATTAAAGTCAATATAAAAAGGAGATTAGCTGCCTGGAGTTTCCCCACATTATTTTGGTCCTTCGAACCTAGATATTATACATACATATAGTGCAATATTACCTACACACATTATAGCAGGAAGACACTGCTATATTTTTACATTTTTTCTAGCCTAATTTTTCAATCTCATAGCAAACAGAACTTACAACAAGCACTATTATTGTTCTGGCAGTATCAAGGAACAATTGTGCTTCTTTCATTCATTACAAGAGGTTGATAAGAGGCTACTTTACTTATAAGTTACTTATAAATGTTTTTTGTAATTATTGCATTATTACTGCCATTACTGTAACAATTACTGCATGCCACATTATTTACAACTAATTCTTGCACAAGGGTAGGACATTTAGGCTGGTGTTGTACAGCAACCTACTCTAATTTATTGTGCTAACCTGGTGTAAGGGTAAGAATTTTACACTTGTCTAAAGTTGAACACATATTACAACCTAGCAAGTACATATTTTCATGCAGTATTTAAGACAACCCGAATTGCGTTGTCAAAATGATATCAATATAACTATAGGTATAATTTAACTATAATCATTACACCTTTGAGTGTTAACCTGTGTCTCTGTACCAACGAAGAGTGATAAAGAAGGGCTAACTTGTGGATACCAGCATTGATACAGGTCTACCACTCAAATTATAGTGTGTATGATTATACAGTGTATATTTAAATAAATGATAAGTAGCTCTAATTCGGAAACTAGTGGCTCTACTAATACAAGTGCCAGAAATAGTCCTGACACTAGTCCATACGACTAACAAGTACTTCCAAGATGTCTACTGTCACAAATGTCCACATAACCCTCACAGGATTGAGGGGACATTTAACACGGCAGATTAGCACATGTGAAGACATGAGTAAACAAACTCCAGTTAATTATGCAGCACTGGAAAACTATCTTAAGCTTACATGGAACAAATATGACCGTGTGTTGCAACAAATGAAAGAATATCAAGATTTACTTAAGCTTACCAGTATTGATGGAGATACAATGAAAGGTGTACTACAAGAACATTCCGATTATGAAGATGCAATATTTACAAAGTTGCAACACTTTGATGATATCATACATGCCCATAAAGCCAATATAAATATTGTAACCACAACTTCCCAGAACCAGACAGCACCAGAAGTCAAAGTGCCATCACTTAGTCTCCCAACTTTTTCTGGAACAGAAGACGAGAGTTGGGACGGTTTCTGGAGCAAATTTGTCGATTCTGTGGATTCTAATGCCAATGTGCCAAAAACGACAAAGTTTACATACTTACAGAGTGTCTTGAAGGATGAAGCGTATCAGGTAGTCTGTAATCTGAATCACACAGATGATGATTATGACAATGCAGTACAACTCCTGAAAGATAATTACGCTAAACCAGAAAGGACCATCAGAATTCTAACACAGAAACTGTTAGACATTAAACCTCCAAATAATACTGCAGTCTCACTCCAAGCCTTCAGATTGGAGCTTGAGTCCATGCTCAAGGCACTTAAAAATAAAGTGAACTTGGATGAGTCAGACTGGATAATACAAGTCCATATGACACGAAAATTACCCAGGGACATACTGGATAAGTTGTTTGTATTAGTAGGTAAGTCATCCTTGAGTGTAAAGGAGATTACAAAGGGTTTACAAACCATCATAGAACGAGAAAGAGTTAATCTAGAAGGAAAAGTGACACCTTCGTCTACTACTAATAGTAAACAACAGAGTACAAACAGTACTCCAAACAAAGCTAAAACAACTTCCACCTCCACAAAGTTGAATCAGGGCAGTGTAGGAACATATGCAGTTGTTCCCTCCAAACCTACAGTTAATGTGTCACCCAAAACGGTGACTCCTCAAGATACTGTTAACGTCTGGAGACCATGTGTGTTTTGTGAGCAATCACATTCCATGAACAATTGCAGACGCTACCCTGATCGTGCAACACGCATAAAACGACTCAAGGAGTTACATAGATGTACCAAATGTATAAGGGAACATCATCCCGACACTTGCACGACTACAATACGCACCTGTAATAAGTGCCATAAGGGTCAACACCATACAGCACTTTGTGGGGACACAAGTACAAAGTCTGCCAAACCACAGGAGGAGGAAGGAGCTACCACTTCAGTACAGCTTTGTACTGTGTTACCTGACATAAGTGTCTTCTCAACAAGGTCAAACCATAAATCATCTCTACCTACTGCACGATTGATCAGAAACTAGAAATTATTCTAGTTAATTTTTTACATTCCTAGTTCCCATTAAGTTTTTTTTTTTCTTTTTACTTAAAATTACCATTAAGTTTATTTTACTTTAGAATTTTTAATCTACTTTTTTCTTTGTTTTCTATTTTGTAATTTACCATTCTTACTTTGTTTTCCTGCAATTAGCCTTTTTATGCAGACAAGTATAGACCCAGAACTAAACCTCTTATCCACTATCTATGACAATCATCACTTCAATGATCAAAATTGCAGATATTTTACAGCACATGATGTAAACAATGTATTAACAGATAATCTCAATATCTCTGTAATCAACTTGAACGTTAGATTCCTAGGTAAACACTTCGATGATGTTAGTGCCTTGATTGAAACTATTGACAACAAATTCTCTTTTATTATACTTACTGAAACGTGGTTGAAAAAGGATAATACTCAACTCTTTAACATGCCTAACTACTCGGCAATTCACAACTGTCGTCAAATGCAGAGAGGTGGTGGTACTGCTCTTTACTACCACCAAGAACTAACATGCTTAAAAATAATTAGAACTAGAGACTGCTGTGGGGAGTATATCTTCGCCAGTTTCAGAGTCAAGGGTGCCGAGTCTGTCCTGTCTGTGGGTGCAGTCTATAGAATTCCTAACACTAATGTGTCTGAATTCAACTCAAACCTTAGAAATCTAATACTAGATAACAGATTGAACAAAAACCATCTAATTATCGCAGGGGACTTTAATATTGACCTCTGCGAGCCTGAACACCCTACTGCTGTTAGCTTCCTCAACTGTATGAATTCCTGCTTCCTCATACCCTTAATCACTAGACCTACTAGAATCACTGATAGTACTGCTACGACTCTAGATCACATCTGGACCAACATAACCTCTCCGCTTACTTCAGGTATAATCACCGATAGCACTACAGACCATTACCCCACATTTCTCTTAACTAACATTAGCAAACCACCTCTAGAGACAAGGGAGTTAAGCTTTAGGCTGCACAATGAAACTGCTATAAACAATTTTATAACTGCTGCTGATAATGTCAACTGGGAGTCCGAGTTAGGTAACATAGGGGACATCAACCTAGCAGTGAAATCTTTTCTACAAACAACTCTTAGCCTTTATAACACCCACTGTCCTATGCTTACAAAACAAGTCACAAGCAAAAGACTTAACAATCCTTGGCTTACAAAGGGAATACTTAAATCCATTAACAAAAAACACGACCTTGAGAAGAAGTATAGGCTAGGAACAGTCTCCAAAGAATTCTCAAAGAATTACTCGTTATTGCTATCTAAAATAATTAGACGAGCCAAAACTAAATACTATGAAGATAAATTTACCCAAATAAAGAGCAACATTAAAAAAACTTGGAGCACAATTTCACAAATATTGGGATCAAAGAAGATTTTAAATAACAAACCAACACTCCTTTCCAATAACGTTGGTCAGCTTTCAGCCTCTGATTCTGCTATTGAGTTCAATAGGTTCTTCTCTTCCATTGGGTCATCCCTTGCAAATGATATTCCATCTTCCTGTACTGATGTTAAGGACTATCTTACAGGTAACTATCCACAGTCTCTGTACCTAAAGCCTACTAGTTCCACTGATGTCAATGAAATAATCCTTTCCCTTAAAACGAAGTTTAGTGCCCTCGAGGAGATACCAACTTTAATTTACAAAAAAGCCTCCAGATCTCTAGCCCCTGCTATTGCATTGCTCTTCAACAAGTCACTTGAACTCCAAACCTTTCCTGACATTCTAAAAAAAGCAAGAGTAACCCCTGTCTACAAATGTGGTGATCTCACTGATGTTAACAACTACAGACCTATATCAATCCTGCCTAACTTGTCAAAAATATTCGAAAAGCTAATCTACAAGCAGCTTTACTCTTTTCTAGCCAAACACAATATACTTAGCTCTTGTCAATATGGCTTCAGACCCAAAAAAAGCACTAACGATGCACTTATTAGTATGATTAACTTAATTCACGCAGCTCTTGATAAAAAGGAGTTTCCTGTTGGGTTATTTGTGGACCTGCGTAAGGCTTTTGACACTGTCAACCATCAAAACCTTCTTCTTAAATTACATCATTATGGAGTCAGAGGACACTCCCTGCAATACCTCAAATCTTATCTTACTGACAGGCTCCAGTATGTTTCTGTGAATAATACAATTTCTCCCACCCTACCCATCAACATTGGTGTTCCTCAGGGCAGCATACTTGGCCCTCTCCTCTTTCTCATCTACATTAATGACCTTCCAAATGCCTCCCAACACCTCAAACCAATTCTATTTGCTGACGACACAACCTTCATTTACTCCAGTCCTGACCCTCTTGCTCTAAATGCCACAGTAAATACTGAGCTAAATAAAGTCCATCTTTGGCTAACTGCCAACAAACTCACCCTTAACATTGACAAAACCTTCTATATTCTGTTTGGCAATAAATCCTCTAGTCTTATAAATCTCAAAATAAACAATACCCAAATTTGTAACAAATTAGATGGCAAATTCCTTGGCGTTCTCATCGACCACAAGCTGAATTTCCAGGGTCACATTCTAAATATATCAAAAAAAGTTTCAAAAACTGTTGGCATTCTTTCTAAGATCAGATATTATGTACCCCGCCCTGCCTTGGTTACTCTCTATTACTCCCTCATCTATCCATACCTCAACTATGGTATTTGTGCTTGGGGTTCTACTACCCAAAATCATTTACGTCCTCTCATTACCCAACACAAAGCTGCTATTAGGACAATATCCCACTCTGGCCCCAGACATCACTCGGTACCCTTACTCAAATCTCTGAATATGTTAGATATTAAGTCACTGCACATTCTCTCTTGTGTATTATACATATATAAAACGCTGAACTGAAATGCCAATCCTGACCTCAAAAGCTTCATTGAAGGTTGTAACAGAACCCATGAGCACCACACCAGGAATAAATACAGTTTTGATATTCCTAGAGTACGACTTAATCAAACTAGAAATGCTCTACAAATCAAGGGACCCAGAATGTGGAATGACCTTCCCAACCATGTTAAAGACTGTACCTCTCTCAACCAGTTTAAGATAAAAACTAAACACTACCTAATAAATTCCCTGTAATCTACCTCACTCCTCTATTGTCAACCCATGTCTGTTATTTTATTTTATTATTATTATTTTTTTTTTAATCAACACTGTCAACCTATTGTATTTGTGCTGCTTTTTCAGTCATGTTCCCCCTTTTTTTTTATCTTTATTTGTATTTGTTTTCAACACTTTTTATTCTTTATGCTCAATTAGTATTAAGTTCTAGATATTAATGTTTTTCTTGCCCGAAACGCATTGCGTAATAGTGGCTTTAGGCATTGTATGTACTAGCTCTATCTATATATCAATCCATTAATGTAACATCACTTGTATGTATGTACCTTACCTGAATAAACATATTTATTTATTTATTTATCATTAGAAATGGAAAGAATAAGGCCACCTTACGTGAATTATTTGATCAAGGGTCCCAACTGACCTTTATATCAAAGGAGTTGTTAGATAAACTGAAACTTACACCTGTAGAGGAGACACGGATAAACATAGCAGGATTCCTGACTGACTCAGGAGCCCCAGCTTACAGGGTAGTACGACCCAAAGTACAATTAGGAGGTTATGTACAAAAAGTACCAGCACTGGTAGTAAATAGATTCCCAACAGACCTGTATATAGAAGGTCTAGGAACAACAGCCAAATTCCTGGAAGAAAAGGGAATTCCTTTGGCTGATAATATTGCATCAGACAACCTTTCCAATATTGGAATCCTTATGGGATCAGATGTCTACCATAAGTTTATCATAGGAAAGGAAGATTACTACGGTATGAATGTGTTACCATCTGCAGGTGGCTATTTACTAACAGGCCCAGTATTACGGCTAAAACAACCCGCACCTGTAGATCACCAACATGCCAACACAGTAATGGTTCATGACTAGGAGAACAGTCTCCACTGCAACTCAGAGACATATCCGAGGATGAGCTTGATCCCCCAGTATATAAGTTATGGGACCTGGCAACTCTCGGCATTGTCCCTGAACAACCTAGCCCAGATGATGACTGACTTATAAACAATACCTAGACTCAGTTATCTACAGAGATAATCAGTACTGGGCCAGGTTACCATGGAAGCTGAATCACCCTCAGCTACCTGTCAACTACTTTATGGCACAAAATCAAGTAAGATCACAGGTGTTACGCTTACAAAGACAACCTGAGAACTTGAAGTTGTACCATGAAATAATACAGAAGCAGCTCGATGACAAATTTATCGAAGTTGTAACAAATGATAACCCAAAGGAAGGACACTACCTGCCTCACCATCGTGTACAGAAGAATTCTGCTACTACCCCACTACGGATAGTATTTAATTGCAGTGCTAAGATGGGACAGAATAGTGTTTCGTTAAATGACTGCCTTCAAACTGGCCCTAGCCTAACACAAAGGCTTTATGACGTGCTGTTAAAGTTTCGTATAGGGACTTATGCATATACGGCCAACATTAGCAAGGCATTCCTTAGGGTAAGTCTTCAAGAAGAAGACCGGAACTACACAAAGTTCCTATGGATTAAGGATCCTAATGATCCAAACAGTGAAATAATCACTTTTCGGTTTGCGTCTGTTTTGTTCGGAGCCATGTCTTCCCCATTTCTGCTTCAAGCTACCTTGGATATGCACTTGCAGAAGTCCAATAGCCCGAACAAGACGGAAATTAGCGAAAACCTGTATGTGGATAATTTTCAAGGAACAACCAACAGTGAAAGTAAGCTGTTGGACATATACCATGAGGCCAATCGAGAATTAATGGGAGCCAATATGCCTCTCCAGTCTTGGGTCTCTAACAATGACAAATTAAAACAACTGATCGCAACTGAATTTCCTGACTACCAAGTACCCGAGATGACAAAGGTACTAGGTGTCCAATGGAACATGACAAACGATCAGTTGACAATCAAGTCAGTGGAGACAGATACCACTAACTTAACAATGAGGAAATTGCTATCACAAGTCAGCCAACCCTTTGACCCATTAGGCTTATTAAGTCCAATACTAATTAATGGGAAGATGATAATACAGGAATGTTGGCAACAAAAGATAGGCTGTGATGATCTTCTAACACCTGCCCTACAGGAAAAATGGCAAGGGTTAGTGAAAGATTTAAGTATCCTAGAGTCTGTCAAGTTCCCTAGGAACACAGTAGTAAATGAAAAGGAACCAATTAAGCTACATGTATTTTGTGATGCCTCAGGAAAGGCTTATGGTACAATAGCTTACCTGGTCTAAAATGGGCAAGCCAATTTGCTCACATCAAAGGCCAGAGTGGCACCTTTAAAGAAAAGATCACTGCCACAACTGGAATTAACAGCCCTACTGCTAGGTGTAAGATTGGCTCATTATCTGATCAAGGCCTTAAGCCACATCCACTTTAAAGAAACAGTAGTATGGTCAGATAATGAGGCAGTGCTACAGTGGGTTAAAAACAATAACAGTAAGAATCCTTACGTGAGTAACCGCGTTAAGGAAATACGAGAGTTGTCAGCAGGGTATAAACTAAGATATGTACCTACTAAAGAGAATCCAGCTGACTATCTCTCCCGAGGCCTGACTTTACGGCAATTAACAAAGGCAGAGATGTGGTTCAATGGACCTCAGTGGCTAATCAGCGACCAGTGGCCTAAACAAAAGCCACAAGTCATTGTGACCAATGTCATTGTTCCCACTGAGAACCCGGAACTACCTCGGACTTTGGTAATTGATCCTGCTCGGTACTCTGAACTTAACAAACTTGTAGGTGTCACCCAAGTAGTGTTTGATTTTCTAAAGAAAATAGGAATCAAGCATAAATTCCCTAGTGCCCTAAGGTACTGGGTTAAAAGAGCTCAGACCGACACATTCGGGACAGAAGTTGACAATGTTCCAAAGAAGCTACAACATGATCTGGGTCTCTGGTTAGACACTGACAATTATAACTTGATAAGATGCGGAGGACGCTTACAGCATTCTGACATAGATCTGGAAGCAAAAAATCCAATATTGCTCCCTCGTCACCACATAGTAAGCAAACGAATTGTGTTACATATACACAAATACTGCACTCTGCATGGTGGGGTATTAGATACTCTCACAGAATTAAGACAACAGTACTAGCTACCCCAAGGTAGACAGAGAGTAAAATCCATAATCAAATCCTGTGTTGTTTGCCGGAGATACGATGCCAGAGTGTGTCCATATCCTGGCCCTCCTCCACTTCTGAAGGAACAAGTTGTACATATTCATCCTTTTGAGACAACAGGAGTAGATTTCACAGGAGCACTAACACTGACAGGCACTAAAGACAAGAAACCAGTAAAGGCCTATATCTGTCTTTTAACTTGTGCCACAACAAGGGCAGTCCATCTAGAAGTGACTCCCGATATGAGTGCCGAAGCATCCTTACAGGCTTTCCGCAGGTTTGCTTCACGTAGATCTTGTCCTAAGTTAATGATTTCAGACAATGGGTCCAACTTGGTGGCAGGAGAAGCATGTCTGAGGAAAATCTGGACACACCCAAAGGTACGCACAGCCCTAACTCCACGGCAGTGCCATTGGAAATTCATACCTCCCAGAGCACCATGGCACGGAGGCTTCTATGAACGCATGGTTGGTACGGTGAAACGTTCTTTACGGAAAACCCTACACCGCCAAAAGATTGACCTACAGGAGCTTCAAACAGTAATCATAGAGATAGAAGCACGAGTTAATAACCGACCACTTACCTACCTCTCTGATGATGTTTTGCAGCGTGAACCATTAAGTCCAGTTCATCTGATGTATGGGAGACCTCTCAAAACACTTGTGTCCCTTACAGACGAGGAAACAGAGGATCCTTCATATGTCAAAGAGAGTGATTTGGTTCAATGTTTCAAACATCTTTCAAGGGTGATAAGTCGGTGGAATGACGTATGGACTCGTGAATACCTTACAGCTCTGAGGGAGTATCATTACGGGGCAAACAACCCCTATAACAGAATTAATTTGAACCCTGGTGACATAGTTCTGGTGGATAGTGATGGACCACGCTCAGAGTGGCCTATAGGTCAAATGGTCTCTGTTCATCCAGACAGCCAGGGCATCTTGAGAATAGTGAAAGTAAAATGCAAAGGCAACACTACTCTCAAAACTTTAGAGAAATTAGTACCTTTAGAACTGGCCAGGAAAGAAGACGTGCAACGACTTCCAGCACCCGATACGCCAGTACAGGACAAACGTCCCCAATGTACTGCTGCTCAACAATGTAAACTCAAATTAAAGCAGCACTATAATTCTGCAGGAGAAGAATAAAGTGATCGCAGTCCTTACCGGGACTTCAACCCGTGTTCTTCCCCCCCAGAATTATGTCGGGAAACTGACACACACAAACACACACACACATATAACACAGTCTCCCTTAGTCTGTAATCCCTTCAGGATGTAAAATGGGAGACTCCGTGACGTCATCGACTCCGTGATGTCATGGATGTCATCGTATATTTACATTATGAAACATTGTTAATAGACTAGTTTAGTATCTAGAGTTAACAAAAAAGTAATCAACAAGACTGAATATAATTTTTTACATCAAATTGTAGCTTGATTCCCTTGTTAATGTAGAATTACTTGAGAAGTGGAACCAAAAGCCTGAGGGCGTTGGCCCCAGACAGAGACTTACTCTCACCACAACAACAACAAAGTAGTAGCCCTACGCTGTATAAGGCTTTAGAGCTGGTGAAAACATCTAGACACCCCAATTACGTGTCAACAACCAGCAACACAGCCTATCAACATCACAGCAACGACCGTATCCGTCTTACCAAGTACTGTATATCATTTTGTGCCCATTTTGATTCAATGGGTAGAGGCGGTCACGATGTAGGAATAAAACATACCACAATGTACGTGTACCCCAGATTACACCCACCTATTTCATGCCATACCTGTAATTGATATGTTTAGGGAACTTTGATTAATTCCTTGCATTCCATACAGGTAAATTGTGAGAGGAGCAGCAAGAATCTATGCAGACAGTTGGTTCATACACATTATTTGTTTGCCAAGCTTTGACCTTCCCACCAGCCTCCATTACGTGGCACAAGGAGGCACAGAGCCACACCCAATTTGGAGGATACACCTACACGCCTTACCAGGCCCACACTACTGGCACAGCTAAGCCATTTTTTAACAGTATTAGTAGTCATAATTAGTAATTATTACTAGTAGATTAGACCACCACATGTGGTATATTATAATAATAAAAGGTAAACAATTGGTAGTTTAGGAAGGAGCCATAACAAAGTGGTACCAATTGTCCCTCCCATTAGTGTGTAAGAAGATTTCAGGCAGTTTACAAGTATTTTCAGTCCACTCAATTAATTCTTACTTACTAAGAAAAATAAATAAGACATAACTTTATCTTATTAAAGTCAATATAAAAAGGAGATTAGCTGCCTGGAGTTTCCCCACAGACCTGACTCCTAATCACTCTCTGAAATACTTTTATGATGTGCGATGTTAGTGCAACTGGTCTATAATTCTTTGCCAATGCTTTGCTCCCTCCCTTGTGTAGAGAGGCTATGTCTGCTACTTTAAGTGCATCTTTTATCTCCCCCGTGCCCAAGCTCTTCCTCCACACTATACTGAGTGCCTGTGCTACCGGCACTTTGCATTTCTTTATAAATATTGAATTCCATGAGTCTGGACCTGGGGCCGAGTGCATGGGCATGTTTTCAATTTCTCTTTCAAAATTTAGTGCGCTCGTGTTGATATCAGTTATATTTACAGGGGTTTGAATAACAGCTTCTCCTCTATATCAACCTGCTCTGGCTTTGGGCCCTGGTGAGGCCATTCCAGACTGACAACCAGAGCGCAAGTCTATAGTCTCCTGAGACTGATGGATGCCTACTACTACTATGGTGACTTATGTTATATGCTCTAGTAAACTGGAATATTTTTTGCTAGCCTTTGAATCCCCTAGACACCTATTGATATTTGGCCAGGCTACGTTTTCTAGCGATTCTGTGGAGCACTACCCCCATAACATTATATGGGACCCATTACATTAAATGGGGGCACTGCCCTTGATGTCAATCAGGTAATTCCAATTGTTCAGGATCATTATCATGTAACTCCTGTGATCAAGACCATTATTGTAGAAATCCTAGTATTCAGTATTAACATTCCATATGACATGGTTAGACTGATCCATGCTTATTTTCTAGTTTGTTGTGCCTATTTGAAGTGAATGTTCCGGTATCATTAGTAGATGTTTTGATGTCTTGTGTCTCTGCGTATCATTCAGGTCATTCACACTGCGTATCATGCAATCCAATGGGAACCTAGTTAATACTGCACTTACAACGCTGCATGACAGAAGTAAGTGTCCCATTTTTGCATGTCTGTGGGGCATGCTAATCTAGTATAGTGTTGATTTGTATGGGAAACACCCTAGTTAGACGTGGCACCCAGAATGACTAAAGCTAAATTATTGCAAATTAATTTCTTGCATCTAGTAGAAGATGGCATTTTGAGTGATGAGGTATTAGAGGAATACCCTGACGAGGCAGAGTACTGCTAGACTGGGAAAACAGGAGTTAGAACTTCGGCTAAGGCAAGTTGAATTAAAAGAGGCTTAAATGTGTAGAAGACACTAAGCAAAGAGAAGCCGAGATAGAGTTTGCTAAACTCAGAGGAGAAAAATAAAATAGGCAGAGAGAAGCTGAGTTAGAGACAGTTAGAATTAAACAGCAGATGGCTGAGGTGCAGATTAGGCTTGAGGAGAAAAAGCTAGAAGCTACAGCCGCTGCTAGTAGTAAGGATTCTAAGGGACGTTCAAATAGTAGTCACAGTAGTGGACTTCATTTCCTTACAGGGTTTGAATTACCCAAATTTGATGAGATGGACTCCAAATTGTTTTCCTGCATTTTTTAAAATTAGCTACTAGTTTGAAATGGTCAGGGAATTCTTGGGTAACCATTATGCAAGGTCAGTTGCGAGGGAAGGCAAAAGATATATTTGCCTCCCTCCCTTTTGAAGACAGATTTCACTATCCCACAGTCAAAAAGAGGATCTTGCAAGCATTTGAATTCAATGCACAGGCATTGAGCTCATATGAGACCTCTAAACAAAAGTTTAGAGGTCTCGTGCGGGCACCTGATCAAACAGTTACAGATTTTGCTCGGGCAAAAGAGTCAATCTTTGACAGGTGGCTTAATAGAAATAATACTCATGATTTGTTGTCCCTTAAGCAGCTCATCATAGTAGAAGAACTCTTGTCTTGCTTACCTGTAAAGTTGGCCATTGCGCTAGCTACAGGTAAACGTTCATACAAGGATGTTTATGATTTAGCTATATTGGCAGATGAACATGAGATAATAAATAAGATACCGTATAATAACTATCATATGGCACTTAAAGCATTCACTTCCAGGCAGGATAATTCTGAGAAGTCAGAGAGTAGTCATTATAATGCGAAGTATGCTCTTACAGTTAGGGGAGACCATGCATCTCGTAAATCTAGGGGTACTGTTAACCCTAGTAGAGATTACTTCAGGTCCGACAAGTTCGGCTGATGGAAAACAATGGATTTATTGCCTTGAGAAAGGACATGTTGTCCGTCATTTTATCAGGTTACATCCAGAATTATGACCAAACGCCTTGATTGTGAGTAGAATAAGACAAGGTCATAATTCCGAGACATTGTGTAAGGGCAAGCCACAGTGGCTTGCTGGTTTTGACTCTTATGACACCCAGAAAATAGTTAGTGATATTCGAATGAATGTTTTAGCTGCCAAAGAAAACAGATTTCAGATTAAATTCCTATGGATACCATCACATGTTGGCATCTCAAGGCATGACACTGTTGATATGCTTGCTAAGTCAACCTGCAGAAAACCAGTGGTAGAAATTGATATGGGTGTTTCATTAGCAGTGACAAAGAGAATACTTAAACAAATATCTAATGAAAATCTCACCGACCTAACAAATTCTCAAAGACCTGAAAGTTGTAGCATTAAATATTATGATAGATATCGTGAGGAGACATTCACATAGGGACTAATAGAACAAGAACCCGGCAATGTGATGTTATAGTGGCCAGAATACGCCTGGGATATAGACGTATCTGGCAGCTTTCTCAAAACCCAAATGTCGAGTACACAATGTGTCAACTTTGTGAAAGAGAAAACATGCACTCTCTTGAACATTATATTGTAGAATGTCCCATACTGACTGACTTTCGCCCTCCTGGGCTAAGGTATGCTGAACTCTGTAGTTACTATGAGTACTGGAACACTTGATGATATATTGGACTTGTATCCAAGATTGACCATGTAATATATCAATCATACAATGTATATATATGATGTAACTATATAACCTGAGCTTGTAAAAGCACCTTCATCTCCTTCAGTGATTAAGTGCTTAATTGCACACTAGTTTCTTTATCAGCTACCTCACCCTGTCAGGGTAAATGAGACAAATGTATGTGAATGCATGTGTGTGTGTATATATGTATGTATATGTGTGTGTGTGTATGTATATGTATGGGTATAAAGTATATATGGAAGCTGATCAGAATTACATTTCACCTTTGTGAATGTACATTAATGGCACTATGTAAAAGACACATCTAACACTTTATGTAGGACATACGTAAATCTGTGTATCTATGTATTTACGTATGTAGGTTAGCTTAGCATTTTAAAAGCACCGAATCACCTTCTGTGGTTGAGTGTTCAATAAAACCCTTGAACTGTATGTTTAACACATCTCTCACCCTGTCCAAGGAGGACAAAAGAAAATGTATATATGCTGGTTAGCATTGTAAATGTGTGGCCACGTCTGTGGTAGAAAATAATAATAATAATAATAAAAAAAAACTCTTATGATTCATGCTAAAATGGTTGGAGTTGTAGACAAGTGGGTTCCTGTGGTAATGTTTAGAGGCACTGGTGCGTCGTTAACCTTGATTACTTCCAGTATGTTGTCTATTGACTAGAAGGTTAACCTGAACGAAGGAATGCTTATACAGAGTATAGTTGGGGTAGTGCAACGTGTTCCCCTTATGCAAGTATACATTAAGTTCCCCTATACTCCTGAACTATGTACTGTAGGTGTGTGCGATACCTTGCCCATACCTGGTGTCGATATAATTCTAGGAAATGACATTGCTTGCACCTTGATAAACAGTCATCTCCCCATCATGTTCAGTGACCCAGGTAGATTTGACTCAGAAATGAGTGAGATTGCTCCTGAAGTGTATTCCAGCCTGCGCAGTCAACAGATCTCAAGTTGCCAAGTCCAAGAGGGATATTTCCAACCCAACAACCGGAGTGATGGCTGGAAAACTTCCAACGTTAGAACCGGAAATCAACTTGGCAGACACTTTTATAGTTCATTTGGATGAGGTTAGTGCTGTTGAGGGAGTTGTGCCTGGTAAGGAAGTTGTATCTCCTGTTACTACCTTTCCCCCTAATTTTGATGTAAAGTACCACACTTTAGCCCAACTTCAACAGAGTGACCCCAGTTTAAATGCATGTTTTTTTCTGAAGCTGTTAAGGAGGAGGAGGATGCTTTGGCAGATGATGTTCGATACTTCTTCCGAGATCAGATGCTGATGAGACGATAGAGATCTAAGTTATCTCCCTTTTCAGAGTACTGTGTGAGTGTTACCCAGCTTGTGGTCCCCAAAACATACCGTGACCCAGTCCTCTCAGCTACCCACGACGATCAATTAAGGGGTCACCAAGGGATCAGTCGAATGGTTTATCAGGTAACTAAGTATTTCTATTGACCCAGTCTTGAGAAAGATATTAAGAAACTTTGTAGATAGTGTGTAACCGGTGAAATGGTGGATAAACCTAGTCAAAGTGTACCTAAAACCTCCGTGCATCCAATTGTAGTTCGAAGTGAACCTTTTTCCCACATCAATATCGATTGTGTCGGCCCTTTGAATCGGACCAAGTTAGGTCATGTATTTTTGATAACCATAATGTGCGCCACATCCAAGTTCCCAGAGGCTTACCCTGTACGTAATATGAGAGCAAAGACAGTCATCCATCATATGATAAAGTTTTGTACCTTCTTTGGACTACCTCGAGTGATCCAGTCGGACAACGGTAGTAGCCGTTCTGCAGAGTTCAAACGATTTTGTTTGAAGTACAATATAGAACACCGTATGTCCAGTACTTATCATCCACACAGTCAAGGTGTCTTGGAGAGATATCACCAGACCATGAAGCAGATGTTACGAACTGTTGGCGAAGACTCCGGGCGAAATTGGGATGAGGACTTACCCTTTATATTATTTGCAGCTCGTAATTTGTTACAGCATTCGTTGGGGTATTCTCCCTTCTAACTAATTTACGGACATCAAGTGAGAGGCCCATTCCAGTTGCTGCGTGAAAGGATGATGGGAAACGTTTCTCTCCCTGATGGAAGTCGTGCTGTTGAGTGAGATTCAGTCAAAGTTGAAGAAGTACCAAGACGGGGCAAGTGAGCCTCTGAAGCAGTTGCAGCTTAAGATAAAACAACATCATGACAAGAAGTTCAGGGTGAAGTTGAGATGTTTCCAGCCAGGTGATCTTGTCTTTGTTTGTGAAATCCAGAGTAGAGGCTGCTTTAGCTCATCATTTTGAAGGTCCTTTTGTAGTTGTTTGCAGACGCTCTGAGTTAACTGATACAATTAAAAGTCTGCAGCACCCTTCCAACATTTTAATAGTGCACATTAACAGGTTGAAAGAATTTTAAGGCTCCAATCCAGTGGCATGTGTGGGACAGGACACAGTCACTCTCCGAGAACCATATAACTGATGACTTGTTTATTCCTACCTTTTGCCATTCTAGCTTTGAAGAGATGTTGGGACATTTGGACGAGGAGAAACAGGGAGAGTTAAGAACCTGACTACACCAGTATTCTAATCTGTTTGGAGGAGTGCCTATCCAAACCAATGTCATTAGACATGATATTCAGCACACAGACACCGCCCCTATTCGCTTACATCCGTTTAGAGTATCATTGGAAAAAAAAGCCATATTATTAGGAGGGAAGTGGAGTTCCTCCTTGAACATGGTCTAGCTAAGCCCACTCAAAGTTCCTGATGTTAACCGAGTTTACTAGTTCCTAAACCGGATGGGAAGTGGCGCCTGTGTACTGACCATAAACGACTGAATAAGGTAACTGCAGTAGATACATTTCCATTACCATTGCTTGAGAATTGTATTGACCAGATTGATCACTGACAATTTATATCTAAACTCGATTTGTCAAAAGGTTATCATCAAGTGCCCATGACAAGTCGAGCTAATGAAGTTTCAGCTTTTATAACACCTGATGGTTGTTTCCAGTATACTGTTATGCCTTTTGGTCTTAAGAATGCTCCAGAAACTTTCCATCCCGGCAAGACCCTTTAAAGGGTATAAAATTTTTATTTGCTAAGTTGCAGGAGGTCAATCTTACTGTTAACCCTAATAAATGTAACTTTGCCAGAGGTACACTTGTCTATCTAGGGCACGAGGTTTGTCAAGGTAGGGTGATGCCTTTATCTGATAAAATTAATGTCATTGTTTATTATCCTATCTTGACTAACAAGAAACAGGTTCAGCGATTTTTAGGAATGAGTGCCTACTACCGTAGGTATTGTAAAAACTTCTCTATGATAGCTTCACCTCTGACTGATTTGTTGCAGCAGAGAAGTAAATTTAAATGGAGTACCCAGTGTCAAGAAGCCTTTGATGGTTTAAATTAAAAAGTTTCTTGTCTTCATCCCCAGTCCTCGCTAGTCCTGATTTAATGAACCTTTTGTAATGTATATAGATGCTTTCGATTCGGGTGCAGGTGCTGTATTACTCCAAGTTGGATGGGATAATGTTAAGCATCCTGTATACTATTTTTCAAGAAAGTTCACTAGTACAGAGAGAAATTACTCTGTTGTTGAGAGCATAAGCTCTTGTGTAGGCATGCAAGAATTTTGAGGTATATCTCCATGGAAATAAGGTTGATGTGTAAACTTACCATAATCCGTTAATCATTGACAGAATGAAAATTCATGCCCAGAAAATGTTGAGATAGTCGTTGTATTTGCAGGAATTCCATATCCACATACATCATGTTCCTGGCACGTTAAATTTTTTGACTGATGCCTTGTCTAGGTGTTTTACCTATAAAATCAAATTTGAAGAACCACCCAAAAATTTCTGATTGACATTGTTTATATAATGATTGAATATAATTACTTGTAATTGCTGATATATTTGTAATTAATTTAAACTTAATGACGTTGTAAATATTTTACATACTGTAGTAGTTGATGCTGTAGTTGTGCTTGCACTGAATATTGTGCAGCTCATGTAAGTTTATTGTGAGTATATATGTATGATTAATGATATTATTTTGTGGTCCATGTTAGTAAGAATGTGTACACTGTGTCTCACATTGTACCCATTTCTTGCGATGGAGGGATGTTATGACCCCACATACACAAGTATGATCATGCTGTACTCACCTAGGTGTTTTTGCTCACCTAGGAAAATAGATGTAAAGTGCCTTGTATAGTGACTGTTGTGAGCCTCATGACAAATCACTTGTGACACAAAAGATTATTGATGTGTGTATTTGTGTGGGTGATTAAATATGTATGTGTATGTATATATGTATACAATGTATATGTACATGTATGCATGAGTATGTGTACATGTATATATAACATTAATAATTTTGTAACTAGCGTCAAAAGATTGTTATTTGCTTAGCTAAACGAACTAGAGGGTTCAGTTCCTGAACCGATTATGTGCCTCTGTAATCCTTTACGCCACCACCCACGGGATGGGTATAGGGTGCATAATAAAAATAATAAATTGTAAAAATTGGTAGGTGTTTTTATATATATTATTGAGGTGGGTACCTGAGGATCATAAGTGATGCCACTATGCTGTGTATGATACTGATTCCTCAACCTCATTTGTTAATGATTGTGACACCACTATCCTGTATTGGTATTATCAGCATAATAGATGCTAGAGTCCCATTGCAGCAGGAAAGATCCAAGGTGTCAGCTAGTGCTGGGCGTATGCAGTTTTGAGACCTGTTGATGATCATGCCAAGCTTTGAGAAGCTGGATAAAGTAATAGAATGTGAGTTATAGAAATTGTAGTTTTCTTATGGTGGTATGGTGACTTATGTTATATACTTAAGTGCTCTGGATTTTTTTTTACTAGCCTTTGAATCACATAGACACGTATTGATATTTGGCCAGGCTACGTTTTCTAGCGATGCTGTGGAGCACTACCCCATAACAGTCACAGTATATGGGACCCATAACAGCCTCACAGTCCAGAGGTTGAGAATCCTCCAAGGCCTCACAGTCTGGAGGTCGAGAGTCCTACATGGCTGCACAGTCTGGAGGTCGAGAGTCCTCCAAGGTCTCACAGTCTGGAAGTCGAGAGCTCTCCATGGCCTCACAGTCTGGAGGTCGAGAGTCCTCCATGGCCTCACAGTCTGGAGGTCGAGAGTTCTCCATGGCCTCACAGTCTGGAGGTCGAGAGTCCTACTTGGCCTCACAGTCTGGAGGTCGAGAGTCCTACTTGGCCTCACAGTCTGGATGTCGAGAGTCCTCCATGGCCTCACAGTCTGGAGGTCGAGAGTTCTCCATGGCCTCACAGTCTGGAGGTCGAGAGTCCTATTTGGCCTCACAGTCAGGAGGTCGAGAGTACTCCATGGGCTCACAGTCTGGAGGTTGAGAGTCCTACTTGGTCTCACAGTCCGGAGGTCGAGAGTCCTCCATGGCCTCACAGTTTGGATGTCGAGATTCCTCCATGGCCTCACAGTCCGGAGGTCGAGAGTCCTCCATGGCCTCACAGTCCGGAGGTCGAGAGTCCTCCATGGCCTCACAGTCAACAGGTCGAGAGTCCTCCGTGGCCTCACAGTCAGGAGATCGAGAGTCCTACTTGGCCTCACAGTCCGGAGGTCGAGAGGCCTCAATGGCCTCACTGTCCGGAGGTCAATATTCCTCCTTGGTCTCACAGTCAGGCGGTCGAGAGTCCTCCCTGGCCTCTCAATCCAGAGGTCGAGAGTCCTCCGTAGCCTTACAGTCATGAGGTTGGGAGTCCTCCATAGCCTTACAGTCCGATGGTCGAGATTCCTCCATGGCATCACAGTCCGCTGGTCGAGATTCCTCTATGGCATCACAGTCCGATGGTCGAGAGTCCTTTGTAGCCTCACAGTACGGAGGTATAAAATCATCCTTGGCCTCACAGCCCGAAGGTCGAGAGTAGTCCTTGGACTCATAGTCCGGAGGCTGTGTAGGGGTTACACCATTATTGAGTGAATATTTTGTTTTCCAAACGATTAATAATGTGAACATTTATTACAATGTTTCTCACCCATTTTCAAGAAAATATAAAGAAGTGAATCTACTCACTTAGAATCACTCAGGTAGGTATAATATGCCTCTAGCAGCTAGCAACCACAACATTGTCATTCTTGAGTACAGAAGTCGAACTGAAGGAATTGGTTACACACAGATTCTTATTGAAGAAGAAGAGAGATTAAAGGCGCAGGGCAAACTACATGGTGAACAATTTTCTGCGAGAAATTCAGTGGGAAAGACAAATGGAAGGGAAAACAGCAAATGAGATGATGGAATTCACTATAAAAGAAAGAACAAACTATAACAGAAGGAAAAAAACCGAAATGCTTATGCAGACACGAATTTCCCGTCAAAGAAGGAATAATTTGAATAGGGAGATTGAAGAAATCGAGCAAATATTGAAACACTCATATCAAACTGAAGAGAGGCAGTTAAAACAGAAAGCAATTCAGGAAATAAAGAAATTCCAAAATACTTTTTCACATTTGCGAAATCAAAAGCAAAAACCACTGCCAGTATTGGACCTATTCGTACAAGTGAAGGTTCATACACGGAGGATGACAAAGAAATTAGTGAAATCCTAAAAAAAACAGTATGAGGACATGTTTAACACTCCAATAAACAACATGAAAGTGGAAGTTCCAGACAATTTCTTTATGCGGGATATCCAAACCCTGTAAATATAATTGATATCAACATGAGCATACTAGACTTTGAAAGAGAAATCGAAAACGTGTTCATGCACTTGGCCCCGGTCCAGATTCATGGAATTCAATATTTATAAAGAAATGCAAAGTGCCGGTAGCACAGGCAATCAGTATAATGTGGAGGAAGAGCTTGGACACGGGGGAGATACCAGATGCACTTAAAGTAACAGACAGCCCTTCTACACAAGGGAGGAAGCAAAGCATTGGCAAAGAATTATAGAACAGTTGCACTAACGTCGCACATAATAAAAGTATTTGAGAGAGTGATTTGGAGTCAGGTCACCAATTTCATGGAGATCAATGACCTTCACAACCCAGGCTAACATGGATTTCGAGCGGGAAGATCGTGCCTCACAGCTACTTGATCACTACGACAAAGTCAATGAGGCATTAGAAGAAAAACAGAATGCTGATGTGATATACAAGGACATCGAAAATGGCTTTCGATAAATGTGACCATGGTGTGATAGCACACAAAATGAAGTCAATGGGAATAACCGGTAAAGCTGGACGCTGGATACTCAGTTTTCTGTCAAACAGGACTCAACGAGTAACAGTTAACCAAATAAAATCTAGTCCAAGCGCAGTTAAAAGCTCTGAACATCAGGGTACAGTCCTTGCACCGCTGCTTTTCCTTATTTTCCTGCTTTTCTCATATCAGATATAGACAAAAATACATGTCACAGTTTCGTATCATGCTTTGCAGATGACACAAAAATCAGTATGAAAATTACCCCGGCTGAAGACATTGAAAAACTTCAAGCTGATATAAATAAAGTTTTCAACTGGGCATCAGAAAATAACATGATGTTTAACAGTGATAAATTCCAGGTACTGGAATTTATCACTAGTAAATATAGTAAAATATGATATATGGTAAAATGAGGACCTTGAACATAATACAGGGTACAAAACACAATCAAATCTGCCCATAGTAGGAAAACAGCATGTCAAGGATTTGGGAATAATGATGTCTGACGACCTAACGTTTAGCGAGCATAACCAAGCAAATATTGCGTCAGCCAGAAAAATGATCGGATTGATTACGAAAACTTTCAAATCCAGGGATCCCATCACAATGGTTGTACTCATCAAGTCACTTGTGTTGTCCCGTCTTGAGTACTGCTCAGTGCTCACTTCCCCCTTCAGAGCAGGAGAGATTGCTGAAATGAAGGGAATACAGAGAACATATACGACACGCATAGACGCGATAAAGCACCTAAATTATTGGGATCTTTTCAAAGATCTCCATATGTACTCACTACAAAGAAGACGAGAGAGATATCAAATAATATACACGTGGAAGATACTGGAGGGCCAAATACCAAATCTGCACAGTAAAATATCAACGTACTGGACTGGACTGAACGATATGGAAGAAAATGCAGAATATAACCAGCGAAGAGCAGGGGTGCCATAGGCACAATCAGAGAACACTGTAAAAACATCAGAGGTCCGCGATTGTTCAACATCCTCCCAGCGAGCATAAGAAATATTGCCGGAACAAACATGGACATCTTCAAGAAGAAACTAGATTGTTTTCCCCAAGAAGTGCCGGAACAACCGGGCTGTGGTGGGTATGTGGACTTGCGGGCCACTCCAAGCAACAGCCTAGTGGACCAAACTCTCACAAGTCAAGCCTGGCATCGCGCCAGGCTTGGGGAGTGGAAGAACTCCCAGAACCAAAACAACCAGGTATCAACCATTGTAGGGAAACGGGCCGATGCAACGAAACAGTTCGTACCAACCAAGAAGGAGGTGGATGGAAACTGTGAAGTAAACCCCTAGTTGAATAGGCTATGCAGGACAGCTAAATAAAGGAAAAAATAAGCCTTAAATTGGTAGAGAGATCTCAGAATAGAAAACAATTAAAGAGGCTCCAAAGAGAACATAGAATTAATACCCCCGAATTAGGCGAGAAGCAGAAAGGCAATTTGAGAATGACATTGCTGCAAAAGCTCATGAACAACCAAAATGTGATCTATATCCAAATAAGGAGAAAAAGGAATGTGTAAGACCATGTTCTCAGATTAAGAAAACAAAGCAGAGCTCTCACAGAGAATAAGAAGGCATGCGAGAAACTCAACAAAAGATTTCTGTTGACCTTAACATTAAAACTATGAATGGAAACCAAAGTTGCATAATGAAAGGCCAGAGGAAATACCGAATGGCATTGTAGTCACTGTGGAAGATGTGAAAAAATCCCAGGGGGAACTAGATGTGACAAAAATCAATGGGGCAAAACCTAATCTCACTATACCTGCTGTAGGAGGCTGCAAAAGCACTATCACCCATTGTTTAAAAGTTTCAATAAAACGCTTGAGATATGAAGTTCCCAGATATCTAGAAAAAGGCAAACGTTGTCTCTATATTGAAAAAGGGTATAGAATGGAGGCACTAGACTATAGACTAGTGCCACTGACAAGTGTTCCTTGCAAAGTTCTGGAGAAAGTAGTCAGGTCGAGAACGGTGGAGCGTTTTGAGAGGATCGAATTTGTGACTAAAAATCAGCACGGATTAGGAATGGAAAGTCGCATCAGACAAAATCGATTGAGTTTTATCACAAGGTTACCAAAATAAGAAAATCCATTTGACACTGTTCCTTATGAAAGAGTGTTGTAGAAGATGGAGAACGAGGCTAGGAATTACTCGGAAAGCACTGGAGTGGTTGAGGAAGTATTTGATGGATAGAAAACAGAGAGTCAAGTCAGAGAAGAGGTGTCAAGCTGGAGGAATGTAACAAGTGTGGTCCCACAAGGCTCTATCCTAGAACCAATGCTGCTCCTAATTTATATGAACGACCTACCCGAAAGAAACAGCTCAGACTTATCAATGTTATCATATGATGCAAAGCTAATGAGGAATGAGAAAACAGATGAGAACTGCAGAAAGTTTCAAGAGGGCCTTGACAAACTACAGTAGTAGTCAGACAAATGGCTGCTGGAGTTCAATTCCAACAAGTGTAAGGTAATGAAGGTAGAAAGGGAGAGAGGAGATCAGAAGGCATCTACACGATACGGGGAAGGCAGCTACATTAATCAGAAAGTGAGAAGGATATAGGAGTGGATACAATTTTGACACTCAACTGGAAGCACACATTAAATAGATAATATCAGCAGCTTATGGGATGTTGGCAAATGTAAAGTCATCGTTTAGGAACCTGAATCAGAACTTCTTCAATGTAATCTACCCAAGAGTTGTACGACCAATACTGGAATACTCATCACCAGTATGTAACCTGCACTTTGTGAAACATAAAGCAAAAATATAAAAAGTAAAAAGGTTTGCAACAAGATTGGAGCCAGAGCTAAGAGGGCTACGAACATTGGCTAATGGAACTGCATCTCTCAACCCTACAAGGTAGAATGACCAGAGGGAATATGATCACATCTTGCAGGATATTAAGGGAAAGAGATAAGATGGATAAGGATAAACACTTGAGACTGAGAGAGAGCAAGACAAGAGGACACAGGTGAAGGCTGGGGAGCAAATGGGCCGAAGGGACTTAAGAAAGTACTCGTACCCAGTACGGGTATTTAACAAGTGGAATGCTGTAAAAGAGGAAGCTGAGGAAGCCACCTCCATCCCCAACTAATGGGCTCAATTCTACAAAGAACCTGAAAGTCGGAGTAAATAAGTTGAAACACAACAGGTACCATGCCAGTGGGTGGGACATATAGGAGCTAGACCTCACTCCTCTCTTGACAGTAATAGGTAAGTACACATTCACACTTAAGCAAACCCTCTGTTAAGCAAACAGTCATTTCAAATATACATATTATGGCAAACTAGCGCATAAATGTACTTACATAAAAACACAATTTGTGTAAGATGTTACGAATATAGTTTCTGAATAATATTGAAACTCAAATGTCAAAAAGCATTTCCATTCATACACTCACACACACTTACACGAAACAAGCGAACACACACATGTGACTTCCTTCTGGTAATCATAATGTTAGTGTTTATACAAGATAAGATCAGTGACCATGCAAGAATAATCAGGAGCCGCAGTAGTCCAGGTGTGGCAGCGTCCTCCGCGGCCTCACACTCCGCAGGTCAAACAAACCCTGTAATGCTCTTTTTTTGTACTAAACTTAATGAATATTTTATAATTCTTTCCTTATTCCTTCTACTATTAAACGTGTACAAATGAAAACTAAATTAAACTTTCATTCACATTGAAAGAGTAATTGCAAATCAATTCGTACTTGATGATAAAACATTAATCGTCTGATCCATTAACCTATCTACACAGTATTGTGTACATAGGAGAGTTTTTTGGTATCCTATGAGTTTGTTATCGCCTCTAAGTAAAAATTATTACCTAGTTTTGTCCACGAGGAGCGAAATTCCACATGTTGAACAGTTGAATAGTTGAACTCTTAACTGTTCAAGATGTGAATGTTGGTTGCCTTCACCACCTCTGGTAGAAGATGATTCCAATTATTCTCAACTCTCGCTGCATGGGAGTATTTCCTTACATTCTCTGCCATATTAGTGTCACCAACTTCAACCTGAGCTCCCTCTCATTTTTTTTCTTATTATTGGATTGCTGTCCAATAATAATAATAATAATGTCGGGAATCGTCGGGTATAATGTTCTGATTGCTTCCTTGGTTGCATTCTTGAATGCTGTTATTATGTGTGGTTGTCTTTCCTGTGAGGCTGATATTATTCTGTTAATGTGTGTCTGGTGTTAAGACTAAAGTTACATCAAACGACTTTTATTCCCTTTCTTGGTGTTGTGAGGGTTTTCAACTTTTTAACTGTATTCACATATCTGTCTCCTTTTACATTACTTTGTAACAAGTAACCACATTACTTGACATTTTGGGGAATTAAACTCCAACAACCACTTGTCCGCTCATTCCTATAGCATGTCCAGGTCCTCGTGAATCATTATGACATCCCTCTCGGTTTTTATTCTTCTCGTTAGCTTAGCATTATCTGCAAACATTGACATGTTTAAGAATACTTTTTACTGAAGGTTATTTACGTAACTCAAGAACAATAGTTGTCCCAGTACCGAGCCTTGCATAATTCCTCTTGCTACTTCCCTCCATCTTGACTCGGTTACTCCAGTCTGCTACATTTCAGTTTGTGTTTCAACCTTTTGAGGAGAACCTTGTCACAGGGTTCTTAACAATCTGGGAAGGTGTGAGCCACCCATACTTCTCTCTCGTGCCTCATCTCAGCATCTATATAGAAAAACTCGTACAGATTCGTAAGCCACGCTGTCATTCCCTTTCTAAAAAATGTTCTCTTTCAAGCACAAATTTAATCCAATATGGATGGTCCACTCTAGTGTTATAAAAAAAATCTACTGCGTATAGTAAGCTATTCACGTCAGGGGCAGGAGACTTTTATTCAAGATATCATGTCCGCCTCTTTTCGTAAACATGATCGCCATCTTTAAGTCAAATGTTTACCTCATTCTGTTTACGGGAGTGAGATTCAACTCTAGAGCTCCGCCTCATAGTTATTGTTCCTGTTGCATTTAATCCACATGTGCAATGTGTGTTCATATACCTCACAGTGTTCATGTGTGTTCATGTGCCTCAGCACGTACATATGTGCACACGTGCCATAGAGTGTTCACGTGTGCACATGTGTCTCGGAATGTACATGAGCGAACATACACCTCTGAACATATATGTGTGCACATGTACACATGTCAATTTCTCTTTCAAAGTCTAGTACGCTCGTGTTGATATCAGTTTTATATACAGGGGTTTGGATATTTCACATAAAGAAATTGTCTGGATCTTCCACTTTCATGTTGTTTATTGGAGTGCTTAACATGTCCTCAAACTGCTTTTTTAGGATTTCACTAATTTCTTTTTCATCCTCCGTGTATGAACCTTCACTTTACGAATAGGTCCAATACTGGCAGTGGTTTTTGCTTTTGATTTCGCATATGTGAAGAAGTATTTTGGATTTTTCTTTACTTCCTGAATTGCTTTCTGTTTTAACTGCCTTTCTTCAGTTTGATATGAGTGTTTCAATTTCCGCTCGATTTCTTCAATCTCCCTATTTAAATTATTCCTTCTTTCACGGGAAATTCGTGTCTGCTTAAGCATTTCCGTTAAATTTTTCCTTGTTTTATAGTGTCGTCTGCATTCTATTTCTACGTTGGATCTCTTTCTGGCTTTCCTCAAAGGAACATGTTTCAGACAGACTTGATACGCTTCCGATGTCAGTTTTTCTGTTCCTTCTGTAGGACTTGTATTACTTAGAAAAGTTTCCCATGGAATGTTGGTAAGTTCACTGTTTATTTTCTCCAAGTCTTTCTTTTTATTATTAAAATTGAATTTACTGAATAGCCCTTCTCGCTTGATCAGCGTTTTAGGTCTATTCTGAGTATTGATGGTCGTTTGCACTTCAATGAGCTTGTGATCTGAGTATATGGTATCTGATTTCGAAATATCGCTGATAATGTCTTCATTGTTCGTAAAGATCAGATCTAGAATATTTTAATTTCTCGTTGGCTCTGATATCTGCTGGTTGAGTGAAAATTTGTCACAGAATTTAAGTAGTTCTCTAATCTGTGGTTGGTTAAGTGCCGATAGATTTCCTGGTATAATATTATTGTTTGCTATTCTCCATCTGAGACTAGGCAAGTTGAAGTCACCTAGGAAGACAATATCAAGTATCGAGTTCTCCAAATTATCCAGGCTCTATTTTCTCTGTTAATATCTCTATTTTGTTTATCCGTCCTGTGAGTTCCTCGGCCGTTGCATCTGTCGGTTTGTATATTAAAATAATCACTAAGTTTATTTCCTTTTTTTTTTTATCCCAGTACCTCTACCACCTCATTTGTAACGTTAAGGA
>NC_091203.1:33915638-34065638 GCF_040958095.1 Procambarus clarkii | reverse complement strand
AAAGATGATGAATTTCTAGATTACCAGCGAGGTGACTATCAACGAATGAGAGAGGAACTGAAAACCATCCCCTGGAGGGAACTGATGGACGAACATGACACGGAAGCAGCAAGGCAAAATGTCAAGAGTTCAACACGGAACTCGTCCAAAAATATGTTCCGAAAAGGAGAAAGACAAGAAAGGGATGACACAGGTCGTAAAACGAGAAGTGGTAACAATAAGGAACCTCTGGAGAACATATAAATCTGCGATGGATATCATTGATTATGAGTTTTACAAAAGAGCACTAAACTTTGCCACTCAGGAAATCAGATCAGCCAAAAGAAATTAGGAAAGAAAACTAGCCCAAAACATAAAGAAAGATAAAAAATTGATCTATGCATATATAAGAGGTAAAATCACAACAAAGGACTCAGTTGGTCCTTTAAAAGATGAGATTAACCAAGCTATAATGGACGATAAAAGGGCAGCAAACACACTAAAGAATTATTTTACATCAGTGTACACACTCGAAAGGTTTTATGACATCCCATCACTCACACAAATATTTGAAGGAGGGGACGAGAATTAATACCCATAAAATGCGAAATAATTAGAAAGAACATTGACAAACTAAGACTCAAAAGCACCAGGTGTGGATGGAATCCAATCCAAAGTCTTAAAGGAACTGGCAGAAGAACTATGCTTACCGCTGAAACTACTTTTCACAAAATCTCTGGACCAAGAGGTAGTCCTCCTAGATTGGAAATATGCAAATGTCATCCCTATTTTCATAAATGGCAGAAAGAGCACAGCAGAAAACTATCGGCCATTCAGCTTGACATTACACATCTGCCAGCTCATGGAGAGAATCCTCTGGGAGGGGAATCAATCATCATTTTTCCGTCAACAATATTATACAGTCGACACAACATGGATTAGTTAAAAACCAGATCCTGCCTTACAACCTTGTTCGCATTTATGGAACGGTAACCATCTACTTATACAAAAGCCTTCCAGAGGATGTAATATAAATGGATTTTACTAAAGCTATCGATAAGGTACCACATACAAGACTGACAAGGAAATTACAGGCCCATGTAATAAATGGTAAAATATTGGAATGGCTAAGACAATGGCTGTAGGAAAGATATCAAAGGGTCGTACTAAATGGAAATGAATCTGAATGGATATATGTGATAAGTGGGGTGCCACGAGGTTCAATTTTGGGACCTACGTTTGTTTTTTGTCATATACATCAATGACATAGATGAGAATACCTCAAACCACTTCATCAAATTTGCAGATGATTCAAAGATTTACGGTTATCTTGAGGTTATCTTGAGATGATTTTGGGGCTTTTTTTAGTGTCCCCGTGGCCCGGTCCTCGACCAGGCCTCCACCCCCAGGAAGCAGCCCGTGACAGCTGACTAACACCCAGGTACCTATTTTACTGCTAGGTAACAGGGGCATAGGGTGAAAGAAACTCTGCCCATTGTTTCTCGCCGGCGCCCGGGATCGAACCCGGGACCACAGGATCACAAACCCAGTGTGCTGTCCGCTCGGCCGACCGGCTCCCTTAAAAGTGGGAAAAAGTGGGTAAAGTGGGAAATGACAAAGATATTGAATCCTTACAAAGAGATCAACATGAACTCCACAAATGGCCAGAAAACCGGAAAATGCTTTTAATATCGACAAATGCAAGACCATGCATGTGGAGCATAACAATCTACGCCACGACTTCCAAATTAATAAATTACATTACATTACAACAGAAAAAGACCTTTGAGTCAAAATCCCTCATTAATATTTAAAGTTGCACAACAGGTAGGTGCAGCAGTCAGAAACCGTAACCAAACTCTTGGGATTATCAAGCGTACTTTTGACTATAAGAAAAAGAAGGTAATGGTTGAACTGTATAAATCTCTGGGCACCCTCATTTGGATTACTGTATCCAAGCATGGAGACCTCATTTTCAGAAGGATATAGCTGCTCTGGAGAAGCTGCAACACCAGGCAACAAAAATCATTCCTGAGCTTTATCATCTCTCGTATCATGAACGCTTGAAGGTCACAGGGCTAACAACACTCCAAACCAGGCTTGACAGGGCAGATCTCATTGAAACTTTTAAAATACTGAACAAGACGATGTTGATCCTGATATTTTCTTCAGAAGGCCAGATGTAACACAAACAATGAGCACCGGTTTCAAGCTCAACACGCCACAATGTAAGACAGAGAACAGAAGACGCCTTTTCACCCACAGGGTTATTAACCCATGAAACCGCCTACCTGCCGAAGCCGTAACTGTTTAAACTGGTGCTGAGTGTTAAAATATACTTGGAAAAGTTCGTCATGGCAAATGGGGGACCTTCGACAAACCGCCGGTTTCCTGTCCTCGTTGAGGCTACTTGAGTTAGGGGCCCCTCATGTAAACTTCGTAAATATATATTTTACTACTTATTCCCATATCCGGCCTATTCACTT
Organism: Procambarus clarkii; assembly: GCF_040958095.1. Classification (NCBI taxonomy): domain Eukaryota; kingdom Metazoa; phylum Arthropoda; class Malacostraca; order Decapoda; family Cambaridae; genus Procambarus; species Procambarus clarkii. The sequence goes on along the minus strand of NC_091203.1, from coordinate 34,063,173 downwards.
CATTTAGTTCATGGTCAAATACTATCTAGATACTAGATATATTTGCCATTTTTTACCAAAAGTTTTACCATTTTTACATGGTAAAACTCCGAGATTACTTTGTGTTAATTATGGGTTGTATGTTAGCGCGTCGAACATGAACTTCTCAATGGCCTTTTACTACTAGGTGAGGCAAATCATCCAATAGGTGCTGGGCTGGTCAACGTGTGTCGTAACAAGCTAGCAAATTTGGGGCGAGATGCAGCTTCCTCCCTCCACCACCCCCGTTTATGTGTGAAGTTAGCGACTGATTCTCATATCGGGAGTAGCTTTTAATTTCTTGTCTTAAGATTCATTTAACTAGTCAAATGTACTTTTAAAACGTTAAATCTGATGTCCTTCACTTAGATTAATAGTGAGAATCAACAGTTACATATAATAGCTTCATAGTCACAGAAAAGTGGGAAGGTTTCGGCCGAATTGCGGCCTCAGACTTAATAGCAACAATCTGGTTATGTGCATTTTAGTTCAAGTTATTATTTATGAATAGAGTCCTCTTAGCCTAAATGTCAGTAATTTGTGGTTAGTCTTATAAGCTTATCAGAGCAGGAATCGTCATAGCCATATATTATTAGAGATATTTATTAAGCAGTTCATTGTCTTAAAAGTGGAAAATATTTCTCACAAGTACACCTACACAAAATCAATAATATTCGTCACACACAAAAATCACAATAGCGTGATGCATCAAATGAACCCTTCACCCACCCAAATCCACCCTTGTGGATTTGTTCATTTGATGCATCACGTTATTGTGATTTCTGTGTGTAATGAAGTAAGGGCGAAGAGGTAGAACAGCCTATTGACATAGCTCGAGTGCATGGGGAAGTTGTGTAAAACCCTGGTTTGTGTCTCGGAGAGGTTGCAGGATCCAAGTAAGTTCAGTAGAACTTCTGGTCTTAACTCTTTTGACCATGTCGTAGCTCAGTCGATTAAGGCAGCGTCTGGGATGCTCTCGGACGTAGGTTCGAATCCTCATCACGGCCCTTTTGCATTTGTTCAATTATATTCGTCCTTCGACTGGGTATAGTAAAAATTCCATATAATAACAAAATGCATCTGGAATATTCAAACACTCTTCCTGCAGCAGCTAAGATCTAAAACTGGAAAAGAGAGTTTAAAATTAGGTCCCCACATAACTTACACATAACATAACTTGTCACCACATAACTTGTTACCACATACCTTGTCACCACATAACGTGTTACCACTTACCATATTACCACATAACTTGTCACCATATAACTAGCCACCACATATATAGACGAGGAGTCACAATAACGTGGTTGAAATATGTTGACCAATATGTAGCCACTATATAACTTGTCACCACATAACTTGTCACCACATAACTTGTCACCACATAACCTGTCACCACATAACCTGTCACCACATAACCTGTCACCACATAACTTGTCACCACAACTTGTCACCACATAACTTGTCACCACATACCCATATGTTATATGATAGCTTTCACCATATAACTTTCCTGTCAGTCATTACTTAACTTTCGAGGATGCATATTCAGGCATTTGTTCGACAGCATCATGGGGTGTTTTGTACAACAAGTGCAAATGTCAAAGAACAAAAACTGTAAAATAAAAAATGCCATAAAACAAAACCTTGGCAAGATAGGCAACATCCCGAAATTTATTAATCTTTATTCAGTCTTTATTTTGATTTTAAAAATATAGAAATTCTGTTCCTTCAGTAAACACTCTAATCTGATCAACATTTTTATATATAACAATAATAATAATATTAATAATAATAATAATGATAAAATCCATAGGATCCACGATGAGGATTCGAACCCATGCGGTGGGAAACCATTGAAATGAAGTTACAAGAATCATACAAAATCCAGGAGAGTCAAAGAGAACAAAAGCCCATCAGTGAAATAGACAGAAATCCGAACAAGATCAAAAACTACATCTAGTATCGGGCCTCTGCGAAAGAGAGATGGAACTTTCACAGATGACAACAAAGAAACGAGCTAAATTCTGTGGAATCAGTACATCTCGAGCGAGCTTCAGTAAACACACTAAAAATTGATAACCCAAATGATTTTTTTTTTATGCATGTGATACCAACATTAAATTATGTATCAGATGTCTCCCTACCCACTCTGGTTTTTGAAGGAGCCTTAGACAGTATGCCTGTGCACAAGGCCCTGATCCTTGGAACAATATTCATCAAGAACTGTAAAAAAACACTATCGCAGGCCCATCACATTATTTGAAGACAGAGCCTAGTTACTGGCGTTATCCCTGACATACTAAATATAGAAGAGATAGAACCACTCCATAAAGGAGGAAATGAGGCAGAGGCAAAAAATTAAAGGCGATAACACTAATATGACACATCAATAAAATCTTTCAACAAGTGCTAAGAAGTAAGATCACAAAATACATGGAATCTCAGCATCTCAATAACCCTGAACAACATGGTTTCAGAAGAAGGCGCTCTTGACTATCACAGTTGCTGGACCACTATGACATGGCCTTAGATGCCATGGAAGACAAGCAAAACGCTGATCTAATTTGCACAGATTTCGCAAGTCATCGACAAATATGACCGAGGTGTTATTGCCCACAAAATGCGTTCAAAAGGAATTACCGGAAAAATAGACAAATGAAACTACAATTTCCTGACAAACAGAAATCTACCCGGTCCTCCAGGGTACTGTGTTTACTCCAGAACTTTTTCTCATCCTCATTTCGGACATAGACAAGGACACAAACTATAGTACCGTATCATCTTTTGCAGATGACACTAGGATATTTATGAGCGTAGACAACATAGAGGACTCAGCAAACCTCCAGTCAGATGTAAACAAAGTCTTTCAATGGGCTACAGAAAATAATATGGTATTTAATGAAGATAAGTTCCAGCTTCTCCGTTATGGAAAAAAATAATATAAAAACGGAAACCACGTACAAAATGCAGTCAAATCATAACATAGAACGAAAAAGAAATGTAAAGGATTTGAATGTACTCATGTTGCAAGACCTTAACTTTAAAGAACACAATAAAGTATCCCTTACATCTGCAAGAAAAATGACTGGAATACTATTGTACAATGACAGTCCTTTTCAAAGCAGGATAAATTGCTGACCTGTAAAGCGTGCAGAGATCCATTACTGCTTGAATCCACTCAGTAAAGCATTTAAAATATTGGGACCGACTAAAATGCCTAGATCTGAATTCTCTTGAGCATAGGCGTGAGAGATACATAATAATTTACACGCGGGAAATATTTGAGGAGCTGGTCCCAAACCTACACACAGAAATAACATTACATGAGACCAGAAGGCATGGCAGGATATGCAAAATACCCCCGTTGAAAAGCAGAGGTCCAATAGTTACTCTAAGAGAGAACTGTATCAACATCAGAAGACCTAGACTATTCAATACGCTTCCACTAGACATAAGAGGCATAACTTGAAGAGCCTCTCACAGTGTTAAGAGAACTTGATAACTACTTCCAATGGATACCTGATCAACCAGGCTGTGATTAGTACGTCAGGCTGCGAGCAGCCACGTCTAACAGTCTGGCTGACCAGTCCAGCAATCAGGAGGCCTGGACGAGGACCAAGTTGCAACCCTTATACCATGGCGTTGTCTAGTCATCTAGAGCATGTGCGTGGGAACACCCTACACATAGGTTCGAACCTTCATCATGGCTCCCACGGATTTTCTCACTGATGCAGTCACGTTAGTGTGATTACTCTAAATAATAATAATAATAACAATAATAATAATATTATTATTATTATAAAGTATTATTATTATTATTATTAACATTAACAAATAAAACAAAAAAATACACTAATTCTGGGGTAAGACATTAGTGTAAGGAAAAAGTTTGGTAAAGTATAAACAACAATATCATAAAGTTGACTCCAGCAGCTAGCTAATCAGATAACACAAATGTATGATTAAATTTGAAGCAATAATAATTTAGTTACATATGGTAAAGTAACTAGATTATTTAGACAACTGTAAACACCATTTTAAATATAATACAGGTTGAGGGTAATAGAGGGATGGAGAGTGTTTAAGGGAGCAGCAGTTTCAGTCTTGGTGTCTCTTACTAATAGATTATTATTAGCTCCTCTGTATCACAGTACTTCTATTAATGGGGTTTTATTTTATTATTGATAAATTATTATGTTCTGCTGGAGGTTAACATGAAAATTAAAAACTTTTGTATACCAGTTTGTTTCAGACAACTTTTTTTTCGTGTATACAAAAAATATTTTGAGTGCAAATACTGTTTTATAATTAGTCCAGTTCTCCACCTTCCCTCCTAGAGATTTTAGACTACCAAATATCATAACCAAAATACACGATAAAAATCCATACTCTATAAGCAGAACTTAAATATTTGATACAGAAGGGATATTGTTGTAATTAATTAGTGTCTTCTGGGAGCACTGAGCCTTTATGGTTTGGCTACACTTACTTTCGATAATCGTTATTCAAAGTAACACATGAATATTATTGTCAAGTGAGATTTGCATCATGTAGTCAAAAATGTGTTATTTTGCATTGTGTTAATTGTCTCTCTTTTCTTCCATAGAATTTGTTGCTAAATATGTCATCCCATATGTTTGATGATGCACTAAACTGATGTGGAGTTTGTATCTTGATGCCAGGTGGCCGCAGTGTCATTACTCATAGATATCTTCCTCGCCGCATTTGACACTGCAGAAATGGTTCCAGTCAAAGCATCTCGTACTAGTTCACGTTTTTTCTTTCCACTAATGAAGATCAAGAAGATAATGAATCCTTGCAGTGAGTTTAGAACATCAGTCAGGAACCTGTTAAAACATAACTAATAGTATTAAATGTGAAAACAAACAATCGTGTAAATTGTAAATAAAGTAATAATTGTAATTTGAAAATCTTCTCTATGGATGGCCCTTCAGTAGCTCTCTACAGCTTTCTTCACTGACACCCATGCCCTCCCCCCTCCCGCACAATGTAAACTTTAGTGATAATCTCGACCCACCAGATGCAAAACCAATATCTTGTCCCACTTAAAAGTGCAGAGAAACCAGTATTGATCAACAGCTCCCAAACTCACAAAAATCTCCAAAATTATTAAATCATACAAAGAAAATATTGGAGAAACCAACTATGAAACTAGTAGCCCAAAGAAGTAAACAGCTCACTTTATTGTCTGACTATGAGTCACCTGCAGATACAGAATGTGATGAGCTCCAGGATAAATTCTTTTTGTTGTATGTCAGAGTCTTTTAGTGTCACATTACTCTGAAATATGTCATGGTCCTTCAGTATCATATTACTCTGATGTATGTCATAGTACTTCAGAGTCACATTACTCTGATGTATCTGTCATAGTCTTTCAGTGTCATATTACTCTATTGTATGTTAGGGGCCTTCAGCGTCACATTACTCTGATGTATCTGTAATGGTCCTTGAGTACCACATTACTCTAATGTATTTGTCATGGACCTTTACGGTCACATTACTCTGATGTATCTGTAGGGTCCTTTAGTGTCATTACTCTAATGTATCTGTAATGGTCCTTCAGTGTCACATAACTCTGAGATTTCTGATTTGGAACGTCAGTGTCACATTACTCTAAAGTATCTGTAATGATCCTTCAGCGTCACACTACTCTCATGTATTTGTTATGGTTTTTCAGTCACAGTACTCTGATGTACCTGTCAGGGTCTTTCAGAGTCACAGTACACTGATGTATCTGTCATTGTCCTTCGGTGTCACATTACTTTGATTTATGCCAGAGTTCTACAGTGTCAAATCACTCTGATGTATGTCAAGGGTCCATCAGTGTCCCATTACTCTGATATATGTCCGGGTTCTACAGTGTCGCATTACTCTTATGTACGTCAGGGTCCTTTAGTGTCACATTACTCTTATATATCTGTTATGGTCCTCCAATGTCACATTACTCAGATGAATCTCTCATGGTCCTTCAGTGTCGTATAACTCTGATGTATCAGTCGCATGATGTATCTGACATAGTCCTTCAGTATCTCATTACTCTGGAGAATCTATCATGTTCCTCCAGTGTTATATTATTTTGATATATCTCTCATGGTCCTTCAGTGTCATATATCACTGATGTATTTCTCAGAGTCCTTTAGTGTTACGTTACTCTAATGAACGTCATAGTCCTTCACATAGTCCTACTCTGGTGTATCTGTCATGGTCCTTCAATGTCACATTAATTCGAAGTATCTGTCATAGTCCTTCAGTGTCACATTATTCTTATGTATCTACCATGGTCTTTCAGTGTCACATTACACTGATATATCTGTCAGGGTCCTTCAGAGTCACATAAGTCTGGGATATGTCATGGACCTTCAGTATCACATTACTCTGGTGAACATTTCATAGCGCTTCAGTGTCAATTTACTCTCCAGGGTAAAATATATCCAATATATCTGTCAGGGTCCTTCAGTGTCACAATACTTTTATATATCTGTCATGGTCCTTCAGTGTCACATTACTCTAATATATCTGGAAGGGTCCTTCAATGTCTCATTACGTTGATGTATCCGTCATGCTCCTTCAGTGTCACAGTACTCTGATGTATCTGTCATTGTTCTTCAGAGTAACATGAATGAGAAAATCCACTGAAGCTCTAGGCTGACTCGAACCAGCGACCAATTTGCACCCAGCCACTCATGTTACCTCTGTACCACCACAAATTGCTCATGTTATACAACTTGTGAGTCTACTGAATAGATTAAACTTTGTTGCCTATTCCTGAGTGCGTGGAGGTTATACGTAAAAATTGGACTGACCTCACTAGGATCCTCCAGGCTTCCAGTCGATTCAATAGACTGCCAGGTTATATAACAAACCAAGACGTGGTCGTACAGAGGTAACTTGAGCGGTTGGGTACTCCATGGTCGCTGGTTCGAGTCATCTCAGACCTCTGGTTGATTTTCTCGTCAATATTTTTATTAGTAAACATTCTGACTGATACTATGCTAGAACATCACATTAAATTATTATAACGGAAATTATTCATATTAATAAAAAGTCATATTCACGAATTCATGTTAGAGAAAACAAGAGAACAAGAGTTCACACACATGAATTACTTAAACGAAAATCAGCAAAAACAAATAAATATTATTATTATTCAAACAGATTAGCTGGCATGAAATAAAATACAATTAGCCAAGTTTGGCAACACTGTCATAAGCTTCGTCATATAACTACACTCGGTTAATTACACCTAGGCAATTTCATACCAATTGTTACAAAACAAAAGTTACTTGACAGCATTTTTTCAATGTTGTCGCACGGGCCTCATGAATTTAAGGCAACAAACTGAATTTAAAAAATGCTATAGCACTATCTACACCATACTGGAAGTAAATATATTTTTAACATCTTATAGTAAACATTACTATGTATTAACTGGTGTCTGCTTTAAAATCTGCCACTTTTACAAAAGTCCAAAAAAATCTGAATTGAGAAATTGAAGAAAAACATGTATGAATAGATATCCAGCCTCACCATAGCTCAGGGGGAGGAATTTTCCATGAAAGAATCTCTGTGGTCCAACATAGAGCCATCAAAAGGAACAGAGTGAAGCGCTGCCAGAATCTGGAAAAATATAAATATTGAATCTCTTCTGTGATTGCACATACTGGCAGATATTCTCTACGAATATATAGCGATTTAATGATATCTTGGCAATTTTAAACACTTATTTTAGAGAGTAAATTTCATTAACAAATTATCCATCAGAATGTGATGCCTTGAACCCACCTGCTAAACCAACGCGTTAAAATTCCGATTATGCTAAAAAATAATGACGTCGTGGAGAGAAGGCACTGATGAAACAGTTTCAGGATTTGCGATAATAAATAAAAATAAATTTGGGGCGTTTAATATTGCAGTAATAAGTATAAACCAGAGAATAATGCAATAAACTGGATAAACAATGAAATTGAGGTAGAGATTTAGAAAGATACAGAAGCTTTAGAGACAAAAAAATGAAAAAACAATATTATTAAGAAATAATTCAAATGAAAAGGAAAATAAAAAAAATTAAAACATTGAGCAAATACTAGAGAAATTTATATGCAAGGTTCACAATCTGAATATTTCTTGGTAGATAGGTTAGTTTAACAGACTTCGAGAATATAGGATACAGAATTGAGAATTGAATTTGGATAAATTAAGGTGAGAAGCTTGCCTCAGAACACACATTCGGTGCTAATAGATGAGGAAGGGCCACGTGATGACGACAGAAGGAGATGAAGAGTACAAGGTTCTCTGTATGGTAACTCATAACCCACTATATATCTCAACCGACAAGCAGGTGCGAAATTAATGTGATTAATTTACTCTGTCTACCATTCAAAAAAGACATAACAACAAGAGCAAAAGGTGTAATAATTTTCACAAAAGCAGAACTGAATGCAATCAATTCGAGGAGTTAAATAATGAGGGAATATTTGATGTATATTATGTAGAAGAGACAGCAGCTGCATCTGAAGGCGATGAGTCACAATAACGTGGCTAAAATATATTGACCAGACCACACACTAGAAGGTGAAGGGACGACGACGTTTCGGTCCGTCCTGGACCATTCACAATCGACTTGAGAATGGTCCAGGACGCACTGAAACGTCGTCGTCCCTTCACCTTCTAGTGTGTGGTCTGGTCAGCAGACGCATCACAAGTTCTTATAATAGGAGGATTATAACCTTGAGCCAATAGAGAGGATGAATCTAATATAACAAAAACAGAAGTCTCCGTGGTGTAGTGGTAAGACACTCGCCTGGCGTTCTGCGAGCGCTATGTCATGGGTTCGTATCCTGGCCGGGGAGGATTTACTGGGCGCAATTCCTTAACTGTAGCCTCTGTTTAACGCAACAGTAAAATGTGTACTTAGAGGAAAAAGCGATTCTTCGCGGCAGGGGATCGTATTCTAGGGACCTGCCCGAAATGCTACGCGTACTAGTGGCTGTACAAGAATGTAACAACTCTTGTATATATATCTCAAAAAAAAAGAAGGGGAACCAATTGTTTACCGCATTTAGAACCCTTACTCAAGTCAACACCAGCAATCAACAGCCAATTAATATATATATATATATATATATATATATATATATATATATATATATATTATTAAATATGACCGAAAAAGTAAGATTAATAATTCTAACACGAATTTTCTCTATGTTTCTTATATTTCTTTTCACTGTTGATGGTAACTGAAAAATCAATTCTCCAAAATTCATTTTTATTTCTAGTCTGACGCGACACTTGAACGCGTTTCGTAAAACTTATTACATTTTCAAAGAATTTAGTTTACACACACACAACTATAACTGAACAGAGTTCAAACAGCTACGATTTTATACCTGCATTTGGGTGAGGTGATATGTTACAACAGTTAACTGTTTTGAGGTGATATGTTACAACAGTTAACTGTTGTAACATATCACACACATACACACACACATATGTGTGTGTGTATGTGTGTGTGTGTGTGTGTGTGTGTGTACCTAATAGCCAGAACGCAGTTCTTCGCCTACTATACATGGCCCGATTTGCCTAATAAGCCAAGTTTTCCAGAATTTCAATATTTTTCTCATTTTTTCTTATGAAATGATAAAGCTATTCATTTCATTATGTATGAGCAAATTTTTAAAAATTTAAGTTAAAACTAACGTAGATATTTGACCGAACCTAACCTAAACTCTCTTAACCTCACCTAAACTAACACAACTAAGTCAATAAATTATGGTGTAAATATAATATAATAATAATAATAATAATTCAAATAAATTAATTGGAAACAAATTATTGAAAATAAAGATAATCACTCGGCCTATTAAGCAAATCGGACCTTGCATAGTAGGCCGAGAAGTGCGTTCTGGCTACTAGGTACGACATACAAACTTTTAAAAAAAATATATATATATATATATATATATATATATATATATGTGTGTGTGTATATATATATATATATATATATATATATATATATATATATATATATATATATATATATATATATGTGTGTGTGTGTGTGTGTGTGTGTTTGTGTGTGTTTGTTTGTGTGTGTGTGTTTGTGTGTGTGTGTTTGTGTGTGTGTGTTTGTGTGTGTGTGTTTGTGTGTGTGTGTTTGTGTGTGTGTGTGTGTGTGTGTGTGTGTGTGTGTGTGTGTGTGTGTGTGTGTGTGTGTGTGTGTGTATCACGAAAATAAACACGTGATTAAAAATGTGAAAGTGTCAGACCACGGAGGAAAATTGAAACAGGAATTTCCTTAAGTACTTTCGTATAATAATACATCTTCAGAAGGAGTGGTTTTACAGGTCGAGTACTGGACATAAATAGGCAGGAGAGATTGGTGGAGTGAGGTGAGGTACAATAAGTGGACACTGCAGAGGGCCTATTGGCCCATCCGATGTAGCTTCCATTCATAACCACACATGGATAATCATAGCATAAAATAGTAAATATTTACAATGAATTAGTGAGACAAATGTGTTCCAATGATCCTACTTAAATCGCCCTTTAATTGATCTATTAAAATGGATCTAAGTTATATAAACCACTGCTAATGTTCAAATTACTTTCTTTTGTGATCTGTATCAAAGCAGATTCAATTATGTTTCTGGTATAGGTGCTTTTACAATGCGTTATTGAAGAAGCCATCTCCAAATTAATTTGGTGACCATCTTCTGGCAGATGAACAAACATTAGACAAATGGTCAAGTCTTACAGAGTATTTATGTTGCGAAATTCTACATTTCAAATCTTTAGATGTTCTATGTTGGGCAAACCATATTATTGGTTTGAACCATATTCACCATACTATTTGGGCGACCACCATATGTCTTTTGCGACCTCCATATGAAGTGGTCGACTAGCACATGTCTTGTTCGACCGCCATATGTCTTGTGCGACCTCCAAATGTCTTGTACGACCACCAAATGTCTTGTGCGACCACCATATGTCTTATGCAACCACCATATGTATTATGCAACCACCGTATATCTTATGCAACCACAATATGACTTGTGTGACCACCATATGTCTTGTGCGACCACCATATGTCTTGTGCGACCACATATGTCTTGGGCGCCGACCATATGTCTTGTGCGACCACTATGTCTTGTGCGGCCACCATATGTCTTATGCAACAACGATATTTCTTATGCAACCACCATATGTCTTGCGCGACCACCATATGTCTTGTGCAACCAACATATGTCTTGGGTGACCACCATATTTCTTATACAACCACCATATCTCTTGTGCGACCACCATATGTCTTGTGCAACCACATATGTCTTGGGCGACCACAATATGTCTTTTGCGACCTCCAAATGTCTTGTACGACCACCAAATGTCTTGTGCGACCACAATATCTCTTTTGCGACCACCATATGCCATGTGCAACCACCATATGTCACCTACAACCACTATATGTCGTGTGCTCCTACCATATGTCTTGTGCGACCACCATATGTCTTGGGTGACAGCCATATGTCTTGTGCGACCACCATATGTCTTGGGTGACAGCCATATGTCTTGTGCTACCATCAATTGTCTTATGCAACCACCATATGTCTTATGCAACCACCACATGTCTTTTACGACCTCCATGTGTAGTGGGCAACTAGCATATGTCTTGTGCGACTGCCATATGTCTTAAGCGACCACCAAATGTCTTGTGCGACCACCATATGTCTTGTGCGACCACCATATGTCTTGTGCATGTCTTTAGCAACCACCATATATCTTATGCAATAACATATGTCTTGTGTGACCACCATATGTCTAGCGCGACCACCATGTGTCTTGTGCGACCACAATATGTCTTATTCAACCACCATATATCTTATGCAACAACTAAATGTCTTGTGCGACCACCATATGTCTTTTGCGACTACCATATGTCTAGGGCGCCCATTATATGTCTTATGCAACCACCATATGGCATGTGCGTCCACAATGAATTGTGCAGCAACCATATGTCTTGTGCGACCACCATATGACTTGTGAGACCATCATATGCCTTGTGTGACATCCATATGTCTTGTGCGACCACCATATGACTTGTGAGACCATCATATGCCTTGTGTGACATCCATATGTCTTGGGCGACCACCAAATCTCTTGTGCGACCACCATATATCTTATGCAACAATTATATGTCTAATACGATCTCCAATTGTCTTATGCAACCACCATATGTCTTATGCAACCACCATATGTGTTATGCGACCTCCATATGTAGTGGGCGACTAGCATATGTCTTGTGCTAACGCCATATGTCTTGTGCGACCACTAAATGTCTTGTGCGACCACCATATGTCGTGTGCGACCACCATATGCCTTCTGCGACAACCATATGTCTTACACGACCACTATATGTCTTGTGTGACCACAATATGTCGTACACAAATACCATATGTCTACTGCGACCAACATATGTCTTGTGCGACAACTATATGTCTTACACGATCAACAAATATCTTGTGCGACCGCCATATGTCTTGGACGACCACAATATATCTTGGAAAATCACCATATGTCTTCTGCGAACACCATTTGTCATGTGGGACCACCATATGTCTTGTGCGACAACCATATGTCTTATGCAACCACCATAGGAATTTTCCACCTCCATGTGTAGTGGGCAACTAGCATATGTTTTGTGCGACCACCAAATGTCTTGTGCGACCACAATACGTCTTGTGCGACCTCCATATTTCTTGTGCATATGTCTTTTGTAAACACCATATATCTTATGTAATCAATATGTCTTGTGCGACCACCATATGTCTTGGGCGACCACCATATGTCTTCTGTGACAACAAAATGTCTTGTACTATCACCATATTTTTTTTGCGACCGCCATATGTCTTGTGCGAGCACCAAATGTCTTGTGCGACCACCATATGTCTTGTGCGACCACCATATGCCTTGTGCGACAACCATATGTCTTACCCAACCACCATATGCCTTGTGCGGCCACAATATGTCGTACACAAATACCATATGTCTACTGCGACCAACATATGTCTTGTGCGACAACCATATGTCGTGTGCTACCATAATATGTCTTGCGCGACCACATATGTCTTGGACGGCCATCATATGTCATAGGCAACTACCATATGTCTTGTGCAACCACTATACATCTTGTGCGACCACCATATATCTTGTGCGTCCACCATGTCTTGTGCAACCACCAAATGTCTTGTGCGACCACCATGTCTTGTGCAACCACAATATGTCTTGTATGACCACTATATGTCTTGTGCGACCACATATGTCTTGGGCGACTACCATATGTCTTTTGCTACCTCCATATATCTTGTGCGACCACCATATGTTTTGGGAGCCAACCATATATTATGCAACCACCATATGTCTTGTGGGTCCACCATGTCTTGTGCAACCACAATATGTCTTGTGCGACCACCATATGTCTTGTGCGACCACATATGTCTTGTGCGACCACATATGAATTGGGCGACCACCGTATGCCTTGAGCAACTACTATATGTCTTGGGCAACCACCATATGTCTTGTGCAACTACCATATGTCGTGTGTGACCACACATGTCTTGTACGACCACATATGTCTTGGGCGACCAACATATATCTTGAGCATCTACTATATGTCTTGGACAACCACCATATGTTTTATGCAACCACAATATGTCTTGTGCAACCATAATAAGTCTTGTGCGACCACCATATGTCCTGTGTGACCATCATATATCTTATGCAACCACCATATGTCTTGTGCGTCCACCATATGTCTTGTGCTACCACCATATGTCTTGTGCGACCACATATGTTTTGGACGAAGACAATATGTCTTTTGCGACCACTGCATGTCTTGAACGAAATCTGATTATGTATATTGGTTCTACAAGGTAGCCAACTCCATCAAAATATTAAATATGTATCCAACTCAACTAATGATTAATCAACCAATTACTCCATGGGATAACTGAGATCAATCAGTTGATTTTGTAAATGCGCCCAAGAAAGATAGTGTGCACACTACATTATTAAAACAGTTAACACTGAAAAGCATCACTGAAATTACTCAGACTATGGGTAACGATGTTTATCAGTGCTATACCGACGGCTCTGTAGAAGAAGGTGGACGATGTACCGGATGTGCATGTAACATATTTGAACAATCTTCTCTCGTACATACAGCAATGAAGCGCGTCAATGAGTCGGCAAGTACAACTCAAACCGAACTTGCAGGCATATTATATACCTTGCCACTGAATTTTTAAAAGACAAAGGCAGTGGACTTATATACTGTGACTCGCAGAGTGCACTCCTGGCATTGAACGCACATAGTAGTGACACCCAGAAAATAGTCAGTGATATTCGAATGAATGTTTTAGCTGCCAAAGAAAACAGATTTCAGATTAAATTCCTATGGATACCATCACATGTTGGCATCTCAAGGCATGACACTGTTGATATGCTTGCTAAGACAGCCTGCAGAAAACCAGTGGTAGAAATTGATATGGGTGTTTCATTAGCAGTGACAAAGAGAATACTTAAACAAATATCTAATGAAAATCTCACCGCCCTAACAAATTCTCAAAGACCTGAAAGTTGTGGCCATTAAAAATTATGATAGATATCGTGAGGAGACATTCACATATGGGATTAATAGAACAAGAACCCGGCAATGTGATGTTATAGTGGCCAGAATACGCCTGGGATATAGACGTATCTGGCAGCTTTCTCAAAACCCAAATGTCGAGTACACAATGTGTCAACTTTGTGAAAGAGAAAACATGCACTCTCTTGAACATTATATTGTAGAATGTCCCATACTGACTGACTTTCGCCCTCCTGGGCTAAGGTATGCTGAACTCTGTAATTACTATATGAGTACTGGAACACTTGATGATATATTGAACTTGTATCCAAGATTGACCATGTAATATATCAATCATACAATGTATATATATGATGTAACTATATAACCTGAGCTTGTAAAAGCACCTTCATCACCTTCAGTGATTAAGTGCTTAATTGCACACTAGTTTCTTTATCAGCTACCTCACCCTGTCAGAGTAAATGAGACAAATGTATGTGAATGCATGTGTGTGTGTATATATGTATGTATATGTGTGTGTGTGTATGTATATGTATGGGTATAAAGTATATATGGAAGCTGATCAGAATTACATTTCACCGTTGTGAATGTACATTAATGACACTATGTAAAAGACACATCTAACACTTTATGTAGAGCATACGTAAATCTGTGTATCTATGTATTTACGTATGTAGGTTAGCTTAGCATTTTAAAAGCACCGAATCACCTTCTGTGGTTGAGTGTTCAATAAACCCTTGAAATATATGTTTAACACTTCTCTAACCCTGTCCATGGAGGACAGAAGAAAATGTATATATGCTGGTTAGCATTGTAAATGTGTGGCCACGTTTGTGGTAGAAAAAAAAACTGCATGTCTTGGGCGACCACAAATGTCTTGGGCGACCATAAAATGTCTTTTACGACCACATGTCTTTGGCGACCACCAGGTCTCGTGCAACAACCATACGTCTTGTGCGACCACCATAAGTTTTGTGTGACCACATATGTCTTGGACGACCACCATATGTCTTGTGCAACAACCATATGTCTTGTGCGACCACAATATGTCTTGTGCGACCACCATATGTCGTGTGCAACCACCATATGTCTTGTGTGGCGACATTATGTCATGTGCAACCACCATATGTCTTGTGCTACCACCATATGTCTTGTGCGACCACCATATATCTTGTGCGACTACCATATGTCTCGGTCGAACACCATATGTTTTGTGCGGTAACCATATGTCTTGGGCGACCACCATATGGCTTATGCAACAACCAAATGTCTTGTGTTACCACCATATGTCTTTTACGACCACATATGTCTTTGGCGACCACCATAGGTAATGTGCCTATACGTCGTATGCAACAACCATATGTCTTATGCGACCACCATATGTTTTGTGCGACCACAATATGTCTCGTGCGACCACCATATATCTTGGCTGACCACCATATGTCTATTGCAACCACCATATAACTTGTGCGTCCACCATATGTCTTGGGTGACCACAATATTTCTTATGCAAAACCATATGACTTGTGCGACCATCATATGTCTTGTGCGACCACCATATGTCTTGGGTGACCACCATATGTCTTGTGCGACCACCATATGACTTATGCAACCACCATATGTCTTGTGTGGCCTCCATATGTCTTGTGTGACCACCATATGTCTTGTTCGAGAACCATATGTTTTGGGCGACCACCATATGTCTTTAGCAACCACCATATGTCTTGTGGGTCCGCCATGTCAGGTGCAACCACCATATGTCTTGTGCGGCCACCGTTTGTCTTGTGCGACCACATATGACTTGGGCGACCATCATATGTCTTATGCAACCACTATATGTCTTGTGTCAACCACTATATTTCTTGGGCGACCACCATATATCTTGTGGGGCCCACTATATATCTTGTGCGACCACAATATCCCTTGTGCGACCACCATATATCTCAAGCAACAACAATATGTCTTGTGCGACCACATATGTCTTGTGTGACTACCATATGTCTTGTGCGACCACCATATGTCTTTAGCAACCACCATATGTATTGTGGGTCCACCATGTCAGGTGCAACCACCATTTGTCGTGTGCGACCACCATATGTCTTGTGCGACTACCATATGTCTTAGGCGACCACTATATGTCTGGTGCGACCTGTTGTAATCCACAAGTTAGTAGGAATTATTAGCTAGAGGATCATTACTACAACACTTAACGAATGATGATTGGAAGTACATGTTAAGTAGACAGACTATGGATCACATATCTAAGAAAGGTCAAGGGATTAACACCGCAGCTACTTAGCCAAATTAATAATTCCTGGAAAGAGGAATTCTTCTTCTTCAGGCTTCTAGGAACAAGATTACCGCTTCTAGGGATAAGGTTAATCGGATTATACCTTCCTTGAGAGGCGGGGTGAAATGGTTGAGGTAGATGGCTGATTGGAGCCAGTCTGATTGTGGGAGCTGAACTGAGAAGTCCTCTGGATCTCCGTTGTGGCAGCAGCGAAGTGTAGCAGACAGCTATGCGAGAACCTGATGTGATCTTAGTGACCAAGTTAAGTCTGCAGTATGTGAGTATTGAATGAAAGACTAACCGGGTGTGGAGCGTTGTAGTAATCATTCTGTATTAGGGACTTAGGCGGAAGTTACGAGTGTGGGTGGTGACCGCGGAGGTCAAGTGGTCTATGGGTATTGGAAGTGTATTGACCTAATAGAGTATGTTAATATGTTATTATTTGTCAGCGTCTATTCTTTGTAATTAAATGACAAAACCCGACGGCCTTTAAATACCTTCCATATGTTCACTCATTGTGTTCCAGTGCAAACCTAGTGGTATGCCTCAAGGGTCTGGTGTGTGTAGGAGTATAGGTGGTAGTAACGGTTGCTGAGGAAAGGTGTTATGTGTTGTGTAATCGCTGTGTTCGGAATGAACCGGGGTTCAGCGTCACGACAGACCACCATATGTCTGGTGAAACCACCATATGTCATGTGCAGCTACCATATGTCTAGGGCGACCACCAAATGTCTTTTCGGCCACAGATGTCTTCGACGATCACAATATGTCTTATGCAACTACCATATGTCTTTTGCGACCACATATGTCTAAGTCGACCTCCATATGTCTTGTGCAATTACCATGTCTTGAGCGACCACCATATAACTTGGGTGACAATCATATGTCTTGTGCGACCACCATATGTCTTGGGCGACCACAATATGGCTTGGGAGACCATTATATGTCTTGTGCCGCCACCATATTTCTTGTGCGACCACATATGTCGTGTGCAACCACCATATGTCTTGTGCCACCACCATATGTCTTATGCAACAACCATATGTCTTGTGCGACCACCATATGTCTTGGGTGACCACCATATTTCTTATGCAACAACCATATGACTTGTGGGTCCACCATATGTCGTGGGTGACCACCATATTTCTTATGCAACAACCATATGTCTTTTGCGACCACCATATGTCTTGCGCGACCATCATATGTCTTGTGCGATCACCATATTTCTTGTGCAACAATCATATGTCTTGTGCGCTACCATATGTCTTGTGCGACCATGATATTTCGTGTGTGTCCACCATGTGACTTATGCAACCAACATATGTCTTGTGTGACCACCATATGACTTGTGTGAGCACCATATGTCTTGTGCAACCACCATATGTATTGGGCGACCACCATATGTCTTGGACGACCACCTTATGTCTTATGCAACCACCATATGACTTTTGCATCCAAAATATGGCTTGTGTGACTACCATATGTCTTGTATGACCACCATATGCCTTAGGCGACCATCCTATGTTTAGTGCAACCACCATATGTTGTAACACCCATGATCACCCCCTAGAGTTCACAACCAAGGAAGCCTTCTCCAAGAAGTCAGCCCAGATGACCTCTGGATTATCTTGTATGTTGATTAAAAAATTCCTGGGTTAGTATTAGTCAGCTAGTTTCATGTATGTAATATTTCATGATACTCCTGTCAAACATTGCAATGGAATTAGACCCTAGATTCTTGTGTAAACATCCATGGATCTCCCCCTTTTCAGCCAGGTTAAAGGTCCGCAACACTCGTAATTAATAATTCCTCTCTTGAACAGTGTATGGTGAATGTCAAACAAGCTTGATGGAAAAATTCTTGAGTGTCTGTGCACCTGTGGCCAACCTCTTACATTTTTGGTGAAGGTAGCAAAAGCAAATCTCCCCCTCCCCCCCTTTTGGGGTGTATATATTGGTCCTGTAGAGACTTAGAAAAAGAGTGTGCTGGACACCAGGGTCCGGAGTGGGTCTGTGAGAACCTCGCACAGCCGGAGAGAGAGAGAGTGAATCCACCGGATGGAGAGACAGAGGTCTTAAGGTAATGTGTGTGATCTCTGAGGTTTTGTTTCATGTCTAAATTTCTTAACTATCGGCCAGTGTTAGAGTAGGATTTATAGTGGTGATTAGCATAATTTTGTTCTCAATAAACTTGTGTTAAATTTCCCGTCTGGGTCAATTGATGAATCCTGTTAGCCTTTTGGATACAGTGGGCTGACAACCGTCCCATAATTAATGACAGTTATAGAAAGTACTCTCCAAGTCATGCAATGTTTCTTTCCTCGTTGCTTGATATAGACTCAATGGTCAAGGCAGATGGTGGCAGCGTAGTTATTCCTGTGTTGCATTTCCATTGGAGGATACTTTTGGTTCCGGTGTAACCATCATATGCCATCTCATATTACAGTGTTCAATAACAGTGTTACCAAGTGCAACCGATTGGAAGTGTTACTCAGAATAAGTAGTAGTGTTATATTATTTAGTTCATATTTTATAGTGGTGTTACAATGTCTTATGCAACCACCATATGTCTTGTGCAACCACCATATGAATTTTGTGACCACCATACGTCTCGTGCGACCACTATATGTAATGGGCGACCACCATATGTCTTGTGGGACCACTATATGTTTTGAGCGACCACCAAATGTCTTGTGGGACCACCATATGTCTTGGGCGACCACCATATGTCTTATGCAACCACCATATGACTTATGCAACGATCATATGTCTTGTGCAACCACCATATGACTTGAGCACCCACCATATGTCCTGTGCAACACCTATATGTCTTCGGCGACCACTATATGTCTTGTGCGATCACTATATGTCTTGTGCGACAACCATATGTCTATTGCAACCAACATACCTTGAGGTTACCTTGAGGTGCTTCCGGGGCTTAGCGTCCCCGCGGCCCGGTCGTCGACCAGGCCTCCTGGTTGCCGGAGGCCTGGTCGACCATATATCTTGTGCTACCACCATATGTCTTGGGCGACCACCATATGTTTTTTGCGACCACATATGTCTTGTGAGTCCACCATATGTCTTGTGCGACCACATATGTCTTAGGCGACCACCATATGTCTGGTGAAACCACCATATGTCTTGGGCACGTACCATATGTCTGGTGCGACCACCATATGTCTTTTCGGCCACATATCTCTTTGACGACCACAATATGCCTTATGCAACCACCATTTGTCGTGTGCGACCACATATATGTGTTGTGGGACCACCATATGTCTATTGCAACCACCAAATGTCGTGAGCGACCACAATTTGTCTTATGCGACCACCACATGTCTTGTGTGACCACAATATGTCTTGTGCGACCACTATATGTTTTGGGCGACCACCCTATGCCCTGGGAGACCATTATATGTCTTATGCAACCACCATATGTCTTGTGAGACCACATATGTCTTGGACGACCACAATATGTCTTGCACGACCAATATATATCATGTGCTACCACCATAAGTCTTGGACAACAACCATATGTCTTGTGCGACCAGCATATGTCCTGTGCGACAACCAAATGTCTTGTGCGACCACCATATGTCTTGGGCGACCACCATATGTCTTGTGCGACCACGATATGTCTTGTGCGACCACCATATGTCTTATGCAATAACCATATGTCTTATGCAACCACCATATGTCATGGGCGACCATCATATGACTTTTACAACTACAAATGTCTTGGACAACACCTATATGTCTAATGTAACCACCTTATGTTTTGGGCGACCACATATGTCTTGTGTGACCACTATATGTCTTATGCAACCACCATATGTCTTGGGAGACCCGCATATGTGTGGTGCAACTACCATATGTCTTGGGCGACCATAATATGTCTTGGGCGACCATAATATGTCTTGGCTACCATAATATGTCTTGGGCGACCACCATATGTGTGGTGCAACAACCATATGACTTATGCAACCCCCATATGTCGTGAGCGACCACAATTTGTCATGTGCGACCACCATATGTCTTGTACGACTAGTATATGTTTTGTGCGACCACAACATGACTTGAGCAACCACCAAATGTCTTGGGCGACCACCATATGTCTTGTACGACCACTATATATCTTTTGCGACCACCATATGTCTTGTGCGACTAGTATATGTTTTGTGCGACCACAACATGACTTGAGCAACCACCAAATGTCTTGTGCGACCATTATATGTCTTGGACGACCATTATATGTCATGGACGACCATTATATGTCTTGGGCAACCACTATATGTCTTGGGCGACAACCATATGTTTTTTGCGACGACAGTATGTCTTGGGCGATCACCATATGTCTTATGCAACCACCATATGTCTTGTTCGACCACCATATGTCTTGTGCGACCAGATATGTCTTGGGCGACCACAATATGTCTTGTGCAACAACCATATGTCTTGTGCGACCAATATATGTAATGTGCCTCCACTATATGTCTTATGCAAGAACCATATGTCTTGTGCGTCCACAATATGTTTTGTGCGACCATCATATGTCTTAGGTGACCACCATATTTCTTATGCAACAACTATATGTCTTGTGCGACCACCATATGTCTTGTGCGACCACCAAATATCTTGGGTGACCACCATATTTCTTATGCAAGAACCATATGGCTTGTGCGACCACAATATGTCTTGTGCGTCCACCATATGTCTTGTGTGACAATCATATGTCTTGTGCGACCACCATATGTCTTGCGCGACCATCATATGTCTTGTGCGATCACCATATTTCTTGTGCAACAATCATATGTCTTGTGCGCTACCATATGTCTTGTGCGACCATGATATTTCGTGTGTGTCCACCATGTGACTTATGCAACCAACATATGTGTTGTGTGACCACCATATGACTTGTGTGAGCACCATATGTCTTGTGCAACCACCATATGTATTGGGCGACCACCATATGTTTTGGACGACCACCTTATGTCTTATGCAACCACCATATGACTTTTGCATCCAAAATATGGCTTGTGTGACTACCATATGTCTTGTATGACCACCATATGCCTTAGGTGACCATCATATGTTTAGTGCAACCACCATATGTTGTAACACCCATGATCACCCCCTAGAGTTCACAACCAAGGAAGCCTTCTCCAAGAAGTCAGCCCAGATGACCTCTGGATTATCTTGTATGTTGATTAAAAAATTCCTGGGTTAGTATTAGTCAGCTAGTTTCATGTATGTAATATTTCATGATACTCCTGTCAAACATTGCAATGGAATTAGACCCTAGATTCTTGTGTAAACATCCATGGATCTCCCCCTTTTCAGCCAGGTTAAAGGTCCGCAACACTCGTAATTAATAATTCCTCTCTTGAACAGTGTATGGTGAATGTCAAACAAGCTTGATGGAAAAATTCTTGAGTGTCTGTGCACCTGTGGCCAACCTCTTACATTTTTGGTGTAGGTAGCAACAGCAAATCTCCCCCTCCCCCCCTTTTGGGGTGTATATATTGGTCCCGTAGAGACTTAGAAAAAGAGTGTGCTGGACACCAGGGTCCGGAGTGGGTCTGTGAGAACCTCGCACAGCCGGAGAGAGAGAGAGTGAATCCACCGGATGGAGAGACAGAGGTCTTAAGGTAATGTGTGTGATCTCTGAGGTTTTGTTTCATGTCTAAATTTGTTAACTATTGGCCAGTGTTAGAGTAGGATTTATTGTGGTGATTAGCATAATTTTGTTCTCAATAAACTTGTGTTAAATTTCTCATCTGTGTCAATTGATGAATCCTGTTAGCCTTTTGGATATAGTGGGCTGGCAACCGTCCCATAATTAATGACAGTTATAGAAAGTACTCTCCAAGTCATGCAATGTTTCTTTCCTCGTTGCTTGATATAGATTCAATGGTCAAGGCAGATGGTGGCAGCGTAGTTAATCCTGTGTAGCATTTCCTTGGAAGGGTACCTTTGTTTCCGGTGTAAACATCATATGCCAGCTCATATTACAGTGTTCAATAACAGTGTTACCAAGTGCAACCGATAGGAAGTGTTACTCAGTATAAGTAGTAGTGTTATATTATTTAGTTCATATTTTATAGTGGTGTTACAATGTCTTGTGCGACTACCATATGTCTTGGGCGACCACCATATGTACTTTACGACTTCATATGTCTTGGACGAAAACTATATGTCTTATGCAACCACCATATGTCTTGTGCAACCACTATATGACTTGTGTGACCACCATATATTTTGTGCGACCACTATATGTCATGGGCGACCACCATATGTCTTGTGCGACCACCATATGTCTTGTGGGACCCCTATATGTCTTGTGCGACCACCATATGTCTTGTGCGAACACCATATGTCTTGGGCGACCACAATATGTCTTATGCAACCACCATATGACTTATGCAACGAACATATGTCTTGTGAAACCACCATATGTCTTGTGCAACCACCATATTTCTTGTGCGACCGCTATATGTCATGGGCGACCACCATATGTCTTGGGTGACAACAATATGTCTTGGGCGACAACCATATGTCTTGGGCGACAACCATATGTTTATTGCAACCACCATATGTTTATTGCAACCACCATATGTTTATTGCAACCACCATATGTCTTGTGCGACCACAATATATCTTGTGCGACCACCATATGTCTTAGGCGACCACAATATGTTTTGTACAACAACCATATGTCGTGTGCCACCAATATATGTAATGTGCGACCACTATATGTCATGGGCGACCACCATATGTCTTAGGTGACAACAATATGTCTTGGGCGACAACAATATGTCTTATGCAACAACCATATGTCTTGTGCAACCAACATGTATCTTGTGCGACCACAATATGTCTTGTGCGACCACCATATGGCTTGGGTGATCACCATATTTCTTATGCAACAACCATATGTCTTGCACGACCACCATATGTCTTGGGTGACCACCATATTTCTTATGGAACAACCTTATGTCTTGTGCGACCACCATATGTCTATGGTGATCACCATACTTCATATGCAACAACCATATATCTTGTGCAACCACCATATGTCTTGTGCGACCACAATATGTCTTGTGCGATCACCATATGTCTTGTGCGACCATTATATATCTTGGGCCACAACCATATATCTTGTGCGACCACAATATGTCTTGTGCGAAAACAATATGTCTTGTGCGACCAACATATGTCTTGTGCGACCTCCATATGTCTTGGGCGACGACCATATGTCTTGGGCGACCAACATATGTTGCGTGCGACGACCATATGTCTTGTGCGACCACCATATGTTGTGGGCGACCACCGTATGTCTTGTGCGACCACCATATGTCTTGTGCGATACCATATGTCTTGTGAAACAAGCATATGTCTTGTGCGAACACCATATGTCTTGTGCGATTACCATATGTCTTTCGCGAATACCATATGTCTTGGGCGACAACCATATGTCTTGTGTGACCAACATATGTCTTGGGCGAGCACCATATGTCTTGTGTAACCAACATATGTCTTGGGCGACCACCATATGTCTTGTGCGACAACCATATGTCTTGTGCGACCACCATATATCTTGTGCGACCATCGTATGACTTATGCCACCACCATATGTCTTATGTAACTCCCTTATGTCTTGTGCGAACACTCTATATCTTGGACGACCACCATATGTCTTTTGCTACCACAATATGTCTTGGGCGACCACCATATGTCTTGAGCGACCACCGTATATCTTGGGTGACCACCATATGTCTTATGCATCAAACATATGACTTATGCAATCACCATTTGTCTTGTTCATCCATCATATGTCTTGTGCAACAACTATGTGTCTTGTGCGGCAGCTATATGGCTTGGGCTACCACAGTAAGTATTGGGCGACCACCATATGTCTTGGGCAGCAACCATATGTCTTATGCAACCACCATATGTCTTATGCAACAACCATATGTCATGTGCAACCACCATATGTCCTTTGGGACCGCTATATGTCTTGTTCGATCACCATATGTGTTATGCTGCAATCAAATGTCTTATGCAGATACCAAATGTCGTGAGCGACCACAATATGTCATGTGTGACCACCATATGTCTTGGGTGACCACCATATTTCTTATGCAACAACCGTATATCCTGTGCGAAAACCATCTGTATTGTGTGACCACTATATGTCTTGGTCGATAACCACATGTCTGTTGACCCCACCATATGTCTTGTGCGACCACCATACGTCTTGTGTGACCATCCTATGTCTTTTCGACCACATATGTCTTGGACCACCACAATATGCCTTATGCAACCACCATATGTCTTGTGTGACCACCATATGTCTTGGGCGACCACCATATGTCTTGGGTGACAACAATATGTCTTGGGCGACCACCATATGTTTTATGCAACCGCTATATGTTTTGTGTGACATCTATATGTCTTGTGCAATAACCATATGTCTTATGCAGCCACCATATGTAATGTGCGACCGCCATATGTCTTGTGTGACCACTATATGTCTTGCGCAACAACCATATGACTTGTGCGACCACCATATGTAATGTGCGACCACCATATGTCTTGTTGACCACCATATTTCTTATGCAACCACCATATGTCTTGTGCGACCACCATATGTCTTGGGTGACCAACATATTTCTTATGCAACAACCATATGTTTTGGGTGACCACCATATTTCTTGTGCAACCACCATATGTCTTGTGACCCCACCATATTTCTTGGGCGACCACCATATGTCTTGTGCGACAACCATATTTCTTGGGCGACCACCATATGTCTTGTGCAATCACCATATGTCTTGTGCGACCACCATATGTCTTGTGCGATCACAATATGTCTTATGCAATAACCATATATCTTATGCAACCACCATATGTTTTGTGCGACCACCATATGTCTTTTCACATAGAAGTTTGCAACACCTCTGAGGGTTTCATCAAACACAGATTTTTGTTCTTTTTTAATCACTTGTGGCCATCAAAGATCACTTCGATTCCATTTACACATCATTTTATTTTGCTGAAATTTTAATTTGCTACAAGGGCCTTCGAAATATAAGAAGCAGTTCAGCCATTGCTTCGATTGGCAGCAAACCAAAGAAAAACTAATTGGTATGGATTTGAGCAACAAGTTAATGTTATTATGGAAGTTGAGTCTGGTATCTCCAGGAGAGTTGATTGTGGCTAATACAAATTATTGTTACGCCGTATACAAATAACACGGCATACAATTATTTTATTCATTTTTATATTTTATAATAGTAAATACAAATCTTAAACAATAGGACAACGAAAACACATACATTTCAAGGTGATGTCTGTTAAATGCGGTGATGTTGAACTGGCGGGCACAGCACTGGAAGGCGCTGCCAGCCTGGTATAACATGAAGACGGTGTGGCCCAGCAGCAGGAGGTTCATCACGAACAGAAGTGCCACTATTCCATAAAAGTGTGTTAAGCGTTCAATATCACCTGAAAATGTTAAACAAGTTTCAGCAGTGATCAAATATTACATATTGTTTCTCAAAGTAATATCGCATCTACAGACCTACACAGACCTACACATTTCAAATCATAATTTAAATGACAAATGAGGTGAAAAAAATAGTTTTTTTGTGTGACCACCATAATTGTACTAAAGAGGCACCCTTCTTGAGCCCGGATGGGCACATGTATAAGCAAGTAGATGGGGTCGCCATGGGTTCTCCCCTAGGTGTCCTGTTTGCAAACTTCTACATGGGTACCATCGAGCAAAAAGTCTTAGTCGAAATGAACTTGAAACCGGCCATATACTGCAGGTATGTTGACAACATTTTTACACAGGTACCTGATGTCAGACATCTGCAGGAGCTGAAGGAGGCATTTGAGCAGAGTTCCGTGCTGCGTTTCACTTACGAGATGGAAAAGGATGGGAAGCTGCCCTTTCTAGATGTAACAGTCATGGAAAAGAGCGGAGGTTTCCACACTGCAGTCTACACTAAGGAAACGAACATAGGAATGTGCCTAAATGCCAACAGCGACTGCCCAGACAGGTACAAGAGGAGTGTTGTTAACGCATATGTCGACCGTGCTCTCAGCCACAGCTCAGAATGGAAGCAAGTCGACGAAGAACTCTGTAGGGTAAGGCAGGTCCTAGTCAACAACGGCTTCTCCAATGGTTTCGTCGAAGACATCATAAGAAGGAAAGTGAAACGCCATGCAACCTCTGAAGAGACAACTAACACAACACCTATACCCCCTATTAGACTATTTTACAGGAACTTCTTTTCCACAGCTCATAAAACGGTTGAAAGGGTCCTGAAAGATATTGTTAATAGAAACGTTATCCCTACAGACAAAAATCAGAGAATACAACTGACGATTTACTATAAAATCAGAAAAACGGCCAGCCTACTCATGAGAAACTCTCCAGACACAAAGCAGAACGCTTTAAAAGAGACCAATGTCGTCTATGCCTTCAAATGCCCACTTGGGGATTGTAAACTCCAAAAAACCCAGTATATAGGCAAGACAACAACATCTCTTTCTAGGCTTTTAACGATGCATAAGCAACAGGGCTCCATTAAGGAACATATAATCTCTTCCCACAACCAAACCATCGCCAGAGAAATCCTAGTAAACAACACAGAAATCATCGATAGATACAGCGATAGCAGACGGCTTGACGTTTGCGAAGCACTGCACATTAAGAAGTCAACACCAGCAATCAACAGCCAATTAATGGACAACTATATTCTACCCACCTCAAGACTCCGCTCCAATATAGAAGCATCAAGAAATATGGACCAATAGGCTTTCTACAATCACTTCCATTTCAATACCCATTGTTTCGTGTTCTGTCTTGTGTTGATGAAATTAATACCCTATTAAATACCACCTCACCCCATCCACCTCACTCAAATGTAGATGTAAACAAATCGGAGATATGTAAGTTCTATTCAGTTGTGTATGTGTAAAGTCTTTGAAAATGTAATAAGTTTTACAAAACGCGCTCAAGTGTCGCGTCAGACTAGAAATAAAAATGAATTTTGGAAAATTGATTTTTGAATTACCTCGAACAGTGAAAAGAAATGTACGAAAGATTGAGAAAATTCGTGTTAGAATTATTAATTTTTACTTTTTCGGTCATATTTAATAATATATGTCTACGGGAAAGACTGCTACCAAAATATACTAATATATATATATATATATATATATATATATATATATATATATATATATATATATATATATATATATATATATATATATATATATATATATATATATATATATATGTGTGTGTGTGTGTGTGTGTGTGTGTGTGTGTGTGTGTGTGTGTGTGTGTGTGTGTGTGTGTGTGTGTGTGTGTGTGTGTGTGTGTGTGTGTGTGTGTGTGTGTGTGTGTGTGTGTGTGTTGTATTTATGCTTTTAGGTTAGATTATATTTTTAAAAGCACTACAGTCACCTTCTGCGGTTGATTGTTCGATAAATCCGTGAACTATATGTTCATCAGATCTCTCACCCAGCTCATGGAGGACAGAAGAAAATGTATATATCCTGGTTAGCATTGTAAATGTGTGGCCACGCTGTGGTAGAAAATAATAATACTAAAAAAAAAACGCAAGAATACTACGACCCCGATTACTACAAGACCTACCCCGACGGACAGCCAGAATTCCATGACCACCACGACAACAACCCGGTCGATGACACGATGAAGAAGGAACTACGAATTAAGCTGTGGATAGCAGAAGCAACGCTATACATTAATCCATAAGTCGCCTGCCAGAACAGACAAGCCTTTTGCAGGACATGAACTGCGAGCAACCATGTATTTGATCATCCACAGATATATAGTGTCAGCTACTGGTACGGGTAATGACTCCCAACAGCCTCCAATTACGGGCAATTCATACCCGTACCACCTTTTAGGTGGCTTAATCTCAATCAATCGTGAATGATATTGCCCTTTTAAAGGGCCCCGGTATATGGCAAATTTATCCTGGTCATGTTAACTGAATGTACAATATTAAAGTGGTGAAGAAAGCATGTTAGAGTTACTTTGAAGTTAGAAGCAGAGTAAGGTCAAAGAGATGGGCATATATGGTGGGAGAATGTGTGAGGAAGCAGGAGGTAGGAGAAAACTGCATATGAGATGTCGTGGAAAGGAAGATTATACGGTAACGTAAATGGATCAGTGTACCACCTCGCAGCCTTATGAAGTGAAACTGTATAATGGACTAGATAACATGTATGGACGGGCACCATGTTTTGATATGAATATTATTTTACTGCTTCACTATATTCTCCGGGCTGATACCTCCAATGTCTATTCCAGGGAGAAGGACCGATTTAATGTATGCAAACACCCAAGGCACTTCGAAGGGCTAATAACTTGCCTATGAATTACAATCTATGTATATCAAGGTAGAAAAGAGATTTTACTGCAACCCACATTAACCAACTCTTTAGCATTTAATTTAGGATGTTGTAGCTATTGAAAACCAAATTATAAATTATTTTACAATAATAGGAATGACGTATAATTACATTAAAATTTACCTTGGTACCAGCATGACACCTTTCCAAATCCTGGCCGAATCAGGCTGTTGAAAGTAGGATGATCTGGAAGATTCTCCACTATTATCCCCACGACCGTCACGATCACAGGGCCACCCCACGCATAGGTAGAGTACACCCGAAATTTTTTAGCGTCATTGGCCAAGATACCAGTTATTGGTATGCAGTGAACAGTGCCTCTGAAATATATATTATCGGGTAAATAATCAATAAAATTGACAAATTACTTATTCCAACAAAACCGTTTAGCTAAAACAGCTCAATTTGAAATAAAAAAGTCATAAAATAATACATGTAATCTTAAGCCTATAAAACATTAATAGCAGTTGCCAGGTATGATCGATTCTTTTTTATATTTTTTAGTTCTTGTTTAAGTATGAGCCTGAAAGCTGGCTGTTATGGGTTCCCGTGTTCGTAAACATATATCCTTGTAATTTTCTGGGGGTGAGCTCCCATGTTGACATTCTTGTGACATTGATCCTATTTCAGACAGCCGGCTGCCTCTGGTGGAGTTCTTTATTCTTCTGTCAACAAGTAAGCTACTGTGGTGTGATTAGGACGAGACTTACATCTCAACGTCTAATGAATGTAAATGTAACGTCTAATGTAAATTCCTTACTTAAATTTCTCAAATACAAAAGTGTGGGAGCTTATCCATTATTGTTATTATTATTATTATTATTATTATTATTATTATTATTATTATTATTATTATTATTATTATTATTATTGTTAATTTTAACTTTCAGAGATGCACGAATTATAATTCAGCTCAATTGTTCCAGCTTTTGTTTGCTTACCTTATTACTCGCCAGATGTCAAAGCACATTACATTCAGCCAGAAAAACACTGCCAAAAATGAAAACTGAAGAATTACTCCTGGAAAGAGATTAAAAGAGATCATTGACTGTAATAAAATGCCCCTTCTGTACTTAGCCTCAAAAGTTTTCACTGACCATTGATGGTCAAACCTTGTCTCCTCTACGAGGCGATAGCACACGGAAATCCGATATCAACCAAAATCTGAGATAAATTTCCATAGTGCAATGAAGTGTTAATTCCCAAAAACCAACAACGCAAACTCCTTAGGAATTGTTTATTTTAAATATTTAAATGGCAAAACAAAACTCTGAAAAGTACTAAACATGTGATCCCAGATAATCCTCCAATTTGCTACCTGGTTATAATTTTATGGTTTCCTATAGTCTGACAGTCTATAGTCTATAGTATATAGACTATATACACTTATAGTCTTAAGGGGCTGACAGCTGAATGCTCACCGCCTCGGATTCGTAGTCCTGAGGTTCTGGGTTCGATCCTAGGTGGAGGCGGAAACAAATAGGAAGAGATTCTTTCACCATGATGCACCTGTTACCTAGCATTAAATAGGTACCTGGGAGTTAGACAGCTGCTACGTGCTGGGGGGGGGGGGGTGGTGTAACAAAAAGGAGGCCTAGTCGAGGACCGGGCAGCGGGGACGCAAAGCCCAGAAATAATATCAAGATAACCTCAAGATAGTCAGGGGACAGAAAGCCTGTTTAGGCTTAACGAAATCTTCGTTAAGCCGTCTGTTGAACTTTTCCAGGATGCAACCCACAACAGTTGCCAAACTCCTAGATACATCCTTACTGCTTGGCGAAAAGTAAATATTTGCCAAATTACCCTGCCTGGGAATGAAATGGTTCTGTCTGGGAATGAAACCCGGTATCTTTTGGTTGTGAACCAATGCCAGTAACAAACGCACTACAGCCCCAGCAAAGAGCCCCCACACGCTCTAGCCCAGAGGCAGTGTACTGCCTGAGTGAAGTAAGGAGAGACAGGTCTGGGATGGTGAGCTACTTAGGTTATATCAGGCTGAAAACAGCCAACTGAAGTACATACCTCCCGGGCCGTGACTCAGGTAGCAGCCAAGGTAATTGGTGGAAAACATTCGTTTCCGACAGCAACAGAGGAACTACTTCCAACATATATGATCTGGTCGAAAATAGTAACGAGAATCATTCATTGTGAATGGAGGGAGTTTGGGTGTCTTGTGCCTATATTTCATTACGCTATGACATTTTGAATCAGAATTGCATTAATCTCTTATCCCAGTGTGCTCCCGGCCTCATATAGAAAGAACATTTTTTGGAAAATTAAGCTGTTCTTGTCGTCAGTAGACAGTGACTGTCCCACGGGTACCTGGTACTAGCTGGTCTGACCAGTAGTCGCCAGTTCATAGCGACTACTGGTCACTATGTCCCTTCAGTTGCATGGTAGCAACTGAAGGGACAGCCAAGAAAAATATTTTGAAAATTTAATTTTGGTGTTACATAAATTTACATAATAATTTATACAATAAACACCAATGTAATAAATTCTTATCCATACGTGACTAATGCATCATCATAACATCTTGGAAAATTAGGATAGTTAGGTCATTGAAACATTATTTGTGCGAAATCAGGTACAGAATTGAAGATAGACTTATTTAATGAATGCATGCAATAGCTAAACATCTTGGCTATTTTCACCGCCTTTGAAAGCCTTAATTTAGTAAACTTGAGAAGGTAAATTGAAATGACCTAATATAAACTCTCCGAAGTCTCAACCACAAGGTGGGATATGTTAACAATAGTAGTAGTGGAAAGTGGGACAATGCCCGTCAATTTTGTTTTTTCAAAGGACGGGCATAGGCACAGGGTGTTTTCAAGGTTTTCCCATAGCCGGGCATACATGTAGGTGTGTTTTCCGATTTTTTCTCGGCGGCTGGGCATAGGCATAAGTGGTATTTTCATTTATAGAGCACTCCCTCCCATCATATATAATGTTCCAAAATGTGAATTAAAATGCATCCTCCTAGGTCCTGCCCTTATGTTCTAGTGGATTAAAAGGCCCCTAACCTGTCCGGGTCCGTTTTCCATTAGCTCGGCGAGTGATTACAATCCTTCTAATCCCTGGAAATTTCGATCAAAGGGATTAAAAGGCCGGCTCTGATCTGGGTTGTTTTCATTTTATCCCGGCGAGTGATTGCTAGTCTTGCAGTCCCTGAAAATTTCGCTCAAGGGGGGATTAAGTGGCCAGCTTCCGTCTGGGGTGTTTTCTGTTACCCCAGCGGAAAGCTCAGGTGCCTTTATCTTCCAACATTAAGCCCGTTTTCCTTAATGACGTATTTTCATACTGTTTCCAATTTTCCAAAGATCATTTTCTAGCTAAGATTGCATTTTGAACATAAGAAATGAAATTGCAGAAGTCCTTTTGCAGGATTTCCTATTTATTTCCAATGTATGTTAACCAAAATATCAACTGCCACTATTAGATGAACTGCAGTAGGATTATTTCCTATTAAATTAATACCTCATTCATCTTCATTTATACACTTCAATAAAGTCATTCCATTAATATTCATAAGGATCTATTAGTTACCCTTACTTATCTAGAAGCTTTATATTTATAGTATCCAGTCAAGGATCGTTTATTGGGCATAGTAATGGATGAAATCCACTATCTCCCATTCGTATGAAACAAGAGAGCAACACAGCACGAACTAACCCTTGCGTCTGCGTTCAACCATGTTACCAAACCAGTATCTTCCCGAGTATATTCCTAAATTTAATCTTAACCAATTTATACCCATTGTATCGTGTTCTGTCTCATGTTGATACTTTTAGTACCCCATTAATATCCCCCTTTGTTATGTCCATTCATCCACTTGCACATCTCTATCATGTCACCCCCCTTACTCTTCGCCTTTGTAGAGAAAGGAATTTAAGCTTTGTCAATCTTTCTTCACATGAGAAGTTTCTAATTTAAGGGATTACCTTATCATCCTAAATAGGAACACTACTAAAGTTCCTGTTAGAGTCTCCAACGACATGCAAGTATGTGTTATTGTATAATTGTTCAAGGAACAAGCTATAACATCACTCAGACCTTTTCATTTATTCCTCTCTCACAGCTATACCTGTGTACGTCTTATTAACGCTCAAAAACATGCACCTCACCCCTCACTGTAACATATCCATCTATACCTAATCAAAATACTCATTCAGTGTCCATATATATATATATATATATATATATATATATATATATATATATATATATATATATATATATATATATATATATATATGAATTAGAATGAGTGGACATAAAAAGGAGCTGCCTCGTATGGGAATAGTAAGCCTTCTGCAGTTACTTTCATTCTTATAATCTCAATAGAAAACGTCATCATCCCCAATGATGATTGTTACACAAATGGGTTACTTAGCTTTAGCGGCGCATGAGGAAACAAAGCGGTTCAAGTGAGAAATTAGTTTCGCCTCTCACTAACACAGGTGTGACAATCGTACTGTAGTCTGACTTTTCAGCAGTATGTGCCATCACAAGCAATGCAATGATACCTTGGCATAAACCTGCATCTTACTTATTTTGTAATATATTTTATGTTTAAAAATAATAATAATAATAATAATAATAGTAATAATAGTAATAATAATAATAATAATAATAATAATAATAATAATAAATTAATAATAATAAAAATAATAATAATAATAATATTATTATTATTCAAAATGGCTAAACCATCCATACCTAACCTAACCTAGTCACAGGTGTTACGAACCCGGATCCAGCGTCCGAGCAAGGAGCAGTAACAACTACGCCATCTGTGGGTCAGCTCCCGAAAACCCCGCCAAACGAACGACGACACCGGATGAGGACGGCGAATATCGGCCCCAAGGGCCAGTTTCCAGTCCTGTGCAGCTCACAACACAGCCGCTCCTGACCTCTGGTGAGGTGGTGCTCCGACGACAGCGCCATCTATGGACTGGATACGTCAGGTGTTTGCGCCCGAGCCCATAAGTGTGGTGTTTTAGTGTCCCTGTTATTGATGACGTGTCTGTTTACAGAGTCGACCTGGGACCACTGTGTTGACGGTTGAGTCAGTCTACCCGAGGCAGCCAGTCTCCATACTGTGAAGTTTGCTGCAGCTGTTGTGACGTCGTCCCCCCGGAAGAACACTGTGGTGTGTTAGCCTGCCAGTGGAGTGGCAGTGAAAGGATTTACCCGGGACCGACTGTTGGAGACGATCATCCACTGGGGTACTGAAGACAGGAGGGTGATTTGTGATATCACACGAGACTCCTGTCTAGGGCGTACCCCTTATATCGTTCGTGGAGTGGCCATACCAGCCTTGGTGGCTCAGTACCTGCCAGCAGACCAGCTGGACGTGTGGTTGACGGCCTCCACGACGGTGCCCCCAGTGGACCTGCGTTTTGGCTGACCTGTGGCCCGGGTAGGCTCGGCATTCTCAGAGGACACGTCGTGAGGCCACGAAGAAAGCACCGCGGACTCAGCACCTAGCTTCTGGCTCCAGAGTCTTCAGAAGAAGACTAATTTGTGGATTAATCCCCTTGTATAGTGTTAATACCCTCCCCCTGTGCACGTTTGATTTTTATATATTTAATCGGTGATGGTAATAATTATAATCTTAAGTTCTTAGCTTTCTTTCCCTACTCCCTTTAAGTTACTTGCGTCACGGATATCATCCCTTGATAGCCACTACTGGCTTGGGAATGGATACATATATCTTCCTCTAACAACATCAGAGTAAGAACCCCGTTGCGTCCCGAGAGGGCCGTAACAACAGGTTTAAGAATTAAGAATATTGATTTACTCATATTATTATTTTATTAGCAATTAGAACTTAAGAATGAAGGTAATTGCAACAGGCCTATTAGCCGATACGGGGTAGCTCCGATTTATATCCACCCAAACTTATTCATGTGTACGTCCAATCTACGTTTGAAGCAATCAAGAGACCCCACTTCCAATAATAGTTTACATTCAAGTTTTATAGCAAGATCCAATAGGGAAGCTCAATATTTTAGATACCAATCTCTATAATCGCAGAAGTAGTTCATTGCAAAGGAGATACATACAGCAATTCCTCATACATTTGAGTATAGATAATTTCCTATAAAACAACAGCATCAGCAATTATGAAACTCTGTAGCTAAATATCGTACTGTAATCCACAAATAGTTACCTTATATCTGGAATGTCAGCGGATTAGGGCCTGTGTTCATAGGAGAGTAAACTGTCCTCACATCCAGCAAATAGCAGCCCAAATGTCGCACCGCAATTCATCCATCAAGTAAATCAACTGGATGCTAGCTACTATATTTATAGGTTTATCATTCCTAGACCTCTAAAATCCTTATCATGCTAACTTGCTTCTAAATCAACAATCAGAAGTAAATACATACATACATACATCCATACATACATACATACAACTGAAAACTCACACCCCAGAAGTGACTCGAACCCATACTCCCAGGAGCAACGCAACTGGTATGTACAAGACGCCTTAATCCACTTGACCATCACGACCGGACATAATGAGGTGATAGCCAAAGCTATTTGAACCACCCCACCGCCGGCACTTGGATGGTAATCCTGGGCATAGAATTTTACCAAATCACCTCATTCTTTGGGGCACACGTGAGGAACACAAATGCGAACAAGCCTGAATGGTCTTCAGGACAATATGCAACTGAAAACTCACACCCCAGAAGTGACTCGAACCCATACTCCCAGGAGCAACGCAACTGGTATGTACAAGACGCCTTAATCCACATGACCATCACGACCGGACATAATGAGGTGATAGCCGAAGCTATTTGAACCACCCCACCGCCGGCACTCGGATGGTAATCTTGGGCATAGCATTTTACCAAATCACCTCATTCTTTGGGGCACACGTGAAGAACACAAATGCGAACAAGCCTGAATGGTCCCCAGAACAATATGCAACTGAAAACTCACACCCCAGAAGTGACTCGAACCCATACTCCCAGGAGCAACGCAACTGGTATGTACAAGACGCCTTAATCCACTTGACCATCACGACCGGACATAATGAGGTGATAGCCGAAGCTATTTGAACCACCCCACCGCCGGCACTCGGATGGTAATCTTGGGCATAGCATTTTACCAAATCACCTCATTCTTTGGGGCACACGTGAGGAACACAAATGCGAACAAGCCTGAATGGTCCCCAGGACAATATGCAACTGAAAACTCACACCCCAGAAGGGAATCGAACCCATACTCCCAGAAGCAACGCAACTGGTATGTACAAGACGCCTTAATCCACTTGACCATCACGACCGGACATAATGAGGTGATAGCCGAGGCTATTTGAACCACCCCACCGCCGGCACTCGGATAGTAATCTTGGGCATAGCATTTTACCAAATCACCTCATTCTTTGGGGCACACGTGAGGAACACAAATGCAAACAAGCCTGAATGGTCCCCAGGACAATATGCAACTGAAAACTCACACCCCAGAAGTGACTCGAACCCATACTCCCAGAAGCAACGCAACTGGTATGTACAAGACGCCTTAATCCACTTGACCATCACGACCGGACATAATGAGGTGATAGCCGAGGCTATTTGAACCACCCCACCGCCGGCACTCGGATAGTAATCTTGGGCATAGCATTTTACCAAATCACCTCATTCTTTGGGGCACACGTGAGGAACACAAATGCGAACAAGCCTGAATGGTCCCCAGGACAATATGCAACTGAAAACTCACACCCCAGAAGTGACTCGAACCCATACTCCCAGAAGCAACGCAACTGGTATGTACAAGACGCCTTAATCCACTTGACCATCACGACCGGACATAATGAGGTGATAGCCGAGGCTATTTGAACCACCCCACCGCCGGCACTCGGATAGTAATCTTGGGCATAGCATTTTACCAAATCACCTCATTCTTTGGGGCACACGTGAGGAACACAAATGCGAACAAGCCTGAATGGTCCCCAGGACAATATGCAACTGAAAACTCACACCCCAGAAGTGACTCGAACCCATACTCCCAGAAGCAACGCAACTGGTATGTACAAGACGCCTTAATCCACTTGACCATCACGACCGGAAATAATGAGGTGATAGCCGAGGCTATTTGAACCACCCCACCGCCGGCACTCGGATAGTAATCTTGGGCATAGCATTTTACCAAATCACCTCATTCTTTGGGGCACACGTGAGGAACACAAATGCGAACAAGCCTGAATGGTCCCCAGGACCATTCAGTCTTGAATGGTAATCTTGGGCATGCTATGCCCAAGATTACTATCCGAGTGCCGGCGGTGGGGTGGTTCAAATAGCCTCGGCTATCACCTCATTATGTCCGGTCATGATGGTCAAGTGGATTAAGGCGTCTTGTACATACCAGTTGCGTTGCTTCTGGGAGTATGGGTTCGAGTCACTTCTGGGGTGTGAGTTTTCAGTTATATATATATATATATATATATATATTAAATATGACCGAAAAAGTAAGATTAATAATTCTAACACGAATTTTCTCAATCTTTCGTACATTACGCTTCACTGTTGGAGGTAAATCAAAAATCAATTCTCCAAAATTCATTTTTATTTCTAGTCGGACGCGACACGGGCGCGTTTCGTAAAACTTATTACATTTTCAAAGACTTTAGTTCACAAATACACAACTGAATAGAACTTACGTATCTCCAATTTTATATCTACATTTTAGTGAGGTGGAAGGGGTGATGTGGCATTAACACAAGACAGAACAAAATGTGGTATTAATAGGGTATTAATTTCATCAACACAAGACAGAACAAGAGTATTAATAGGGTATTAATTTCATCAACACAAGACAGAACACGAAACAATGGATATCACTTACGAGATGGAAAAGGACGGGAAGCTGCCCTTTCTAGATGTAACAATGTAACAGTGATGGAAAAGGGCGGAGGTTTCCACACTGCAGTCTACACTAAGGAAACAAACATAGGAATGTGCCTAAATTCCAACAGCGACTGCCCAGACAGGTGCAAGAGGAGTGTTGTTAACGCATATGTCGACCGTGCTCTCAGCCACAGCTCAGAATGGAAGCAAGTCGACGAAGAACTCTGTAGGGTAAGGCAGGTCCTAGTCAATAACGGCTTCTCCAATGGTTTCGTCGAAGACATCATAAGAAGGAAAGTGAAAAGCCATGCAACCTCTGAAGAGACAACTAACACAACACCTATACCCCCTATTAGACTATTTTACAGGAACTTCTTTTCCACAGCTCATAAAACGGAGGAAAGGGTCCTGAAAGATATTGTTAATAGAAACGTTATCCCTACAGACAAAAATCAGAGGATACAACTGACGATTTACTATAAAACCAGAAAAACGGCCAGCCTACTCATGAGAAACTCTCCAGACACAAAACAGAACGCTTTAAAAGAGACTAACGTCGTCTATGCCTTCAAATGCCCACTTGGGGACTGTAAGCTCCAAAAAAACCAGTATATAGGCAAGACAACAACATCTCTTTCTAGGCGTTTAACGATACATAAGCAACAGGGCTCCATTAAGGAACATATAATCTCTTCCCACAACCAAACCATCGCCAGAGAAATCCTAGTAAACAACACAGAAATCATCGATAGATACAGCGATAGCAGGCGGCTTGACGTTTGCGAGGCACTACACATCAAGAAGTCAACACCAGCAATCAACAGCCAATTATTGCACAACTATATTCTACCCACCTCAAGACTCCGCTCCAATATAGAAGCATCAAGAAATATGTACCAATAGGCTTTCTACAAACACTTCTATTCAATATCCATTGTTTCGTGTTCTGTCTTGTGTTGATGAAATTAATACCCTATTAATACTCAAGTTCTGTCTTGTGTTGATGAAATTAATACCCTATTAATACCACATTTTGTTCTGTCTTGTGTTAATGCCACATCACCCCTTCCACCTCACTCAAATGTAGATATAAAATCGGAGATACGTAAGTTCTATTCAGTTGTGTATTTGTGAACTAAAGTTTTTGAAAATGTAATAAGTTTTACGAAACGCGCCCGTGTCGCGTCAGACTAGAAATAAAAATGAATTTTGGAGAATTGATTTTTGATTTACCTCCAACAGTGAAGCGTAATGTACGAAAGATTGAGAAAATTCGTGTTAGAATTATTAATCTTACTTTTTCGGTCATATTTAATAATATATGTCTACAGGAAAGACTGCTACAAAAATATACTAATATATATATATATATATATATATATATATATATATATATATATATATATATATATATATATATATATATATATATATATATATATATACATATATATATATATACATATATATATATATATACATATATATATATATATATACATATATATATATATATACATATATATATATATATATATATATATATATATATATATATATATATATATATATATATATACATATATATATATATATATATATATATATATATATATATATATATATATATATATATACATATATATATACATATATATATATATATATATATATATATATATATATATATATATATATATATATATATATATATATATATATATATATATATATATATATATATATATATATATATATATATATATATATATATATATATATATATATATATATATATATATATATAGGAGGGGTACCACCTCTGGTGCAAATGTAGGGACCCATAGCCTCGGAGGAGAAAATAAAGAGTACTCAGAGAAGACCTTGTGGATCCTCACTGAACACTTTGATATTTTCTTCTCCTACCACCCCTATTCTTTTGTTAAGTGTGTATATTTATCTAACTTTATTTGAAAATGTCATTACACAAAAAAGTTACAATATTGATTACATACAGGGTACAAGGCTGCTTGTCACAAGTTGAATAGCTCCTCCAGCTCCTCAGATGGCGGGCAGGAACCATGGATGCAGTGAGCATTTCCTCTCTGGATTGCCACACTAAGGCGCTGAAAAAGAAAACTGGCAGCTCTGGGGTCTCTTGTTGTTTCGATTAGCTTAGACCCCAACTCCTTTAAAAAGCTAGCAGCACTTTTACCCCAGGTACCAAGTGTCTCTGAGGCAATGGGGACAAAATTGTAGTGGTGCTCAAGGTCTCTGTATTTACGTGACTTGGCCGCTTCCCGGTGATTGGCAGCTCCTCCTGCTTGTGTAGCACTGAAGTCAACATAGGTACTGGCCAAAGTTGAAACGCAAGTGTAGTCCCACACCAACTGTCTACCATTCTTCCAGGGGTTCACCGTAATTCCGTCTGGGCGACCGACAGGCTCATCAGAGTTGCGGGACATTAGGTAACGGGGCTCTCTCTCTGCTGGACAACCGGCTGTGGTAAGGCTCCTCTTAATAATGTCATTAACCTCGCCGTGTCTTGCATGCCATCCTCCCGTCCTTTGGCAAAGAAGGCCATGCCGTCCGTATCTGTCGGCCTCTGCCTCGCCGCAAATACACCTGTATTCGGTGTGGATTGGGGCAGCTAGGCGGAGAGCCACGGCAATTCGGAGGGCCTGCGGTGTGAGACGGGTGCCGGTTGCTGACATTGGGGTTGCTAATAGGAAATCACCTGCATGGGTAGCTGCTACAGCTCTAAGTCGGGCAGTGTCATGTGGTGTCGTCGCAGCTTCTAGCAAAGTTGCAGCTTCTTGGTCGGCAATGGGGCGATCCCAGCTGGATTGCTTATGGGCTTCAGAAGGCGGTGGTTGGGGTGCTGGTCCTGCGAGAGAGACCCATTTGGTTGTGCAGTCCTGTGAAGCTGGGATCATGCACCCCTGCCTGTTGAACTAGGTGCTCAGGTAGGATTTCCTTCACCAGGTTGTCAGACCCCACTGAAGAGGACAGGAATGCTGGTACAGCAATTTGTGTTGCTGTGCGCACGCCAAGGCCCCCGAGTCTGACAGGAAGGGAGGCCTGTTTCCACTGTGAGTCGCTGAGGGAAAGATTGAGGGCTTTTTCTAGTGTTGATTTCAGCAAGCTGTCATACTCTTCTAATTTAATATTGTTGAAAGATGGCGAACATCTTAGAAAGTAGGTCAGCCTGGGAAGGGACAAGCATCTGGTGATGAGGTAAAGTGCATCATGAGCATCGATGTCTTCAATCCTCTCGTTCATCCTCTTCAGGTCAGTGATCTTCTTACCAAGGACCCCGTCGATGGCATTCCTTCCAAGAGGAGCACCTAGGAGTGTGCTGTCCTCAGGGTTGGTTGTATGAATGTCAGGCAAAACAACCTTTATTTGCTCTATTATGTGCTGGTTGGTGGAGGTTATTTCGCACTTGGAAGGGTTCAGGGTGAGGCCTAGGCTTGCTCCTTGCTCCTGGATTATTCTTATGTCGTCCAAGAGTGAGGCTGGGGAGCCAGCTAGAGTACCATCATCCAAAAACCAAATGTTGAGCTCACTGGACAGGTTATCGGTGACTTCCTTGATAACTAGGCAGAACAGAAAAGGAGCAAGGGGGTCACCCTGTTGGACACCTTCTTGTGATTCAATTTCATGTTCCCCAAAAAGCAGAGTTAGATTCTTGCTGTAGCATGAGTTTACAAACGGGTAGAGAGAAGGAAAAAGGCGATGAACTGCACTGAGTACTGCATCCCTTCTAACCAGATTGATATATATATATATATATATATATATATATATATATATATATATATATATATATATATAT
Organism: Procambarus clarkii; assembly: GCF_040958095.1. Classification (NCBI taxonomy): domain Eukaryota; kingdom Metazoa; phylum Arthropoda; class Malacostraca; order Decapoda; family Cambaridae; genus Procambarus; species Procambarus clarkii. The sequence goes on along the minus strand of NC_091203.1, from coordinate 34,021,030 downwards.
ATATATATATATATATATATATGTCGTACCTAGTAGCCAGAACGCACTTCTCAGTCTACTATGCAAGGCCCGATTTGCCTAATAAGCCAAGTTTTCATGAATTAATTGTTTTTCGAGTACCTAACCTACCTAACCTAACCTAACCTAACTTTTTCGGCTACCAAACCGAACCTAACCTATAAAGATAGGTTAGGTGAGGTTAGGTAGAGTTGGGTAGGTTCGGTCATATATCTACGTTAATTTTAACTCCAATAAAAAAAATTGACCTCATACATAATGAAATGGGTAGCTTTATCATTTCATAAGAAAAAAAATAGAGAAAATATATTATTTCAGGAAAACTTGGCTTATTAGGCAAATCGGGCCTTGCATAGTAGGCTCAGAAGTGCGTTCTGGCTACTAGGTACGACATATATATAAATATATATATATATATATATATATATATATATATATATATATATATATATATATATATATATATATATATATATATATATATATATATATATATATATATGTCGTACCTAGTAGCCAGAACGCACTTTTCAGCCTACTATGCAAGGCCCGATTTGCCTAATAAGCCAAGTTTTCCTGAATTAATATATTTTCTCTATTTTTTTTTCTTATGAAATGATAAAGCTACCCATTTGATTATGTATGAAGTCAATTTTTTTTTTATTGGTGTTAAAATTAACGTAGATATATGACCGAACCTAACCAACCCTACCTAACCTAACCTAACCTATCTTTATAGGTTAGGTTAGGTTAGGTAGCCGAAAAAGTTAGGTTAGGTTAGGTTAGGTAGGTTAGGTAGATGAAAAACAATTAATTCATGAAAACTTGGCTTATTAGGCAAATCGGGCCTTGCATAGTAGGCTGAGAAGTGCGTTCTGGCTACTAGGTACGACATATATATATATATGTATATATATATATATATATATATATATATATATATATATATATATATATATATATATATATATATATATATATACATATATATATATATATATATATATATATATATATATATATATATATATATAAGCCTATACTTGCATAAACCACAAGTGAAGATAAACAATCTTGGTGGGTGTTGTCCAAAGATTGTATATATATATATATATATATATATATATATATATATATATATATATATATATATATATATATATATATATATATATATATATACATATATATATATATATATATATATATATATATATATATATATATATATATATATATATATATATATATATATATATATATATATATATATATATATATATATATATATATATATATATATATATATATATATATATATATACGTGTTTTTCTCCTACCACCCCCTTCCCTTTTTTTTTTTTCCTTTATTGTGTATTTAAAGGTTACAAAACATACAAGACAAATGCCTAAAGGTTATGGATCTCTTGAAGCTCCTCCGCTTCTGGACAGGAACCGAGGACGCAGCAAGCATTTCCCCTCTGGATCGCCACACTGAGACGCTGAAATAAAAAACTGGAAGCCCTTGGGTCTCTGGTGACGTCAATGAGCTTGGAACCCAATTCCTTGAGAAATCCCAAGGCACTCTTGCCCCAGGGGCCATGCGTCTCAGACGCTATGGGAACAAAGAGGTATTGACCTTCCAGTCGCCTGTACTTGAGTGATTTTGCTGTTTCCCTGTGGTTGGCCGCCCCACCTGCTTGATCAGCTCCGAAGTGTACATAGGTGTCAGCCAGTGTGGATACCCATGTGTAGTCCCACACCAACTGTCTACCCTCCTTCCATGAGTATATGGTGATGCCATCAGGGCGAAGTGCGGGGAAATCCGGGTTTTGGACCCCTAGGATGCGAGGTTCTCTCTCCGCTGGGCACCCAGCCGAGACGAGGCTTCTCTTGATGATGTCATTGACCTCGTTGTGTCTTGCATGCCAGCCCTTTGTGCTTCCGCAATGCAACCCATGCAGTCCGTATTGGTCTGCTTCCACCCTGTTGCAAATACACTTGTATTCAGTGTGAATTGGGGCACCAAGGCGGAGGGCCACTGCTACACGAAGGGATTCTGGATCTAAGCGCATGCCCATTGCTGACAAGGGTACTGCCAGGAGGAAGTCTCCTGCATGGGGGGCACGCACTGCTCTGAGGCGGGCTTTCTCCTTGTCTGATGTTGCGACGCTGAGCATGGCATCAGCTACTTTTTCCACTAGAGGGTGGTCCCAGCCGGACTGTTTGTGTTGTTTTGTTGGCTCTATAATGGTTGCTGGGGCTGCAAGAACATCCCACTGATTTGAACATTCAGTGAAAGCAGGATCGTGTATTCCTGCTGAATCTCTCAGGGTTGCAGGTAAAATATCTCTGACGAGGTCGTGCGATGCATGAGAGGAGGAAAGGAAGGCTGGTAGAGCAATTTGGGAGGCTGTGCGGACACCAAGGCCGCCGAGTCTTACAGGAAGGGTTGCTTGCTCCCACTGAGAGTCGTCCAATGGCAGGTTCAGGACTTTCACCAGCATGGACCTCAGAAGGGTGTCATACACATTTAACTTAGGGCTGCTGTAGGATGGAGAACATCTCAGAAAGTAGGTCAACTTAGGGAGAGACAGGCATCTTGTAAGGAGAAAGAGAGCATCATGGGCATCAATCTTGTCAATCCTGTCCTGCATTCTCTTTAGGTCAGTGATTTTTGCAACCAGGACCTCCTCGATTGCTCGTGGGCCAATGGGGGCACCCAGGAGAGTGCAGTCCGTTGGCTCGACAACGTGAATGTCTGGAAGAACATTTTGTATTTGCCCAGTGATGTCTGGGTTGCGGGAGATTATTTCACATTTGGATGCATTGAGAATGAGGCCGAAGGCTGCTCCCTGCTCCTGGATTTTCCTTATATCCTCCAAAATGGTTTCCGGAGTTCCAGCTAGAGTACCATCATCCAGGTACCAGATGTTTAGCTCGCTTGTCAGACTAGCAGTGACCTCTTTGATAGCTAGGCAGAAAAGGAGAGGGGCTAAGGGGTCACCTTGTTGGACACCTTCACAGGAGTTTATTTCATGCTCCCCAAAAAGAAGCTTAGAGTCCCCACTGTAGCACGATCGGATGAATGGGTAAAGGGGACGGAAATGGTTGTGTACAACCCTGAGGACAGCGTCTCGTCTGACTTGATTGAAGGCATTTTTGAAGTCAAGCTTTACTAGTGCCTTCTGGTCCGGGAGATCAACAATGTAAGCCCGCGCTGCATGTGCTGCAGCTTCACAACCTAGGGGAATCCCAAACCCGAGCTGACGAGGTTTCAGCAAGGTGGCTGCTTCCTGGCTGATAGATCTCACTGCAGCCTTAGCTACAAGGCGTCGGAGGGTGTTGCCAACGGCAATGGACCTGATACCCCTATCCTTCTTCTTTAGAGCACAGAGTGCTGCTCCATAAAAGACAGGCCTGATGTCCTCAGGGATGCCGCCAGCCAAACACATGTTGGAGAATCTGGTAAGTTCCACTAGAAGGTCCTTTGCAGCATCTCCAAGCACCGGGTTCAGCATTTGTTTGATGTGCTGGGGTCTTAGGCCTGTAAAGCCCCCTGCTGAACCTGTTGGGAAAGACATGGCTACTTTGTACACCTCAGATTCTCGAACAGTCAAGGGTTCTATGCCAGCATTGTTTTCCTGGGGATCCCTGCTGCTGTCGGGGGCTCTGGGTGGGTGTTTGTCTTGAAGAGCCTCTGCTGTCGTGGCGTTCCTGGGGGCAATAGTGTCATCGCTGGTCATGATTCTGATGGCACCTGTGGTATTGCCCTCTTCTATTTTCCTGGTGATCTGTGCTCTCATTTTGTGGTTCTCAGATGAGTTATTGTTGGTCGTCCTGCGGCTGGTGTTCTTGGCATGAGGGGGGAGGCGGACCAGGTTGTCTGCTCTGGGGAATTCATTAAGTGCCCTGATTACAGAGGTTGCTAATGACTTGTCTCTCCTGGGCGGTAATGCTAGGCATGCATTCCCAAATAAAAGGAGATTGTGCCACGATCCAGAGGATCTGGGAGCATTGTTGACCTTTGTCAGCAGACTGGTGAGTTTGGCTGCTGCTTGATGACGGGCAGCCTTGGGGATGTGGGGCAAGGTCCTGGTGGACGTCGCTTTGACTGCTTCAAGCAGATTATCTGCTGAAATGAAGTTGAGGGAGATATTGTTCCTCGCTCCTGCAGCAGGTTGTCCATCGTCACTGCCCCGGGGCAGACGCCTAGACCCTAGACAACCACCTGAATTGAGAGAATGATAGCGGACAGTTCCATTTGAATTGAGACGATACCGTCTGTCACACACTTGACAGTTTCCTCTTGGGTGGCCATCTTCTTGGCTAGAAAGAGGCTGTGTGTCAGGTGCGACATGTGCCATGCCTAGATGTGATGACGCCTGGCTGCCCCCTGAGTGCACCCTCTCCTTCCCTGGTGGAGAGTAACACGGCAAGCATTACCCTCCTGGGGGAGTTGGGAATGGCCTGGGCACCGTGTGTGGGTAGGCTGTGTGTTGATGGGCAGCTGGCTGGGTCGGGCGTAGGTAGCGGGGTGGGGGAAGATGGCAGGCGGGGGTGGTGGAGGGGGGGCACACGAGGGAGGCCGCCGTCACACTTGTTACACACTATCAAACACTCGGGGAAATCACTAGTGCACTTTGTTTTTAACACTACACTCACCGATTTGCTTACGAACGCACTAACTTTCCACTAACATCACTGTAGGCAGCTCGAGAGCCTCCCCCATCACTCCCCCCGTACCGCGCCTTGGGGGCTGGTGGGTGGCGGCACTGAGACGGCGGCGACCCTCCCCTCACCCTCACCCATACAGTGTACCTGCCTAGCCATACACAAAGCTCAGACAACGCACCATTCAACGTTCATAGTGTTGGAATGAAGGAGATACGGTTCTTCTTGTCACCCCTGGGGCCTTCAGCAGGTATTCATACCTACACAGGTCAAGTCTTGGCTGGCTCAGGCATCGTGATCCTCGTTGAAATTGTTTCAAGTGTAGGACCTTGCTCACCACGTGTCCGTCCAGCTCCTCCGTCCTCACTCCTCAGTAAATATATATATATATATATATATATATATATATATATATATATATATATATATATATATATATATATATATATATATATATATATATATATATATATATATATATATATATATATATATATATATATATATATATATATATATCTTCCCTACCTAAAGTTACGTCCAGTATACAAGTATAAGATGCTACATTCAAGATACATTACCAGTAGCACAAAACGTTTTGACCAGGAGGCAAAACGTACCCTAACCCCCCAACTCCACACAACCGCCATGCCGGCTCGTCGTCAACCAGCCAACTACCCATCCCAGCCTGCCTGCTCCTGATTGGTGACTCGCCGACCGCACACCTTCACACTGCACCTCAGCGCCATCTACCTGAGTCGACGTCTGAGCCTGGACCAGCCATCAACTTCAGAATATTCTTTGTGCTCTTAGAGTTGACATCTCTCTCTCTGGCATACTAAGCTCTCTGGCTTTTTTTATACTAAGGGAGGTCTCAGCCATAGCCAATATTCTCAGCACCATGTCACCATTATACTATTTAATCTATTTTGTTTTTGCATTTATCTTTGTTATTTAAATTGCACTATTCATTGCCACGGGACTTGTCTTTATTTTCATTTATGTTTAAAGTATATATTAAAGTTTCATTGTTCATACTTTGTGTTTTACGTGTTCCGCCCTCTCACTTACCACAGACAACAGGCAAGCAGTCTATCTTTTTTTTGTAAGTGTTACCAGGCATTGACACCTGCCACTGGAGGACTGTCGAACATCTACACTCCAACACTTTCCCGTCACATTTAATGAGGGCCTGTCCAAGGAGCTTCACTCAGGTACTAGTACCAGAACGTCAATTTGTGGTAAGCCTACTTTGCTTTGCTATAGTTACTTTTCAATATTATCATTAATTTTCATATATATATTGTGCTGTGTGTATTGTGCATTCCGAGAGTAGCATATGGTGAGTGTGGGCTAACTTTGGATTACGTGGTGACTGTAGGCCTCAGTCATTCTCTTAATTGGTCATCTCTCCCTCCGTTTTATTACTCGTGTTTACCACCTTTTGTCCCTATGATATTTCTCATATTATCGGCAGATCATCATTGTGGTACCCTGGTACTTTGGTTTGTCTTCGGGTCAAAGCACCCTATCTTCTGCAATCCGACCGAAGGAGGATAAGAGGGCCATAGTTCCTCTAGCACGGACTACGTTGCTGAGTTGGGACCTCAGCAGCAGTTCTCGTCACCAGTTGACACTCGCACCCCTACACGTCGGTCAGAGATGATGATATTTACTTAAGTAGGGAATTAGCTTTCTTTTTACAGAGCACAAAGTTCGCTAATTCTGTAAGTATCATATTTCATTTAGTGGGAAACCCTTGCTTATGTCCTATAGAGACTCGGCAAGGTATGCCTACATTCTTGGACTACCTAATTCACTTTTGGAGCAATTAAATGTTTCATTTGTTTTAGAAACTCAGTTTCATTTATTTAGTAGGATTTTCTTGCCCTTATCCTCTTACACTGAGTACCAGGTACAAGATTTCCTACGATTTTGATTTATTAATCATTTACCATCCTAAAATTAACGTTAATTGTTAAAGATTAAAATTCCACAGGATAGTTACCAGTTGCCACGTTATCCTGTTACTGACATTTACCATATCACAACTATATTCGTTGTACATTTATTTGCTATCTTTCACCATGTTTCGTCTCCAAGCTTTTCGTAACGATCCAGAAGGTGAAATAGGGACCTTATGTCGTGCCAAGAGGACTGAATTACAAACTCTTGCACACGAGTATCAACTAGATGTTCCCCATGGAGCCAAAAAAAATGAATTGCATAACTTAATTATGGATCACCTCTTAGATGAAGGGACAGTTGACTCTGAAACTCACGAAACTTACTCTATTGCAGATAAACATGATTTGGCAACTATGAAACTCAAACTCGAACTTGCAAAGCTCGAGAGGGAGCAACAGCAAGACGCTATCCACATGAGAGAACGAGAGGCTGCCATCAGAAAAGAAGAATAAGAAAGAGAGGCTGCCCTGGCGAAAGAAGCTCTCCAAATAAGGGAACGCGAGGCGACTCTGAAGGAAAGAGAGGCTGCAATGAGGAAAGAAGAGCAAGAACGTGAGATGGCCGTATTCAGAGAGCGTGAGCGAGTACAGCTTGAAGCAAAACAACGCCACCTGGAGATACAACGCGAGCATGACAAACGGCAAGCGGCTATGGCTATAGAATGTCGTCAACAAGAACTCACGTTGGAGATTACACACCACACTCAACGCCAGCAAGCTACCGCTAGTCTTCCAGTAAGTTTCAATATATCCCATGCAAGTAAGTTAATGCCACCATTCGTTGAGACAGAGATTGATGTCTTTTTTACCACCTTTGAGACCCTAGCTAATCAACTTAGCTGGCCTGCTGATCAATGGTCTACCCTTCTCGGAGTGCATCTTACAGGTAGAGCTGTAATTACTCTCGGTACCTTAGCGTCTGAGAATGACTACCAGACTCTGAAGCAAGCAGTTTTGGACGCCTACCTTCTCTCCACCGAAAGCTACAGACGAAAATTCCGTGACCATCTAAAGGCAAGTACCACCACCTTTCTAGAATTTGCCAATACCAAGAAAATATATTTCATGAAATGGCTGGAAGCAGCACAGGTCTCTACATTTACAGAACTCGTCAACCTCATGCTAGTTGAGGAATTCTTGAGACGTGTTCCAACTTCCGTCCGTTTATATCTAGCAATAAAGAAGAAACCGACTACATCAAGTGTGCGAAGTCGGCTGACACCTACAGCCTCATCCACCGGCTGACACCAGAACCACCTTCCAGTAAGAAGTCTTGGTATAGTTACGATAAAGTGAGTACAGATCAAGCGAGCTCACAATTGTATTGTAGAATTGCAAACTCTATGGACATACCATAGATAGATGTGGGAAGGCTCAATACAAGAGCAATGAATCTACTAAACCCAAACAGACTCCTCCTAAGTCCGGTAAGCCTGTGATGAATGTTGGTGTTTATGTTAATGATCTTTCTCTCTTCAGTAAACACCTGTATCCTGGAACTGTCTCTACCAACGGTACAGATTTGGAGGGACGTTTCAAATTGAAGATCTTGAGGGACACAGCGGCTCTTCTGTCCATTATATTGAAATCGGCTGTGCCTAACGTCACCTACACCGGGGAAACCGTCCTTATAACTGACCTTACTGCTACCACTCCATATCCACTTGCCAGAGTCCACCTGGATTGTCCCTTCGTGACCGGTGAAGTCCAAGTCGCCATCAGGTAAAAACCTTTTCCCATGCCTGAAGTGCAACTTCTCCTGGGCAACGACTTGGCAGAAGATCTGCAACCGTCCAACCTGATCATCACGGACAAACCCCAGGTGTGTACCTCTGTAATGGATAATCCCATCTTTGAATATGTTCCAGCAGAGGTTCAAGAAAGTGATAAAGTTTCTCCTCCGGTTTTGGTGACCACCTGTGCACAAGCTGCACGACTGCAACCAGCTGATTCTATTGCTACCGCTGTCCCTCACGATCCTCAGAACCTACCCCCAAATCTTACCAGTTTGGAGTTCCGTAAGTTACAGAGGGAAGATCAATCATTAACACCATTATTCTTCCAGGCTGAGACTCAACCTGACAGTATCCCTGGGTTCTTCCTAGAGAATGAGTTGCTCTACCGCAGATACAGACCCAGCAAGCTGAAAGAGGATGACGATCGGGCCAATGTCGAACAACTATTGATTCCCACCAGCACACGGCCCGATATTCTACACCTGGCCCACGGAGCTCTTTCTCACTATGGTTTCAACAAAACCTACCACGGAATCAGACAAGACTACTACTGGCCAGGTATGGTAAAAGACGTTGAAAAGTACGTACAACAGTGTCATACATGTCAGATGGCAGGTAAGCCTAACATCTCTATTCCCCAGGTTCCATTAACTCCTATCCAGGTGCCTGCGGAACCTTTCCACAGACTCATCATAGACTGTGTTGGTCCTTTACCCCGGACCAGTTCTGGCAACGCTTATATATTAACTATCATGTGTCCTACCACCAGATTCCTCATAGCAGTTCCAGTAAAGAACATTACGGCTGCTACTGTGGTGAAACACCTATTGAAGATCTTCACCCAGTATGGATTTCCAAGAGAGGTTCAAAGTGACTGTGGCAGCAACTTCACCAGTGATCTCTTCAAGAAGACACTGGAGGAGTTCAACATCACACAGGTACTGTCCAGCCCCTATCATCCTGCTTCACAGGGTTCTCTTGAACGTAGTGATCGACTATTAAAGCACTCCTAAAGAAATTCTGCAATGATACCTTGAAGGACTGGGATAAACAACTTGATCTCATTATGTGCATTTTCAGAAGTCTCCCCAATGAGTCTCTAGGAGTATCTCCTTATGAGATGCTCTACGGACGTAAGTGCCGTACTCCTCTCAAAGCTTTCAAAGACTCTCTACGTAATGCCACCTTCAGTGACCCTCAGAATGTGCCCCAGTTTCTTCAAAACCTAAAACACATTCTAGAGAGAGTACGTAAATTTGCTAATGACAGTCATAGGAGAGGATGAAGACTCATTTTGACCAAAGCAGCAAATTAAGGAAATTTAAACCAGGAGACTTCGTGTTGGCATATTTTCCTATCCCAGGTTCTCCATTGCAAAACAAGTTTTCAGGACCTTACCGCATCATGGAGTGCAGAAACAACCACAACTACGTTCTTCAGACTCCAGATAGGCGGCGGAAGACTCAGTTGTGCCACGTCAACCTCTTGAAGCAGTATCAAGGTACTCCCCCCACTGTGTTGGTAGCAGTCTCCACATTTAAAGGTCCATACCTCCACAGTGAAACCTTCCCTGCTTCTCCCGAAAGCACTAACACTGAGTCGGTGCTTTCCAACTCGGAAATCCTACCTGATCTTCATCCCAATTTACAGGACTATAATAGTGCTCCTTTGCCATGTTCTAATCCTATTCTCGCCTCACCAGATATCACGAAGCCTTTCATCCTCCATGTCGACGCCAGTGGTACCGGAATCGGGGGTGACCTGATGCAACAACGAGGCGAGGAGATTCTACCTGTTAGCTACTACAGCTACAAGGTACTACAGCACGATCGAAAGGGAGCCACTCTCCATCGTCCTGAACTTGCAGCACTTCGAATCGTCCCTGCAAGATGCTCGGTCTACCACCATCTACTCGGACCATAATCCCCTAGGCTTCCTGCACGAAGCCCAATTCAACAATCAACGGCTTCTACGATGGGCTTTATATCTGCAGAATTTCAACCTGCAGATCTCTACATCAAGAGTTTTAACAACATCATAGCAGACGCCCTCTCCAGAGTCTATGAGGTAGAGGCTACTTCACCTACCACTCTACCACCTGAAGACGTAACTTCACCCGGAACCGCAGGCTTCGGGGGGAGAGTTGTTTATGTTTATGTTTATTCAGGTAAGGTATATACATACAAGTGATGTTACATTAATGGATTGATATATAGATAGAGCTAGTACATACAATGCCTAAAGCCACTATTACGCAATGCGTTTCGGGCAAGAAAAACATTAATATCTAGAACTTAATACTAATTGAGCATAAAGAATAAAAAGTGTTGAGAACAAATACAAATAAAGATAAAAAAAAAAGGGGGAACATGACTGAAAAAGCAGCACAAATACAATAGGTTGACAAACAGTGTTGATTAAAAAAAAAAAAGAAAATAACGGACATGGGTTGACAATAGAGGAGTGAGGTAGGTTACAGGGAATTTATTAGGTAGTGTTTAGTTTTTATCTTAAACTGGTTGAGAGAGGTACTGTCTTTAACATGGTTGGGAAGGTCATTCCACATTCTGGGCCCCTTGATTTGTAAAGCATTTCTGGTTTGATTAAGTCGTACTCTAGGAATATCAAAACTGTATTTATTTCTGGTGTGGTGCTCATGGGTTCTGTTACAACCTTCTATGAAGCTTTTGAGATCAGGATTGGCATTACAATTTAGCGTTTTGTATATGTATAGTACACATGAGAGAATGTGCAGTGACTTAATGTCTAACATATTCAGGGATTTGAATAGGGGTACCGAGTGATGTCTGGGGCCAGAATTGGATATTGTCCTAATAGCAGCTTTGTGTTGAGTAATTAGAGGACGTAAATGATTTTGGGTAGTAGAGCCCCAAGCACAAATACCATAGTTGAGATATGGATAGATAAGGGAGTAATAGAGAGTCACTATATAGTTATACTATTAATATAGTTACAGTTATTAATATAGTTATACTATTTGTGACGATAATCTCTTTCAAGAGAGATTGAGCCTGCTCTTCCCTACCTAAAGTTACGTCCAGTATACAAGTATAAGATGCTACATTCAAGATACGTCACCAGTAGCACAAAACGTTTTGACCAGGAGGCAAAACGTACCCTAACCCCCCAACTCCACACACCCTCCATGCCGGCTTGTCGTCAACCAGCCAACTACCCATCCCAGCCTGCCTACTCCTGATTGGTAACTCGTCGACTGCACACCTGCACACTGCACCTCAGTGCCATCTACCTGAGTCGACGTCTGAGCCTGGACCAGCCATCAACTTCAGAATATTCTTTGTGCTCTTAGAGTTGACATCTCTCTCTGGCATACTAAGCTCTCTGGCTTTTGTATACTAAGGGAGGTCTCAGCCATAGCCAATATTCTCAGCACCATTATACTATTTAATCTATTTTGTTTTTGCATTTATCTTTGTTATTTAAATTGCACTATTCATTGCCACGGGACTTGTCTTTATTTTCATTTATGTTTAAAGTATATATTAAAGTTTCATTGTTCATACTTTGTGTTTTACGTGTTCCGCTCTCTCACTTACCACAGACAACAGGCAAGCAGTCAATCTTTTTTTTAAGTGAGACCAGGCATTGACACCTGCCATTGGAGGACTGCCGAACATCTACACTCCAACACTTTCACGTCACAATATATATATATATATATATATATATATATATATATATATATATATATATATAATATATATATATATATATATATATATATATATATATATATATATATATATATATATAGTACCAGTACACCAACAGCATAAATCTGAAATAGTTCTTCAACCTAACTAATCCAGTTGTTTTAGTCATTTCCAATTAGGCGAGTATGAACTTGGATAATATATTTTGGGGAAACACTAATCCAAAAATTGCATTTCAATCAGATATAAAGAGTTTTAGGAATAATAAATGAAGTTTCGGATAAATGAAGTTCAACTGAATTTTTATTTAAAAAGTAAAAGAAAAACGAGCCTTTAGTCATTAAATGACGTAGAGCAACTAATTACAGAAATAAATTGTTGCTCTGCTTAGAAAAAATAATAAAATTTACACCAATTCTTAAACACTGCATTCTAAACTGTCTAGATAAATCAATATAGTATTGTCTAACATTGAAAATGTATTTACAAATAATTAATAAGTTTAGTATAATCTTACCGTTGATAATGCAGTGAGTTCGAGTCAAATCTTTTGAGAAAATATAGGACGTAAATAATGCCAAGTCTGCAACAATAAGCGAGGACATATGGCACAGCAGACAGAGGCCTTGCATGTCCCGTAGTTCTGGGATGACAATATGGAAGATTACTGTCACTATGAGAAATATGGCTGATAATACCACTCCAACTGACTGAAAATTACTTTTCACAGTCTCTGCCTTGGACTCAGGAACATGGCATGCAAACGCTCCAGTCATGGAACCTGGAAGTAAATAAATAATTATTGTAGTGAAAATAATTTGCTTGTTACTTAGAGTACGGTTGTAATAACAGATATACAGTACAACTACTCACCAAGTTGTGCTTACGGGGGTTGAGCTTTGGTTCTTTGGCCCCGACCAAAGTATTAACTGTACAATTGAGGGTGAAGGAAAGACCCAATATATATGTTAGAGTCGTAAAAACTAATTTCCGGATGCACCCCTACATCCTTTCTCAAGGTGATGTGTACAATTTGTAAACAAGACTGTAGGAACTTGCGCTTATGTATGGAAGACCACCTCACGTGGGGTTCATCACAGACGTCGTTTTGACCGGGCGTTTTCGGAACGCCCCGTCATTACGTTTCGAATCCTCGAAACTCCCACAAAGTAACCACAAGATAAGATCAGAGGTCATGGCTGATCTTGACCTTGATCGACTATGTCGATCCTGAAGTTAAATTTGAACTCACCCTTTGCAAGTAACCGCTATATCATGAGATGGAATACAATTCTTGAAATCCATAAAGATGACCAGGACAATTGCGTCTTTGAATACCATCAAGGAGAGGAATGGCAAAATGCCTGCTGGTCGAAGTTAAAACGAGAACAACACATATAAACATTATGGCATAATTTTACAAAAATCATCTCTCTGTTCAAAAATGTGTCAAGATTGAGTGGACAACGCACAAGAACTAGATGACAAACTAGCGAACTTTTTGTAAAAAAGACAACACAAAAAATACTTTAACAACTAAAAACATAGTCTGGATAAAGCATCAGAACACCAGGAATCATGTGGATTATCAGATATTTCAAAAAACTTGAAATTCAGCTACCCAAGAAATCAGTTCGCTCGAAAAACCATGTCAGAAAATTTGTACAATGCATAAAGATTCGCAGTGGTTTTATGCCTATATAGGGAGTATAACCATGACAAAAGACTTGGTAGTACACTTGAAAGTTGTGATGAAGCAAGTTATATTAAACGATAAAAAGGCAGCACCACTTCTTGGTGAATTCTTTACATCAGTAGTCATGGTAAACAGATTTGACAATATCTTAATTCCCACACAGTAGATTGAAGGAGGAGAAAATAAGATGTTCAAGAATATTCACATTATGTTCGGAACAGTCGGAAAGAGCACTGATAAACTGAAGAAATCAGAAGCTACAGGTGTGGAAATTCTAGGAATTTTAAGCCCAGGTATGGATAGAATTGTCTCATGAACTGTGTCTGCCACGACTCTTATTCAGAAAACAACAATCAAGGTCACGTTTCATTAGGTTAGAAAGATGCAAATGTGTCTACCATCTTTTTAAAAAGCAGAAAGAGTTCAGCAGAAAACTACCGACCAATTAGACTATTCTCACATATCTTCAAGCTTATAGAGAAAATCCTATGGGATGGAAACCTTCATTGTCTCACAGTATATATTCTTGTATCATCAACAGAACGTGGGATGGTTAAAATTAATCTTGCCTAATTAACTACATTATATTTTTGGAAAGGTAATCAGTAATTCAGACAAAGGACTACCAGAAGATGTTAAGTATATGGACATCTGAAAAGTCAGAAGTAAGGATAGAGATGAAAGACTCTCAAGGAAATTGCAAGCTCTTGAAAAGAAAGCAAATGGTCTTCCTAAATGTAAATTTATTACCAAAGTTGTGTGCTAAATAGTGTACCACAATGTTTCATCTTTAAGCCAACGCTTTTAGTTACATAAACCAACGACATAGATGCGAATATTACAAACCACGTCATCAGATTTGCAGATGAGACAAAGATATATTGTAAAGTAGGAAAAAACGATATTGAGGCCATGCAAAGCGAGCTCCGAGCTTCACAAGTTGAGAGATTTGCAAATGCTTTTTAATAATGAAAAATATATGTAGGGCATAACATTTCAAATCAAAACTATCATGTCATAAGCACAACAATGCAAAAGACTTGTAAGAAAAATGACCTATGAATTAAGATCCACTAGTCAATTAACGCTGTTCAACAAGAAGGAACTGCAGTACAAGACCCAACCGAACCGTCAAATGAACACTGGACTTCAGAGACAAAAATGTGGTTATTCAAACCAACGACAGACTCTGTGTTGATTCTAACTCTTTCTCTTTCAACAGTAATCATTACACTCAAACTTTCGGTGTGGCTATGGGTTCCCCTCTCTCCCCTGTTCTTGCTAATTTCTACATGGAATACTTCGAAACTGTTCTTCTTCCTTCTATTAATACTCGTCCCTCTCTCTGGCTTCGCTATGTTGATGGCATTTTTGCTTTATGGCCTCATGACCTTAGTCTTTTCCAGCCTTTCCTTTCCTCTCTTAACAATCTGGCTTCTTCTATCCATTTCAAAGTTGAGTGGGAATCTAATTCCCTCCTTCCTTTTCTTGACGTTCACAGCTCTGTGTCCGGGTTCTCTTTCTCTGTCTACCGCAAACCCATGCATAGTGGCATGTACATTCACTTCTTTTCCTACCATCCTCCTTCTGTTAAGAAAAGTGTCCTCGTCTCTCTCTTCCTCCATCCTCTACTCCTCAGCGACCCTCAGTTTCTTGATTCTGAAATTGCCTTTATCTACAAATCATTATCTCGCCTTGGTTACCCTTCGCATTTTATCAACTGTGCCTACTCTCAAGCTAAACCCAATTTCTTTCATCCTAAACCTGCTTCCAACATTAGTAGCACTGTACTATGCCTTCTCTTCATATCTGAACTCAAAACTTTTACCAATACATTTTGTCCTCTTGACATTAAGCTCGCCTTTCGACAACCTAACACACTTCGTAGCAATCTAGTTCACACTGCTCCTCCTGCTTCTAATGCTGCTGGTGTCTACTCTATTTCCTGTTCGTCTTTGTCCTCTCCAATACTTTGGCGAAACTGGCCGTACACTGAATGACAGACTTAAAGAACACAAGAGAAGTGTTAAGTCTGCAGACACTAACAATGTTCTCTTCTGTCATGTAAGGCGTTCCAATCATCCTATTGATTGGTCTTCCTTTTAAAAATAATCTGTCCTGCCTCTACTCTACACAGACGCCGTGTTGTTGAATCGGCTCTAATACACAATGTACCCAACATGAACTCGAGTCCTGGCTTTGTTGCTGTGGACTCTTCCCTTTCGCAGTATATACTTAAATGCTCTAATCTTTCTAACAAACGTGACCTAACATAAGCTTACCCTTCCATTTATCTTTCTTTCTCTTTCATTTTCTTTCTCTCTTCTCTCTTTTCTGTTCATTGTTTTCTTTACGTTCCCTTACTATCCTCTTCTTATTCCTATTATTATCTCATTCGGTGGTTATAATAGGAGCTGCCTCATATGGGCCAATAGGCCCTCTGCAGTTCTTATTCCTACTACTATCTCCTCACCTCTCTCTAGCCTATTTATTGCCTGCATCTATTTCCTCATCACATTTACGGGCTATTCATGCCCGTGCCACCTCTTGAGTGGCTTAATCTTCATCAATCTTCCTCATCACATTCGACTTGAGAATGGTTCAGGACGGACCGAAACGTCGTCGTCCCTTCACCTTCTAGTGTTTGGTCTGGTCAACCAGTGGTTATTCAAGTTTGCAAGAGTCTGATGCGCCCCATCAGCACTATTGTATCCAAGCATGGATACCATATCTTTAGAATAATAAATCTGATTTGAAGAAAGTTCAACTCAGAACAAAATCATACCAAAACTAAGCCAACTCTTATACCAGGAACGGTAGAGGGCCTCAGGAATACTCCCACCCAAATATGACAAGTCGGATTTCATCGAGACATTTAAAATACTGAACAAAATGTAAGATATTAATTAAAACCACTTCTTTAATAGGTGCAATGTAAACCATACAAGGCTTTAAGCTCAAGAAGCTACACTGCAGAACAGAAAGCAAGAGATGCTTTTTCACCCATAGCGTAGAACCACATACCCGCCGAAGCCGTTGATACCAAGACATTGCCACAGTTTAAATCTCAGCTGGAAAAAACTCTTCAAGAAAATGTTGGGGGACCTTTGACAGACTACCGGCTTTCTGTCTCTGCCAAGCCCACTAGAGATGGTGGCCCTCTGCCAAATCCAGGTAAATATTGTCAGTTAGCTATGAAGATAAACAATCATTAACATAATTATCTAAACTGCCATTTGTTAAGTGATCCAATATCACCTGTATTCATCCTAATCTCATCCGTTCCATTTGTGTATAGAAATTACAATGTATTATAAATATTTTTAATTCAATAATAATAATTATTATTATTATTATTACTAGCTATACCCGCCACGCATTGCCGTGGCTCAGTCTGGTTAAATGGAAAAGAAAGATATGAGAAAGAGCACGTTTCTAATATGTTTATTTTCACAGTGCTTGTTGGTATACAATATTTTTTATTGTTCCATTGTCTGTGGAGATATATAGATTGTCTGGTTTGCCGACTCTAGAACACGCAACACATAATTGTCCGCGTGAGAAGCAATCCATGTCTCGATATAAAGAGCAAAGCACCTTCATCACCTTCAGTGATTAAGTGCTTAATTGCACACTAGTTTCTCTATCAGCTATCTCACTCTGTCAGAGTAAATGAGACAAATGTATCTGAATGCATGTGTGTGTATATATGTATGTATATATGTATGTGTACATATATATGTGTGTGTGTGTGTATGTATATGTATGTGTATAAAGTACATATGGAAGCTGATCAGAATTACATTTCACCTTTTTAAATGGACATTAATGACACTATGTAAAAGACACATCGAACACTTTATGTAGGCCAGACGTAAATCTATGTATTTACGTATGTAGGTTAGCTTAGCATTTTAAAAGCACCGAATCACCTTCTGTGGTTGATTGTTCAATAAACCCTTGAACTATATGTTTAACACATCTCTAACCCTGTCCATGGAGGACAGAAGAAAATGTATATTAGCTGCTTAGCATTTTAAATGTGTGGCCACGTTTGTGGTAGAAAATAATAAAAAAAAGCACAATTCTAAAGATTGGCCCTGAGCTTTGTTGATGGTGTTTGCAATCGCCAATCGAATTGGAAATTACAATCTATTAAAATGAAATGGCATATCCGTTGGAATCATAGGAATGCAAGGAATGAGGACATCTTCACTCTTGAAAGGTCCTGTCAAAATTGTTGCTTCTACGACGTTGGTGATTATTTCTTTTACTGCAAGCTGCATGCTGTTGCAAAGCTTTTGCTGGTTGATATTTTGCAACATGATAATTGGCAGGCCACTTTTCAATTGCAGTATGAGCGGTAGTATCCCTGCCAGATCGAATGAATTAAAAAATTCTGTTGGATAATTAAACGCTTCATCTGCTTCCACAACAGTGTAGATGGACTTGAATGTGCCTGCCTAACTTTGGATGTTAGACTGAATAATTTTGTTATGTTCGTAGACGTCTTTGTTCTTGGTCGCAAGAATAGCTCGTTCACTTAGCTAATCGTGATTCTTATAATTGGTTTGAATATTGGGAAATGCTTTTTCAACCAATTCTTCTTTTGATATCACTAAATTACAAAAGTTATGAGTCAATGAAATTCGTCCTGAGGACAGATCAACCGGCACGTTTCCGTTCCCAATTTTCTGAAATTAATGTGAGAATATCTGTTGACCAGACCACACACTAGAAATTGAAGGGACGACGACGTTTCGGTCCGTCCTGGACCATTCTCAAGTCGATTGTCTCAATCGATTGACATTCTCAATCGATTGACAATCGACTTGAGAATGGTCCAGGACGGACCGAAACGTCGTCGTCCCTTCAATTTCTAGTGTGTGGTCTGGTCAACATTCTTCAGCCACGTTATTGTGACTCATCGCCTGCGTGAGAATATCTTATCTTTTTATTCTAGCATTGTTGAGGCAGTTGATAGTGGTAAGGATTGCGATGTTGTATACCTTGACTTTAGCAAAGCTTTTGATACAGTGCCACATGAAAGACTGATTAAAAAGATAGTCTCATGGTATTAGGGGGAACAGGTTAAGGGTTTGCTATCCCGGAGCTGGCATTGGTGATATTATAAACAACATGAATGATATTATGGCTGGTAATGGGAACAATCCCATTATTTGCATTAGCGTGGGAGGAAATGATGTTGGTCGAGTTAGGAGTGAGGAACTGATTCAGAGGTATAAAACAGCCATAGAGTTAGTTAGGAGCAAGGGAGGAATCCCGATCATATGTGGCATTCTTCCAAGAAAGGGAGTGGGAAATGAATGGATATCGAGGGCACTTGGTGTCAATTGCCGGCTGGAAAGATATTGCAAATCAAATGCAAAATCTTTCATAGACAACTGGGAACACTTCTATGGAAGAAATGAAATGTATGCTCGTGATGGGGTGCATCTATCGAGAGCTGGGGTTGTTGCTGTTGCGAACTCGTTAGAAGAAGTGGTTAGAGGTGTTTGTTTGGGTTTAAACTGTTAGTAGATAGAGGTATGGGAATTGATTTTGAGGAAGGAGGTAATAAAAGTATGTGTTTGTGGGAGAAAGGAATTGGCAAAACGATCAGGGAAAGAGAAGGTCCGCAAAATAACAATTCACTTAGGGTATATTACACTAACAGTAGAAGTCTAAGAAATAAAATTAACGAATTAAATGCTCTTGTCTGCACAGAAAAAATAGATATTATTGCACTTACCGAAACGTGGATGAATGTAGAAAATATAGAACTATTAGCTGAATATCAAATATATGGATTTAAACTATTTCACACAGATAGATATATTAGACGAGGAGGTGGAGTAGCCATATATGTTAGGGACAATTTGAAATGTAGTCTCAAAGAGGGAATCAAAACAGAGCCACACACAGAAACTATTTGGATTGAATTAAACGAAAAAGCTAATAATATTATAATAGGAGTAATATATAGGCCACCAAATTTAGACAGAATGGAAGCAAAGCATCTATGGGATGAAATATCTAGAGCATCTAGATCTAACAGTATTTATGTCATGGGTGACTTTAATTTTAGCGGAATAAACTGGTTGAACAAAACAGGGAATAGTGAAGCAGAAGATTTTCTAGAATTAATTGACGATTGCTTTCTTACGCAACACATTAAGGAACCAACACGGGAAAATAATATTTTAGATTTAGTGTTAACTAACAGGGAATGGAATAGACTAGCATAGAATGGAATAGACCAGTAGGAGAAAATTCTGTTAAAGTGCCAGATTTTCGAAAAGCTGATTTTAATAGCCTAAGAAATTTTTTGGGTCAAATTGATTGGAAAGTCTTGGGTATGGGGTGTGGGCCGGTCTTGGAGCGAGACATGAACCCAGCGATAGGTGACTTAAATGGGGATTTCGATGTGGATTCAATATATAACTTATTTAAGAATATTCTAAACAAAGCACAGGAACGTAGTATACCATACAAATTGAATAGATCGAATACTAATGACCCAAAGTGGATAACAAAGAATTTGAAGAACCTTATAGGTAAAAAGAGAGCTTGGTACAAAAGGATTAAAAATGGGGAGGTCACTTTAGAACAGGAATTCGTACAACTGGTTAGAAATGTTAAAAAAGAGATAAGGAAAGCAAAAAGAAACTATGAAGTTCGCATAGCAGGGCAAGCAAAGACAAATCCTAAAGGGTTTTTTCAGTTATATCGTACTAAGACTAGGGAAAGGATAGGTCCATTAAAAACTGAGACAGGTCAAATAACAGATAGTGATGAAGAGATGAGTAGTATTTTTAATAAATATTTTGTATCTGTATTTACTAAAGAGGAACTTAACAATATGCCTTCAGCCGAACAAGTCTATGTGGGTGGGGACGAGGACAGGTTGACGAGTTTAGCAGTTACCAGGGAGGATGTTCTTAAACAAATAGTAAAACTCAAACCAAACAAATCCCCAGGGCCGGATGAAGTGTTTGCCAGGGTGCTTAAAGAATGCAAAGAGGAGCTTTGTGACCCACTGTCAACCATATTTAATAAATCAATAGAGTCAGGCAGAGTGCCAGAGTTTTGGAAAGTTGCTAATGTGATACCAGTTTTTAAGAAAGGAGATAGATCACTTGCGTCTAACTATCGACCAATTAGCCTAACGTCTATTGTGGGAAAGTTACTCGAATCTATAATAGCAAATAAAATTCGTCTTCATCTTGAAAAACATAAATTAATAATTGAGTCGCAACATGGTTTTATAAATGGCCGTTCATGTTTAACAAATTTGTTATCTTTTTATTCTAGCATTGTTGAGGCAGTTGATAGTGGTAAGGATTGCGATGTTGTATACCTTGACTTTAGCAAAGCTTTTGATACAGTGCCACATGAAAGACTGATTAAAAAGATAGAGTCTCATGGTATTGGGGGTGCTATATTAAGCTGGATTAGGGCATGGCTATACCAAAGGAAACAGAGAGTTAGTATAAATGGAATCAAGTCAGAGTGGGAAAATGTTGTAAGTGGAGTGCCTCAAGGCTCTGTCCTGGGACCTCTGTTGTTTATAATATATATAAATGATTTAGATTCAGGTTTGAGTAGCAACATTTGCAAATTTGCCGATGATACGAAAATCGGTAGGGAAATTAATTCGGAGGAGGACTCACTATCACTTCAAGTTGATCTAGATAGGGTTTTGAAATGGTCAAAGGATTGGCAGATGCAGTTTAATGCTGATAAATGTAAAGTTCTGAGGTTAGGTAATGATGATAGAGTTACAAGATACGAGCTAGATGGTGTTGTGATTGCGAAGTCGGATTGCGAAAGGGATCTGGGAGTTATGATTAGTAAGAATTTAAAACAAAAGGATCAATGCATAAATGTTCGTAATAAGGCAAATCGGACACTTGGATTTATTAATCGCAGCGTTAGTAACAAGACACCTGGTGTGGTTCTCAAGCTATATCTTGCTCTAGTTAGGCCCCATTTAGATTATGCAGTTCAGTTTTGGTCGCCATATTATAGAATGGATATAAATTCACTTGAACGTGTCCAGCGTAGGATGACTAAGTTAATTCCCCAAATTAGAAATCTTTCATATGAAGAAAGATTAACAAAGCTTAAGTTGCATTCACTGGAAAGGCGAAGAGTTAGGGGTGACATGATAGAGGTTTACAAGTGGATGAATGGACATAACCGGGGGGATATTAATAGGGTATTAAAAGTATCAACACAGGACAGAACACGAAACAATGGGTATAAATTGGATAAGTTTAGATTTAGGAAAAACTTGGGTAAATACTGGTTCAGTAACAGGGTTGTTGATTTGTGGAACCAATTGCCGCGTAACATTGTGGAGGTGGGGTCCCTCGATTGTTTCAAGCACGGGTTGGACAAGTATATGAGTGGGATTGGGTGGTTATAGAATAGGAGCTGCCTCGTATGGGCCAATAGGCCTTCTGCAGTTACCTTTGTTCTTATGTTCTTATGTTCTTATGTATTGGGGGTGCTATATTAAGCTGGATTAGGGCATGGCTATACCAAAGGAAACAGAGAGTTAGTGTAAATGGAATCAAGTCAGAGTGGGAAAATGTTGTAAGTGGAGTGCCTCAAGGCTCTGTCCTGGGACCTCTGTTGTTTATAATATATATATAAATGATTTAGATTCAGGTTTGAGTAGCAACATTTGCAAATTTGCCGATGATACGAAAATCGGTAGGGAAATTAATTCGGAGGAGGACTCACTATCACTTCAAGTTGATCTAGATAGGGTTTTGAAATGGTCAAAGGATTGGCCGATGCAGTTTAATGCTGATAAATGTAAAGTTCTGAGGTTAGGTAATGATGATAGAGTTACAAGATACGAGCTAGATGGTGTTGTGATTGCGAAGTCGGATTGCGAAAGGGATCTGGGAGTTATGATTAGTAAGAATTTAAAACAAAAGGATCAATGCATAAATGTTCGTAATAAGGCAAATCGGACACTTGGATTTATTAATCGCAGCGTTAGTAACAAGACACCTGGTGTGGTTCTCAAGCTATATCTTGCTCTAGTTAGGCCCCATTTAGATTATGCAGTTCAGTTTTGGTCGCCATATTATAGAATGGATATAAATTCACTTGAACGTGTCCAGCGTAGGATGACTAAGTTAATTCCCCAAATTAGAAATCTTTCATATGAAGAAAGATTAACAAAGCTTAAGTTGCATTCACTGGAAAGGCGAAGAGTTAGGGGTGACATGATAGAGGTTTACAAGTGGATGAATGGACATAACCGGGGGGATATTAATAGGGTATTAAAAGTATCAACACAGGACAGAACACGAAACAATGGGTATAAATTGGATAAGTTTAGATTTAGGAAAGACTTGGGTAAATACTGGTTCAGTAACAGGGTTGTTGATTTGTGGAACCAATTGCCGCGTAACATTGTGGAGGTGGTGTCCCTCGATTGTTTCAAGCACGGGTTGGACAAGTATATGAGTGGGATTGGGTGGTTATAGAATAGGAGCTGCCTCGTATGGGCCAATAGGCCTTCTGCAGTTACCTTTGTTCTTATGTTCTTATGTTCTTATCTCAATTGATGGGTCGTTTTGCGGCTGGACACGCATATTTGTAGTTAATTTTAACGTCTTTACGTGGTGCCACAACGTAGAGTATTTCAGGAAAGCATTTATTTCGTCTTCTGGTGTCGCTCGAGGAATTACAGGTAATGTTTACCTGAAATCTTCTGCAAGCAATATTAATGCATTCCCTAATGGTCTGATGTTTCCACACAAATCTTGCAATGATCTATCAAGAGCCTCAAGCGATTTTTTGTGGGCCATTGTGCATTCATCCCAAACAATATGTTTGCTGTTCTGCAATACTTTTCCCATTCCGGAGGCTTTGGAAATGTTGCACGTGGGAGTTTCAATGAATTGCATGTTCAATGACAATTTCAAAGCCGAATGAGCAGTTTTTCCACCTGTGTGGAAAAATCTTAGCAGCTTAATTCTTTTTTTAATTCTGTAAATACTAAATATTTTTACTTTTTTTTATTGACTTTAATATTATATTTTTATCTGATTAATTTTCTTAGTTAGTTCTTAGTAATAAGTTAGTTAATTAAGCAAGTAAGTGAGTGGACTGTATGTACTGATTCAGCTGCCTGAATTTATCTCGCATAATTGGGGGGACAATTTGCAGCTTAAACCACTTTGAGATGGCTCCTTCATAAACCACAAATTGTTTATCTAAACTTAATTAAATGCTCTTGTCTGCACAGAAAAAATAGATATTATTGCACTTACCGAAACGTGGATGAATGTAGAAAATAGAGAACTATTAGCTGAATATCAAATATATGGATTTAAACTATTTCACACAGATAGATATATTAGACGAGGAGGTGGAGTAGCCATATATGTTAGGGACAATTTGAAATGTAGTCTCAAAGAGGGAATCAAAACAGAGCCACACACAGAAACTATTTGGATTGAATTAAACGAAAAAGCTAATAATATTATAATAGGAGTAATATATAGGCCACCAAATTTAGACAGAATGGAAGCAAAGCATCTATGGGATGAAATATCTAGAGCATCTAGATCTAACAGTATTTATGTCATGGGTGACTTTAATTTTAGCGGAATAAACTGGTTGAACAAAACAGGGAATAGTGAAGCAGAAGATTTTCTAGAATTAATTGACGATTGCTTTCTTACGCAACACATTAAGGAACCAACACGGGAAAATAATATTTTAGATTTAGTGTTAACTAACAGGGAAACGCAAATTAATGACATCGAAATAGGGAGTGAGCTAGGGAGCAGTGATCACAAAGAAATCAGATTTAGCATAGAATGGAATAGACCAGTAGGAGAAAATTCTGTTAAAGTGCTAGATTTTCGAAAAGCTGATTTTAATAGCCTAAGAAATTTTTTGGGTCAAATTGATTGGAAAGGCTTGGGTATGGGGTGTGGGCCGGTCTTGGAGCGAGACATGAACCCAGCGATAGGTGACTTAAATGGGGATTTCGATGTGGATTCAATATATAACTTATTTAAGAATATTCTAAACAAAGCACAGGAACGTAGTATACCATACAAATTGAATAGATCGTATACTAATGACCCAAAGTGGATAACAAAGAATTTGAAGAACCTTATAGGTAAAAAGAGAGCTTGGTACAAAAGGATTAAAAATGGGGAGGTCACTTTAGAACAGGAATTCGTACAACTGGTTAGAAATGTTAAAAAAGAGATAAGGAAAGCAAAAAGAAACTATGAAGTTCGCATAGCAGGGCAAGCAAAGACAAATCCTAAAGGGTTTTTTCAGTTATATCGTACTAAGACTAGGGAAAGGATAGGTCCATTAAAAACTGAGACAGGTCAAATAACAGATAGTGATGAAGAGATGAGTAGTATTTTTAATAAATATTTTGTATCTGTATTTACTAAAGAGGAACTTAACAATATGCCTTCAGCCGAACAAGTCTATGTGGGTGGGGACGAGGACAGGTTGACGAGTTTAGCAGTTACCAGGGAGGATGTTCTTAAACAAATAGTAAAACTCAAACCAAACAAATCCCCAGGGCCGGATGAAGTGTTTGCTAGGGTGCTTAAAGAATGCAAAGAGGAGCTTTGTGACCCACTGTCAACCATATTTAATAAATCAATAGAGTCAGGCAGAGTGCCAGAGTTTTGGAAAGTTGCTAATGTGATACCAGTTTTTAAGAAAGGAGATAGATCACTTGCGTCTAACTATCGACCAATTAGCCTAACGTCTATTGTGGGAAAGTTACTCGAATCTATAATAGCAAATAAAATTCGTCTTCATCTTGAAAAACATAAATTAATAATTGAGTCACAACATGGTTTTATAAATGGCCGTTCATGTTTAACAAATTTGTTATCTTTTTATTCTAGCATTGTTGAGGCAGTTGATAGTGGTAAGGATTGCGATGTTGTATACCTTGACTTTAGCAAAGCTTTTGATACAGTGCCACATGAAAGACTGATTAAAAAAATAGAGTCTCATGGTATTGGGGGTGCTATATTAAGCTGGATTAGGGCATGGCTATACCAAAGGAAACAGAGAGTTAGTATAAATGGAATCAAGTCAGAGTGGGAAAGTGTTGTAAGTGGAGTGCCTCAAGGCTCTGTCCTGGGACCTCTGTTGTTTATAATATATATAAATGATTTAGATTCAGGTTTGAGTAGCAACATTTGCAAATTTGCCGATGATACGAAAATCGGTAGGGAAATTAATTCGGAGGAGGACTCACTATCACTTCAAGTTGATCTAGATAGGGTTTTGAAATGGTCAAAGGATTGGCAGATGCAGTTTAATGCTGATAAATGTAAAGTTCTGAGGTTAGGTAATGATGATAGAGTTACAAGATACGAGCTAGATGGTGTTGTGATTGCGAAGTCGGATTGCGAAAGGGATCTGGGAGTTATGATTAGTAAGAATTTAAAACAAAAGGATCAATGCATAAATGTTCGTAATAAGGCAAATCGGACACTTGGATTTATTAATCGCAGCGTTAGTAACAAGACACCTGGTGTGGTTCTCAAGCTATATCTTGCTCTAGTTAGGCCCCATTTAGATTATGCAGTTCAGTTTTGGTCGCCATATTGTAGAATGGATATAAATTCACTTGAACGTGTCCAGCATAGGATGACTAAGTTAATTCCCCAAATTAGAAATCTTTCATATGAAGAAAGATTAACAAAGCTTAAGTTGCATTCACTGGAAAGGCGAAGAGTTAGGGGTGACATGATAGAGGTTTACAAGTGGATGAATGGACATAACCGAGGGGATATTAATAGGGTATTAAAAGTATCAACACAGGACAGAACACGAAACAATGGATATAAATTGGATAAGTTTAGATTTAGGAAAGACTTGGGTAAATACTGGTTCAGTAACAGGGTTGTTGATTTGTGGAACCAATTGCCGCGTAACATTGTGGAGGTGGGGTCCCTCGATTGTTTCAAGCACGGGTTGGACAAGTATATGAGTGGGATTGGGTGGTTATAGAATAGGAGCTGCCTCGTATGGGCCAATAGGCCTTCTGCAGTTACCTTTGTTCTTATGTTCTTATGTTCTTACTTCAAATTATAAATCATACCAATATGGTGGTCTAATCTACTATTATTATAGCAATAATGAATTATAAAACAAGAGCTAGGCTATGCCATTTTGAGATCGAATTGCTGCCAGAATCAATCTAATTAAGAATGTTTCATCAGTTACACATGGTGCATCTAAGAAGAAGATTTCTCCAAGCCTGTTAATGACAGTTTTAATTATTTGATCGTAAATATCTTTTTGCTCAAGCGTTAGCTTAGGAATATTTGATTGCGCATACGACAACATATCACCCGTAATTTTGTCCACAATGCAATTCTACATCGAATGAAGCAGCAGCAGATCGATTTAGTGATGGCATTCCCAATTGATTGAGAACTTTGTTTGCAATTTCTAAGCACAAATCTTCAGTCATTATCAACGCTTCGTTGTAGATTTCTGTGGTGAAATCCATGTTCATATTTGAAATTTCCTTGCTTATTCGACACAATATCTTCAGCCATGTGAAATTTATACTTCTCCCATGAATCTGTTGGAGATGAAGGAGAGCCGGCGGTCAATATGATTGCAAACAATGCACGAATTTGATTTGAATGTGATGTGTTGGTTGCGTCATAAGAACATAAGAACAAAGGCAACAGCAGAAGGCCTATTGGCCCATACGAGGCAGCTCCTATCTATAACCACCCAGTCCCACTCATATACATGTCCAATCCGCGCTTGAAACTATCGAGGGACCCCACCTCCAGCACGTTACGCAGTAATTGGTTCCACAAATCAACAACCCTGTTACCGAACCAGTATTTACCCAAGTCTTTCCTAAATCTAAATTTATCCAATTTATACCCATTGTTTCGTGTTCTGGCTCAGTTTTGATTCCCTCTTTGAGAATCTGTCTTGTGTTGGTACTGTTCTGTCTTGTGTTGATACTTTTAATACCCTATTAATATCCCCTTTGTTGTGTCTATTCATCCACTTGAAAACCTCTATCATGTCACCCCCTAACTCTTCTCCTTTCCAGTGAATGCAACTTAAGCTTTGTTAATCTTTCTTCATATGAAAGAATTCTAATTTATGGAATTAACTTAGTCATCCTGCGCTGGACACGTTCAAGTGAATTTATATCCATTCTATAGTACGGCGACCAAAACTGACCAGCATAATCTAAATGGGGGCCTAACCAGAGCAAGATATAGCTTAAGAACCACACCAGGTGTCTTGTTACTAACGCTTCGATTAATAAATCCCAGTGTCCTATTTGCCTTATTACAAACATTCATGCAATGATCCTTTTGTTTTAAATTCTTACTAATCATAACTCCCAGATCCCTTTCGCAATCCGACTTCGCAATCTCAACACCATCTAGCTCGTATCTTGTAACTCTATCATCATTACCTAGCCTCAGAACTTTACATTTATCAGCATTAAACTGCATCTGCCAATCTTTTGACCATTTCAAAACCCTATTTAGATCAACTTGAAGTGATAGTGAGTCTTCTTCCATGCTAATTTCCCTACCGATTTTTGTATCATCTGCAAATTTGTAGATGTTGCTACTCAAACCTGAATCTAAATTATTTATATATATTATAAACAACAGAGGTCCCAGGACAGAGCCTTGAGGCACTCCACTAACAATATTATCCCACTCTGACTTAACCCCATTTATGCTAACTCTCTGTTTCCTTTGGAATAGCCATGCCCTAATCCAACTTAATATAGCACCCCCATTACCACGAGCCTCTATTTTTTTAATCAGTCTTTCATGTGGCACTGTATCAAAAGCTTTGCTAAAGTCAAGGTACACAACATCACAATCCTTACCACTATCAACTGCCTCAACTATGCTGGAATAAATATCAAATATGCTGGAATGAATATCAAATAAATGGATTTAAACTATTTCACACAGATATATAAGAACAAAGGTAACTGCAGAAGGCCTATTGGCCCATACGAGGCAGCTCCTATTCTATAACCACCCAATCCCACTCATATACTTGTCCAACCCGTGCTTGAAACAATCGAGGGACCCCACCTCCACAATGTTACGCGGCAATTGGTTCCACAAATCAACAACCCTGTTACTGAACCAGTATTTACCCAAGTCTTTCCTAAATCTAAACTTATCCAATTTATATCCATTGTTTCGTGTTCTGTCCTGTGTTGATACTTTTAATACCCTATTCGTCGGTCAGGTGAAGTCACAGTGAGAGGTTGTGTTAACCGGAGCTCCTGAGTGTTGTTATATTATCATAGCAATATGGAAGTTGTAGTGAAGGACCTGGTGACTCTAGTGGGAGCCCTGAGGACAGAGTTGGACTCTCTGCGGGAGGAGGTGCGTCAGCTTAAAAAACAACGAGAAGTAACGAAGGAGGAGACCAGCAGTAAAGGGAGCTCGTCTTGGAGAGTTGCGAAAGACAGGGGCCTTAAGAAGACTTTGATAAAGCCGCCTTCAAACGCCATAGCAACTTCAAATTCATTTGACGTTTTGGAGGACGAGTGCTGTGGAGAGACTGTGGATCGCGCAAAAGGGAAAGCAACGAAGAGAAAGGAAGCGCAGGCCCCTCAGAAAGTAAAGGAAGTACCTAAGCAAACATTAGTTGTGGGAGATTCCCAGATAAGGTATTTGGATAGAACGTTTTGTGCTAGAGATAGGGGGAACAGGTTAAGGGTTTGCTATCCCGGAGCTGGCATTGGTGATATTATAAACAACATGAATGATATTATGGCTGGTAATGGGAACAATCCCATTATTTGCATTAGCGTGGGAGGAAATGATGTTGGTCGAGTCAGGAGTGAGGAACTGATTCAGAGGTATAAAACAGCCATAGAGTTAGTTAGGAGCAAGGGAGGAATCCCGATCATATGTGGCATTCTTCCAAGAAAGGGAGTGGGAAATGAATGGATATCGAGGGCACTTGGTGTCAATTGCCGGCTGGAAAGATATTGCAAATCAAATGCAATATCTTTCATAGACAACTGGGAACACTTCTATGGAAGAAATGAAATGTATGCTCGTGATGGGGTGCATCTATCGAGAGCTGGGGTTGTTGCTGTTGCGAACTCGCTAGAAGAAGTGGTTAGAGGTGTTTGTTTGGGTTTAAACTGTTAGTAGATAGAGGTATGGGAATTGATTTGGAGGAAGGAGGTAATAAAAGTATGTGTTTGTGGGAGAAAGGAATTGGCAAAACGATCAGGGAAAGAGAAGGTCCGCAAAATAACAATTCACTTAGGGTATATTACACTAACAGTAGAAGTCTAAGAAATAAAATTAACGAATTAAATGCTCTTGTCTGCACAGAAAAAATAGATATTATTGCACTTACCGAAACGTGGATGAATGTAGAAAATAGAGAACTATTAGCTGAATATCAAATATATGGATTTAAACTATTTCACACAGATAGATATATTAGACGAGGAGGTGGAGTAGCCATATATGTTAGGGACAATTTGAAATGTAGTCTCAAAGAGGGAATCAAAACAGAGCCACACACAGAAACTATTTGGATTGAATTAAACGAAAAAGCTAATAATATTATAATAGGAGTAATATATAGGCCACCAAATTTAGACAGAATGGAAGCAAAGCATCTATGGGATGAAATATCTAGAGCATCTAGATCTAACAGTATTTATGTCATGGGTGACTTTAATTTTAGCGGAATAAACTGGTTGAACAAAACAGGGAATAGTGAAGCAGAAGATTTTCTAGAATTAATTGACGATTGCTTTCTTACGCAACACATTAAGGAACCAACACGGGAAAATAATATTTTAGATTTAGTGTTAACTAACAGGGAAACGCAAATTAATGACATCGAAATAGGGAGTGAGCTAGGGAGCAGTGATCACAAAGAAATCAGATTTAGCATAGAATGGAATAGACCAGTAGGAGAAAATTCTGTTAAAGTGCCAGATTTTCGAAAAGCTGATTTTAATAGCCTAAGAAATTTTTTGGGTCAAATTGATTGGAAAGGCTTGGGTATGGGGTGTGGGCCGGTCTTGGAGCGAGACATGAACCCAGCGATATGGGGATTTCGATGTGGATTCAATATATAACTTATTTAAGAATATTCTAAACAAAGCACAGGAACGTAGTATACCATACAAATTGAATAGATCGTATACTAATGACCCAAAGTGGATAACAAAGAATTTGAAGAACCTTATAGGTAAAAAGAGAGCTTGGTACAAAAGGATTAAAAATGGGGAGGTCACTTTAGAACAGGAATTCGTACAACTGGTTAGAAATGTTAAAAAAGAGATAAGGAAAGCAAAAAGAAACTATGAAGTTCGCATAGCAGGGCAAGCAAAGACAAATCCTAAAGGGTTTTTTCAGTTATATCGTACTAAGACTAGGGAAAGGATAGGTCCATTAAAAACTGAGACAGGTCAAATAACAGATAGTGATGAAGAGATGAGTAGTATTTTTAATAAATATTTTGTATCTGTATTTACTAAAGAGGAACTTAACAATATGCCTTCAGCCGAACAAGTCTATGTGGGTGGGGACGAGGACAGGTTGACGAGTTTAGCAGTTACCAGGGAGGATGTTCTTAAACAAATAGTAAAACTCAAACCAAACAAATCCCCAGGGCCGGATGAAGTGTTTGCTAGGGTGCTTAAAGAATGCAAAGAGGAGCTTTGTGACCCACTGTCAACCATATTTAATAAATCAATAGAGTCAGGCAGAGTGCCAGAGTTTTGGAAAGTTGCTAATGTGATACCAGTTTTTAAGAAAGGAGATAGATCACTTGCGTCTAACTATCGACCAATTAGCCTAACATCTATTGTGGGAAAGTTACTCGAATCTATAATAGCAAATAAAATTCGTCTTCATCTTGAAAAACATAAATTAATAATTGAGTCGCAACATGGTTTTATAAATGGCCGTTCATGTTTAACAAATTTGTTATCTTTTTATTCTAGCATTGTTGAGGCAGTTGATAGTGGTAAGGATTGCGATGTTGTATACCTTGACTTTAGCAAAGCTTTTGATACAGTGCCACATGAAAGACTGATTAAAAAAATAGAGTCTCATGGTATTGGGGGTGCTATATTAAGCTGGATTAGGGCATGGCTATACCAAAGGAAACAGAGAGTTAGTATAAATGGAATCAAGTCAGAGTGGGAAAGTGTTGTAAGTGGAGTGCCTCAAGGCTCTGTCCTGGGACCTCTGTTGTTTATAATATATATAAATGATTTAGATTCAGGTTTGAGTAGCAACATTTGCAAATTTGCCGATGATACGAAAATCGGTAGGGAAATTAATTCGGAGGAGGACTCACTATCACTTCAAGTTGATCTAGATAGGGTTTTGAAATGGTCAAAGGATTGGCAGATGCAGTTTAATGCTGATAAATGTAAAGTTCTGAGGTTAGGTAATGATGATAGAGTTACAAGATACGAGCTAGATGGTGTTGTGATTGCGAAGTCGGATTGCGAAAGGGATCTGGGAGTTATGATTAGTAAGAATTTAAAACAAAAGGATCAATGCATAAATGTTCGTAATAAGGCAAATCGGACACTTGGATTTATTAATCGCAGCGTTAGTAACAAGACACCTGGTGTGGTTCTCAAGCTATATCTTGCTCTAGTTAGGCCCCATTTAGATTATGCAGTTCAGTTTTGGTCGCCATATTATAGAATGGATATAAATTCACTTGAACGTGTCCAGCATAGGATGACTAAGTTAATTCCCCAAATTAGAAATCTTTCATATGAAGAAAGATTAACAAAGCTTAAGTTGCATTCACTGGAAAGGCGAAGAGTTAGGGGTGACATGATAGAGGTTTACAAGTGGATGAAT
Organism: Procambarus clarkii; assembly: GCF_040958095.1. NCBI lineage: Eukaryota > Metazoa > Arthropoda > Malacostraca > Decapoda > Cambaridae > Procambarus > Procambarus clarkii. The sequence continues at coordinate 33,988,345 of NC_091203.1, read as the reverse complement.
GGACATAACCGAGGGGATATTAATAGGGTATTAAAAGTATCAACACAGGACAGAACACGAAACAATGGATATAAATTGGATAAGTTTAGATTTAGGAAAGACTTGGGTAAATACTGGTTCAGTAACAGGGTTGTTGATTTGTGGAACCAATTGCCGCGTAACATTGTGGAGGTGGGGTCCCTCGATTGTTTCAAGCACGGGTTGGACAAGTATATGAGTGGGATTGGGTGGTTATAGAATAGGAGCTGCCTCGTATGGGCCAATAGGCCTTCTGCAGTTACCTTTGTTCTTATGTTCTTACTTCAAATTATAAATCATACCAATATGGTGGTCTAATCTACTATTATTATAGCAATAATGAATTATAAAACAAGAGCTAGGCTATGCCATTTTGAGATCGAATTGCTGCCAGAATCAATCTAATTAAGAATGTGTTTCATCAGTTACACATGGTGCATCTAAGAAGAAGATTTCTCCAAGCCTGTTAATGACAGTTTTAATTATTTGATCGTAAATATCTTTTTGCTCAAGCGTTAGCTTAGGAATATTTGATTGCGCATACGACAACATATCACCCGTAATTTTGTCCACAATGCAATTCTACATCGAATGAAGCAGCAGCAGATCGATTTAGTGATGGCATTCCCAATTGATTGAGAACTTTGTTTGCAATTTCTAAGCACAAATCTTCAGTCATTATCAACGCTTCGTTGTAGATTTCTGTGGTGAAATCCATGTTCATATTTGAAATTTCCTTGCTTATTCGACACAATATCTTCAGCCATGTGAAATTTATACTTCTCCCATGAATCTGTTGGAGATGAAGGAGAGCCGGCGGTCAATATGATTGCAAACAATGCACGAATTTGATTTGAATGTGATGTGTTGGTTGCGTCATAAGAACATAAGAACAAAGGCAACAGCAGAAGGCCTATTGGCCCATACGAGGCAGCTCCTATCTATAACCACCCAGTCCCACTCATATACATGTCCAATCCGCGCTTGAAACTATCGAGGGACCCCACCTCCAGCACGTTACGCAGTAATTGGTTCCACAAATCAACAACCCTGTTACCGAACCAGTATTTACCCAAGTCTTTCCTAAATCTAAATTTATCCAATTTATACCCATTGTTTCGTGTTCTGGCTCAGTTTTGATTCCCTCTTTGAGAATCTGTCTTGTGTTGGTACTGTTCTGTCTTGTGTTGATACTTTTAATACCCTATTAATATCCCCTTTGTTGTGTCTATTCATCCACTTGAAAACCTCTATCATGTCACCCCCTAACTCTTCTCCTTTCCAGTGAATGCAACTTAAGCTTTGTTAATCTTTCTTCATATGAAAGAATTCTAATTTATGGAATTAACTTAGTCATCCTGCGCTGGACACGTTCAAGTGAATTTATATCCATTCTATAGTACGGCGACCAAAACTGACCAGCATAATCTAAATGGGGGCCTAACCAGAGCAAGATATAGCTTAAGAACCACACCAGGTGTCTTGTTACTAACGCTTCGATTAATAAATCCCAGTGTCCTATTTGCCTTATTACAAACATTCATGCAATGATCCTTTTGTTTTAAATTCTTACTAATCATAACTCCCAGATCCCTTTCGCAATCCGACTTCGCAATCTCAACACCATCTAGCTCGTATCTTGTAACTCTATCATCATTACCTAGCCTCAGAACTTTACATTTATCAGCATTAAACTGCATCTGCCAATCTTTTGACCATTTCAAAACCCTATTTAGATCAACTTGAAGTGATAGTGAGTCTTCTTCCATGCTAATTTCCCTACCGATTTTTGTATCATCTGCAAATTTGTAGATGTTGCTACTCAAACCTGAATCTAAATTATTTATATATATTATAAACAACAGAGGTCCCAGGACAGAGCCTTGAGGCACTCCACTAACAATATTATCCCACTCTGACTTAACCCCATTTATGCTAACTCTCTGTTTCCTTTGGAATAGCCATGCCCTAATCCAACTTAATATAGCACCCCCATTACCACGAGCCTCTATTTTTTTAATCAGTCTTTCATGTGGCACTGTATCAAAAGCTTTGCTAAAGTCAAGGTACACAACATCACAATCCTTACCACTATCAACTGCCTCAACTATGCTGGAATAAATATCAAATATGCTGGAATGAATATCAAATAAATGGATTTAAACTATTTCACACAGATATATAAGAACAAAGGTAACTGCAGAAGGCCTATTGGCCCATACGAGGCAGCTCCTATTCTATAACCACCCAATCCCACTCATATACTTGTCCAACCCGTGCTTGAAACAATCGAGGGACCCCACCTCCACAATGTTACGCGGCAATTGGTTCCACAAATCAACAACCCTGTTACTGAACCAGTATTTACCCAAGTCTTTCCTAAATCTAAACTTATCCAATTTATATCCATTGTTTCGTGTTCTGTCCTGTGTTGATACTTTTAATACCCTATTCGTCGGTCAGGTGAAGTCACAGTGAGAGGTTGTGTTAACCGGAGCTCCTGAGTGTTGTTATATTATCATAGCAATATGGAAGTTGTAGTGAAGGACCTGGTGACTCTAGTGGGAGCCCTGAGGACAGAGTTGGACTCTCTGCGGGAGGAGGTGCGTCAGCTTAAAAAACAACGAGAAGTAACGAAGGAGGAGACCAGCAGTAAAGGGAGCTCGTCTTGGAGAGTTGCGAAAGACAGGGGCCTTAAGAAGACTTTGATAAAGCCGCCTTCAAACGCCATAGCAACTTCAAATTCATTTGACGTTTTGGAGGACGAGTGCTGTGGAGAGACTGTGGATCGCGCAAAAGGGAAAGCAACGAAGAGAAAGGAAGCGCAGGCCCCTCAGAAAGTAAAGGAAGTACCTAAGCAAACATTAGTTGTGGGAGATTCCCAGATAAGGTATTTGGATAGAACGTTTTGTGCTAGAGATAGGGGGAACAGGTTAAGGGTTTGCTATCCCGGAGCTGGCATTGGTGATATTATAAACAACATGAATGATATTATGGCTGGTAATGGGAACAATCCCATTATTTGCATTAGCGTGGGAGGAAATGATGTTGGTCGAGTCAGGAGTGAGGAACTGATTCAGAGGTATAAAACAGCCATAGAGTTAGTTAGGAGCAAGGGAGGAATCCCGATCATATGTGGCATTCTTCCAAGAAAGGGAGTGGGAAATGAATGGATATCGAGGGCACTTGGTGTCAATTGCCGGCTGGAAAGATATTGCAAATCAAATGCAATATCTTTCATAGACAACTGGGAACACTTCTATGGAAGAAATGAAATGTATGCTCGTGATGGGGTGCATCTATCGAGAGCTGGGGTTGTTGCTGTTGCGAACTCGCTAGAAGAAGTGGTTAGAGGTGTTTGTTTGGGTTTAAACTGTTAGTAGATAGAGGTATGGGAATTGATTTGGAGGAAGGAGGTAATAAAAGTATGTGTTTGTGGGAGAAAGGAATTGGCAAAACGATCAGGGAAAGAGAAGGTCCGCAAAATAACAATTCACTTAGGGTATATTACACTAACAGTAGAAGTCTAAGAAATAAAATTAACGAATTAAATGCTCTTGTCTGCACAGAAAAAATAGATATTATTGCACTTACCGAAACGTGGATGAATGTAGAAAATAGAGAACTATTAGCTGAATATCAAATATATGGATTTAAACTATTTCACACAGATAGATATATTAGACGAGGAGGTGGAGTAGCCATATATGTTAGGGACAATTTGAAATGTAGTCTCAAAGAGGGAATCAAAACAGAGCCACACACAGAAACTATTTGGATTGAATTAAACGAAAAAGCTAATAATATTATAATAGGAGTAATATATAGGCCACCAAATTTAGACAGAATGGAAGCAAAGCATCTATGGGATGAAATATCTAGAGCATCTAGATCTAACAGTATTTATGTCATGGGTGACTTTAATTTTAGCGGAATAAACTGGTTGAACAAAACAGGGAATAGTGAAGCAGAAGATTTTCTAGAATTAATTGACGATTGCTTTCTTACGCAACACATTAAGGAACCAACACGGGAAAATAATATTTTAGATTTAGTGTTAACTAACAGGGAAACGCAAATTAATGACATCGAAATAGGGAGTGAGCTAGGGAGCAGTGATCACAAAGAAATCAGATTTAGCATAGAATGGAATAGACCAGTAGGAGAAAATTCTGTTAAAGTGCCAGATTTTCGAAAAGCTGATTTTAATAGCCTAAGAAATTTTTTGGGTCAAATTGATTGGAAAGGCTTGGGTATGGGGTGTGGGCCGGTCTTGGAGCGAGACATGAACCCAGCGATATGGGGATTTCGATGTGGATTCAATATATAACTTATTTAAGAATATTCTAAACAAAGCACAGGAACGTAGTATACCATACAAATTGAATAGATCGTATACTAATGACCCAAAGTGGATAACAAAGAATTTGAAGAACCTTATAGGTAAAAAGAGAGCTTGGTACAAAAGGATTAAAAATGGGGAGGTCACTTTAGAACAGGAATTCGTACAACTGGTTAGAAATGTTAAAAAAGAGATAAGGAAAGCAAAAAGAAACTATGAAGTTCGCATAGCAGGGCAAGCAAAGACAAATCCTAAAGGGTTTTTTCAGTTATATCGTACTAAGACTAGGGAAAGGATAGGTCCATTAAAAACTGAGACAGGTCAAATAACAGATAGTGATGAAGAGATGAGTAGTATTTTTAATAAATATTTTGTATCTGTATTTACTAAAGAGGAACTTAACAATATGCCTTCAGCCGAACAAGTCTATGTGGGTGGGGACGAGGACAGGTTGACGAGTTTAGCAGTTACCAGGGAGGATGTTCTTAAACAAATAGTAAAACTCAAACCAAACAAATCCCCAGGGCCGGATGAAGTGTTTGCTAGGGTGCTTAAAGAATGCAAAGAGGAGCTTTGTGACCCACTGTCAACCATATTTAATAAATCAATAGAGTCAGGCAGAGTGCCAGAGTTTTGGAAAGTTGCTAATGTGATACCAGTTTTTAAGAAAGGAGATAGATCACTTGCGTCTAACTATCGACCAATTAGCCTAACATCTATTGTGGGAAAGTTACTCGAATCTATAATAGCAAATAAAATTCGTCTTCATCTTGAAAAACATAAATTAATAATTGAGTCGCAACATGGTTTTATAAATGGCCGTTCATGTTTAACAAATTTGTTATCTTTTTATTCTAGCATTGTTGAGGCAGTTGATAGTGGTAAGGATTGCGATGTTGTATACCTTGACTTTAGCAAAGCTTTTGATACAGTGCCACATGAAAGACTGATTAAAAAAATAGAGTCTCATGGTATTGGGGGTGCTATATTAAGCTGGATTAGGGCATGGCTATACCAAAGGAAACAGAGAGTTAGTATAAATGGAATCAAGTCAGAGTGGGAAAGTGTTGTAAGTGGAGTGCCTCAAGGCTCTGTCCTGGGACCTCTGTTGTTTATAATATATATAAATGATTTAGATTCAGGTTTGAGTAGCAACATTTGCAAATTTGCCGATGATACGAAAATCGGTAGGGAAATTAATTCGGAGGAGGACTCACTATCACTTCAAGTTGATCTAGATAGGGTTTTGAAATGGTCAAAGGATTGGCAGATGCAGTTTAATGCTGATAAATGTAAAGTTCTGAGGTTAGGTAATGATGATAGAGTTACAAGATACGAGCTAGATGGTGTTGTGATTGCGAAGTCGGATTGCGAAAGGGATCTGGGAGTTATGATTAGTAAGAATTTAAAACAAAAGGATCAATGCATAAATGTTCGTAATAAGGCAAATCGGACACTTGGATTTATTAATCGCAGCGTTAGTAACAAGACACCTGGTGTGGTTCTCAAGCTATATCTTGCTCTAGTTAGGCCCCATTTAGATTATGCAGTTCAGTTTTGGTCGCCATATTATAGAATGGATATAAATTCACTTGAACGTGTCCAGCATAGGATGACTAAGTTAATTCCCCAAATTAGAAATCTTTCATATGAAGAAAGATTAACAAAGCTTAAGTTGCATTCACTGGAAAGGCGAAGAGTTAGGGGTGACATGATAGAGGTTTACAAGTGGATGAATGGACATAACCGAGGGGATATTAATAGGGTATTAAAAGTATCAACACAGGACAGAACACGAAACAATGGATATAAATTGGATAAGTTTAGATTTAGGAAAGACTTGGGTAAATACTGGTTCAGTAACAGGGTTGTTGATTTGTGGAACCAATTGCCGCGTAACATTGTGGAGGTGGGGTCCCTCGATTGTTTCAAGCACGGGTTGGACAAGTATATGAGTGGGATTGGGTGGTTATAGAATAGGAGCTGCCTCGTATGGGCCAATAGGCCTTCTGCAGTTACCTTTGTTCTTATGTTCTTACTTCAAATTATAAATCATACCAATATGGTGGTCTAATCTACTATTATTATAGCAATAATGAATTATAAAACAAGAGCTAGGCTATGCCATTTTGAGATCGAATTGCTGCCAGAATCAATCTAATTAAGAATGTGTTTCATCAGTTACACATGGTGCATCTAAGAAGAAGATTTCTCCAAGCCTGTTAATGACAGTTTTAATTATTTGATCGTAAATATCTTTTTGCTCAAGCGTTAGCTTAGGAATATTTGATTGCGCATACGACAACATATCACCCGTAATTTTGTCCACAATGCAATTCTACATCGAATGAAGCAGCAGCAGATCGATTTAGTGATGGCATTCCCAATTGATTGAGAACTTTGTTTGCAATTTCTAAGCACAAATCTTCAGTCATTATCAACGCTTCGTTGTAGATTTCTGTGGTGAAATCCATGTTCATATTTGAAATTTCCTTGCTTATTCGACACAATATCTTCAGCCATGTGAAATTTATACTTCTCCCATGAATCTGTTGGAGATGAAGGAGAGCCGGCGGTCAATATGATTGCAAACAATGCACGAATTTGATTTGAATGTGATGTGTTGGTTGCGTCATAAGAACATAAGAACAAAGGCAACAGCAGAAGGCCTATTGGCCCATACGAGGCAGCTCCTATCTATAACCACCCAGTCCCACTCATATACATGTCCAATCCGCGCTTGAAACTATCGAGGGACCCCACCTCCAGCACGTTACGCAGTAATTGGTTCCACAAATCAACAACCCTGTTACCGAACCAGTATTTACCCAAGTCTTTCCTAAATCTAAATTTATCCAATTTATACCCATTGTTTCGTGTTCTGGCTCAGTTTTGATTCCCTCTTTGAGAATCTGTCTTGTGTTGGTACTGTTCTGTCTTGTGTTGATACTTTTAATACCCTATTAATATCCCCTTTGTTGTGTCTATTCATCCACTTGAAAACCTCTATCATGTCACCCCCTAACTCTTCTCCTTTCCAGTGAATGCAACTTAAGCTTTGTTAATCTTTCTTCATATGAAAGAATTCTAATTTATGGAATTAACTTAGTCATCCTGCGCTGGACACGTTCAAGTGAATTTATATCCATTCTATAGTACGGCGACCAAAACTGACCAGCATAATCTAAATGGGGGCCTAACCAGAGCAAGATATAGCTTAAGAACCACACCAGGTGTCTTGTTACTAACGCTTCGATTAATAAATCCCAGTGTCCTATTTGCCTTATTACAAACATTCATGCAATGATCCTTTTGTTTTAAATTCTTACTAATCATAACTCCCAGATCCCTTTCGCAATCCGACTTCGCAATCTCAACACCATCTAGCTCGTATCTTGTAACTCTATCATCATTACCTAGCCTCAGAACTTTACATTTATCAGCATTAAACTGCATCTGCCAATCTTTTGACCATTTCAAAACCCTATTTAGATCAACTTGAAGTGATAGTGAGTCTTCTTCCATGCTAATTTCCCTACCGATTTTTGTATCATCTGCAAATTTGTAGATGTTGCTACTCAAACCTGAATCTAAATTATTTATATATATTATAAACAACAGAGGTCCCAGGACAGAGCCTTGAGGCACTCCACTAACAATATTATCCCACTCTGACTTAACCCCATTTATGCTAACTCTCTGTTTCCTTTGGAATAGCCATGCCCTAATCCAACTTAATATAGCACCCCCATTACCACGAGCCTCTATTTTTTTAATCAGTCTTTCATGTGGCACTGTATCAAAAGCTTTGCTAAAGTCAAGGTACACAACATCACAATCCTTACCACTATCAACTGCCTCAACTATGCTGGAATAAATATCAAATATGCTGGAATGAATATCAAATAAATGGATTTAAACTATTTCACACAGATATATAAGAACAAAGGTAACTGCAGAAGGCCTATTGGCCCATACGAGGCAGCTCCTATTCTATAACCACCCAATCCCACTCATATACTTGTCCAACCCGTGCTTGAAACAATCGAGGGACCCCACCTCCACAATGTTACGCGGCAATTGGTTCCACAAATCAACAACCCTGTTACTGAACCAGTATTTACCCAAGTCTTTCCTAAATCTAAACTTATCCAATTTATATCCATTGTTTCGTGTTCTGTCCTGTGTTGATACTTTTAATACCCTATTCGTCGGTCAGGTGAAGTCACAGTGAGAGGTTGTGTTAACCGGAGCTCCTGAGTGTTGTTATATTATCATAGCAATATGGAAGTTGTAGTGAAGGACCTGGTGACTCTAGTGGGAGCCCTGAGGACAGAGTTGGACTCTCTGCGGGAGGAGGTGCGTCAGCTTAAAAAACAACGAGAAGTAACGAAGGAGGAGACCAGCAGTAAAGGGAGCTCGTCTTGGAGAGTTGCGAAAGACAGGGGCCTTAAGAAGACTTTGATAAAGCCGCCTTCAAACGCCATAGCAACTTCAAATTCATTTGACGTTTTGGAGGACGAGTGCTGTGGAGAGACTGTGGATCGCGCAAAAGGGAAAGCAACGAAGAGAAAGGAAGCGCAGGCCCCTCAGAAAGTAAAGGAAGTACCTAAGCAAACATTAGTTGTGGGAGATTCCCAGATAAGGTATTTGGATAGAACGTTTTGTGCTAGAGATAGGGGGAACAGGTTAAGGGTTTGCTATCCCGGAGCTGGCATTGGTGATATTATAAACAACATGAATGATATTATGGCTGGTAATGGGAACAATCCCATTATTTGCATTAGCGTGGGAGGAAATGATGTTGGTCGAGTCAGGAGTGAGGAACTGATTCAGAGGTATAAAACAGCCATAGAGTTAGTTAGGAGCAAGGGAGGAATCCCGATCATATGTGGCATTCTTCCAAGAAAGGGAGTGGGAAATGAATGGATATCGAGGGCACTTGGTGTCAATTGCCGGCTGGAAAGATATTGCAAATCAAATGCAATATCTTTCATAGACAACTGGGAACACTTCTATGGAAGAAATGAAATGTATGCTCGTGATGGGGTGCATCTATCGAGAGCTGGGGTTGTTGCTGTTGCGAACTCGCTAGAAGAAGTGGTTAGAGGTGTTTGTTTGGGTTTAAACTGTTAGTAGATAGAGGTATGGGAATTGATTTGGAGGAAGGAGGTAATAAAAGTATGTGTTTGTGGGAGAAAGGAATTGGCAAAACGATCAGGGAAAGAGAAGGTCCGCAAAATAACAATTCACTTAGGGTATATTACACTAACAGTAGAAGTCTAAGAAATAAAATTAACGAATTAAATGCTCTTGTCTGCACAGAAAAAATAGATATTATTGCACTTACCGAAACGTGGATGAATGTAGAAAATAGAGAACTATTAGCTGAATATCAAATATATGGATTTAAACTATTTCACACAGATAGATATATTAGACGAGGAGGTGGAGTAGCCATATATGTTAGGGACAATTTGAAATGTAGTCTCAAAGAGGGAATCAAAACAGAGCCACACACAGAAACTATTTGGATTGAATTAAACGAAAAAGCTAATAATATTATAATAGGAGTAATATATAGGCCACCAAATTTAGACAGAATGGAAGCAAAGCATCTATGGGATGAAATATCTAGAGCATCTAGATCTAACAGTATTTATGTCATGGGTGACTTTAATTTTAGCGGAATAAACTGGTTGAACAAAACAGGGAATAGTGAAGCAGAAGATTTTCTAGAATTAATTGACGATTGCTTTCTTACGCAACACATTAAGGAACCAACACGGGAAAATAATATTTTAGATTTAGTGTTAACTAACAGGGAAACGCAAATTAATGACATCGAAATAGGGAGTGAGCTAGGGAGCAGTGATCACAAAGAAATCAGATTTAGCATAGAATGGAATAGACCAGTAGGAGAAAATTCTGTTAAAGTGCCAGATTTTCGAAAAGCTGATTTTAATAGCCTAAGAAATTTTTTGGGTCAAATTGATTGGAAAGGCTTGGGTATGGGGTGTGGGCCGGTCTTGGAGCGAGACATGAACCCAGCGATATGGGGATTTCGATGTGGATTCAATATATAACTTATTTAAGAATATTCTAAACAAAGCACAGGAACGTAGTATACCATACAAATTGAATAGATCGTATACTAATGACCCAAAGTGGATAACAAAGAATTTGAAGAACCTTATAGGTAAAAAGAGAGCTTGGTACAAAAGGATTAAAAATGGGGAGGTCACTTTAGAACAGGAATTCGTACAACTGGTTAGAAATGTTAAAAAAGAGATAAGGAAAGCAAAAAGAAACTATGAAGTTCGCATAGCAGGGCAAGCAAAGACAAATCCTAAAGGGTTTTTTCAGTTATATCGTACTAAGACTAGGGAAAGGATAGGTCCATTAAAAACTGAGACAGGTCAAATAACAGATAGTGATGAAGAGATGAGTAGTATTTTTAATAAATATTTTGTATCTGTATTTACTAAAGAGGAACTTAACAATATGCCTTCAGCCGAACAAGTCTATGTGGGTGGGGACGAGGACAGGTTGACGAGTTTAGCAGTTACCAGGGAGGATGTTCTTAAACAAATAGTAAAACTCAAACCAAACAAATCCCCAGGGCCGGATGAAGTGTTTGCTAGGGTGCTTAAAGAATGCAAAGAGGAGCTTTGTGACCCACTGTCAACCATATTTAATAAATCAATAGAGTCAGGCAGAGTGCCAGAGTTTTGGAAAGTTGCTAATGTGATACCAGTTTTTAAGAAAGGAGATAGATCACTTGCGTCTAACTATCGACCAATTAGCCTAACATCTATTGTGGGAAAGTTACTCGAATCTATAATAGCAAATAAAATTCGTCTTCATCTTGAAAAACATAAATTAATAATTGAGTCGCAACATGGTTTTATAAATGGCCGTTCATGTTTAACAAATTTGTTATCTTTTTATTCTAGCATTGTTGAGGCAGTTGATAGTGGTAAGGATTGCGATGTTGTATACCTTGACTTTAGCAAAGCTTTTGATACAGTGCCACATGAAAGACTGATTAAAAAAATAGAGTCTCATGGTATTGGGGGTGCTATATTAAGCTGGATTAGGGCATGGCTATACCAAAGGAAACAGAGAGTTAGTATAAATGGAATCAAGTCAGAGTGGGAAAGTGTTGTAAGTGGAGTGCCTCAAGGCTCTGTCCTGGGACCTCTGTTGTTTATAATATATATAAATGATTTAGATTCAGGTTTGAGTAGCAACATTTGCAAATTTGCCGATGATACGAAAATCGGTAGGGAAATTAATTCGGAGGAGGACTCACTATCACTTCAAGTTGATCTAGATAGGGTTTTGAAATGGTCAAAGGATTGGCAGATGCAGTTTAATGCTGATAAATGTAAAGTTCTGAGGTTAGGTAATGATGATAGAGTTACAAGATACGAGCTAGATGGTGTTGTGATTGCGAAGTCGGATTGCGAAAGGGATCTGGGAGTTATGATTAGTAAGAATTTAAAACAAAAGGATCAATGCATAAATGTTCGTAATAAGGCAAATCGGACACTTGGATTTATTAATCGCAGCGTTAGTAACAAGACACCTGGTGTGGTTCTCAAGCTATATCTTGCTCTAGTTAGGCCCCATTTAGATTATGCAGTTCAGTTTTGGTCGCCATATTATAGAATGGATATAAATTCACTTGAACGTGTCCAGCATAGGATGACTAAGTTAATTCCCCAAATTAGAAATCTTTCATATGAAGAAAGATTAACAAAGCTTAAGTTGCATTCACTGGAAAGGCGAAGAGTTAGGGGTGACATGATAGAGGTTTACAAGTGGATGAATGGACATAACCGAGGGGATATTAATAGGGTATTAAAAGTATCAACACAGGACAGAACACGAAACAATGGATATAAATTGGATAAGTTTAGATTTAGGAAAGACTTGGGTAAATACTGGTTCAGTAACAGGGTTGTTGATTTGTGGAACCAATTGCCGCGTAACATTGTGGAGGTGGGGTCCCTCGATTGTTTCAAGCACGGGTTGGACAAGTATATGAGTGGGATTGGGTGGTTATAGAATAGGAGCTGCCTCGTATGGGCCAATAGGCCTTCTGCAGTTACCTTTGTTCTTATGTTCTTACTTCAAATTATAAATCATACCAATATGGTGGTCTAATCTACTATTATTATAGCAATAATGAATTATAAAACAAGAGCTAGGCTATGCCATTTTGAGATCGAATTGCTGCCAGAATCAATCTAATTAAGAATGTGTTTCATCAGTTACACATGGTGCATCTAAGAAGAAGATTTCTCCAAGCCTGTTAATGACAGTTTTAATTATTTGATCGTAAATATCTTTTTGCTCAAGCGTTAGCTTAGGAATATTTGATTGCGCATACGACAACATATCACCCGTAATTTTGTCCACAATGCAATTCTACATCGAATGAAGCAGCAGCAGATCGATTTAGTGATGGCATTCCCAATTGATTGAGAACTTTGTTTGCAATTTCTAAGCACAAATCTTCAGTCATTATCAACGCTTCGTTGTAGATTTCTGTGGTGAAATCCATGTTCATATTTGAAATTTCCTTGCTTATTCGACACAATATCTTCAGCCATGTGAAATTTATACTTCTCCCATGAATCTGTTGGAGATGAAGGAGAGCCGGCGGTCAATATGATTGCAAACAATGCACGAATTTGATTTGAATGTGATGTGTTGGTTGCGTCATAAGAACATAAGAACAAAGGCAACAGCAGAAGGCCTATTGGCCCATACGAGGCAGCTCCTATCTATAACCACCCAGTCCCACTCATATACATGTCCAATCCGCGCTTGAAACTATCGAGGGACCCCACCTCCAGCACGTTACGCAGTAATTGGTTCCACAAATCAACAACCCTGTTACCGAACCAGTATTTACCCAAGTCTTTCCTAAATCTAAATTTATCCAATTTATACCCATTGTTTCGTGTTCTGGCTCAGTTTTGATTCCCTCTTTGAGAATCTGTCTTGTGTTGGTACTGTTCTGTCTTGTGTTGATACTTTTAATACCCTATTAATATCCCCTTTGTTGTGTCTATTCATCCACTTGAAAACCTCTATCATGTCACCCCCTAACTCTTCTCCTTTCCAGTGAATGCAACTTAAGCTTTGTTAATCTTTCTTCATATGAAAGAATTCTAATTTATGGAATTAACTTAGTCATCCTGCGCTGGACACGTTCAAGTGAATTTATATCCATTCTATAGTACGGCGACCAAAACTGACCAGCATAATCTAAATGGGGGCCTAACCAGAGCAAGATATAGCTTAAGAACCACACCAGGTGTCTTGTTACTAACGCTTCGATTAATAAATCCCAGTGTCCTATTTGCCTTATTACAAACATTCATGCAATGATCCTTTTGTTTTAAATTCTTACTAATCATAACTCCCAGATCCCTTTCGCAATCCGACTTCGCAATCTCAACACCATCTAGCTCGTATCTTGTAACTCTATCATCATTACCTAGCCTCAGAACTTTACATTTATCAGCATTAAACTGCATCTGCCAATCTTTTGACCATTTCAAAACCCTATTTAGATCAACTTGAAGTGATAGTGAGTCTTCTTCCATGCTAATTTCCCTACCGATTTTTGTATCATCTGCAAATTTGTAGATGTTGCTACTCAAACCTGAATCTAAATTATTTATATATATTATAAACAACAGAGGTCCCAGGACAGAGCCTTGAGGCACTCCACTAACAATATTATCCCACTCTGACTTAACCCCATTTATGCTAACTCTCTGTTTCCTTTGGAATAGCCATGCCCTAATCCAACTTAATATAGCACCCCCATTACCACGAGCCTCTATTTTTTTAATCAGTCTTTCATGTGGCACTGTATCAAAAGCTTTGCTAAAGTCAAGGTACACAACATCACAATCCTTACCACTATCAACTGCCTCAACTATGCTGGAATAAATATCAAATATGCTGGAATGAATATCAAATAAATGGATTTAAACTATTTCACACAGATATATAAGAACAAAGGTAACTGCAGAAGGCCTATTGGCCCATACGAGGCAGCTCCTATTCTATAACCACCCAATCCCACTCATATACTTGTCCAACCCGTGCTTGAAACAATCGAGGGACCCCACCTCCACAATGTTACGCGGCAATTGGTTCCACAAATCAACAACCCTGTTACTGAACCAGTATTTACCCAAGTCTTTCCTAAATCTAAACTTATCCAATTTATATCCATTGTTTCGTGTTCTGTCCTGTGTTGATACTTTTAATACCCTATTCGTCGGTCAGGTGAAGTCACAGTGAGAGGTTGTGTTAACCGGAGCTCCTGAGTGTTGTTATATTATCATAGCAATATGGAAGTTGTAGTGAAGGACCTGGTGACTCTAGTGGGAGCCCTGAGGACAGAGTTGGACTCTCTGCGGGAGGAGGTGCGTCAGCTTAAAAAACAACGAGAAGTAACGAAGGAGGAGACCAGCAGTAAAGGGAGCTCGTCTTGGAGAGTTGCGAAAGACAGGGGCCTTAAGAAGACTTTGATAAAGCCGCCTTCAAACGCCATAGCAACTTCAAATTCATTTGACGTTTTGGAGGACGAGTGCTGTGGAGAGACTGTGGATCGCGCAAAAGGGAAAGCAACGAAGAGAAAGGAAGCGCAGGCCCCTCAGAAAGTAAAGGAAGTACCTAAGCAAACATTAGTTGTGGGAGATTCCCAGATAAGGTATTTGGATAGAACGTTTTGTGCTAGAGATAGGGGGAACAGGTTAAGGGTTTGCTATCCCGGAGCTGGCATTGGTGATATTATAAACAACATGAATGATATTATGGCTGGTAATGGGAACAATCCCATTATTTGCATTAGCGTGGGAGGAAATGATGTTGGTCGAGTCAGGAGTGAGGAACTGATTCAGAGGTATAAAACAGCCATAGAGTTAGTTAGGAGCAAGGGAGGAATCCCGATCATATGTGGCATTCTTCCAAGAAAGGGAGTGGGAAATGAATGGATATCGAGGGCACTTGGTGTCAATTGCCGGCTGGAAAGATATTGCAAATCAAATGCAATATCTTTCATAGACAACTGGGAACACTTCTATGGAAGAAATGAAATGTATGCTCGTGATGGGGTGCATCTATCGAGAGCTGGGGTTGTTGCTGTTGCGAACTCGCTAGAAGAAGTGGTTAGAGGTGTTTGTTTGGGTTTAAACTGTTAGTAGATAGAGGTATGGGAATTGATTTGGAGGAAGGAGGTAATAAAAGTATGTGTTTGTGGGAGAAAGGAATTGGCAAAACGATCAGGGAAAGAGAAGGTCCGCAAAATAACAATTCACTTAGGGTATATTACACTAACAGTAGAAGTCTAAGAAATAAAATTAACGAATTAAATGCTCTTGTCTGCACAGAAAAAATAGATATTATTGCACTTACCGAAACGTGGATGAATGTAGAAAATAGAGAACTATTAGCTGAATATCAAATATATGGATTTAAACTATTTCACACAGATAGATATATTAGACGAGGAGGTGGAGTAGCCATATATGTTAGGGACAATTTGAAATGTAGTCTCAAAGAGGGAATCAAAACAGAGCCACACACAGAAACTATTTGGATTGAATTAAACGAAAAAGCTAATAATATTATAATAGGAGTAATATATAGGCCACCAAATTTAGACAGAATGGAAGCAAAGCATCTATGGGATGAAATATCTAGAGCATCTAGATCTAACAGTATTTATGTCATGGGTGAGTTTAATTTTAGCGGAATAAACTGGTTGAACAAAACAGGGAATAGTGAAGCAGAAGATTTTCTAGAATTAATTGACGATTGCTTTCTTACGCAACACATTAAGGAACCAACACGGGAAAATAATATTTTAGATTTAGTGTTAACTAACAGGGAAACGCAAATTAATGACATCGAAATAGGGAGTGAGCTAGGGAGCAGTGATCACAAAGAAATCAGATTTAGCATAGAATGGAATAGACCAGTAGGAGAAAATTCTGTTAAAGTGCCAGATTTTCGAAAAGCTGATTTTAATAGCCTAAGAAATTTTTTGGGTCAAATTGATTGGAAAGGCTTGGGTATGGGGTGTGGGCCGGTCTTGGAGCGAGACATGAACCCAGCGATAGGTGACTTAAATGGGGATTTCGATGTGGATTCAATATATAACTTATTTAAGAATATTCTAAACAAAGCACAGGAACGTAGTATACCATACAAATTGAATAGATCGTATACTAATGACCCAAAGTGGATAACAAAGAATTTGAAGAACCTTATAGGTAAAAAGAGAGCTTGGTACAAAAGGATTAAAAATGGGGAGGTCACTTTAGAACAGGAATTCGTACAACTGGTTAGAAATGTTAAAAAAGAGATAAGGAAAGCAAAAAGAAACTATGAAGTTCGCATAGCAGGGCAAGCAAAGACAAATCCTAAAGGGTTTTTTCAGTTATATCGTACTAAGACTAGGGAAAGGATAGGTCCATTAAAAACTGAGACAGGTCAAATAACAGATAGTGATGAAGAGATGAGTAGTATTTTTAATAAATATTTTGTATCTGTATTTACTAAAGAGGAACTTAACAATATGCCTTCAGCCGAACAAGTCTATGTGGGTGGGGACGAGGACAGGTTGACGAGTTTAGCAGTTACCAGGGAGGATGTTCTTAAACAAATAGTAAAACTCAAACCAAACAAATCCCCAGGGCCGGATGAAGTGTTTGCTAGGGTGCTTAAAGAATGCAAAGAGGAGCTTTGTGACCCACTGTCAACCATATTTAATAAATCAATAGAGTCAGGCAGAGTGCCAGAGTTTTGGAAAGTTGCTAATGTGATACCAGTTTTTAAGAAAGGAGATAGATCACTTGCGTCTAACTATCGACCAATTAGCCTAACGTCTATTGTGGGAAAGTTACTCGAATCTATAATAGCAAATAAAATTCGTCTTCATCTTGAAAAACATAAATTAATAATTGAGTCGCAACATGGTTTTATAAATGGCCGTTCATGTTTAACAAATTTGTTATCTTTTTATTCTAGCATTGTTGAGGCAGTTGATAGTGGTAAGGATTGCGATGTTGTATACCTTGACTTTAGCAAAGCTTTTGATACAGTGCCACATGAAAGACTGATTAAAAAAATAGAGTCTCATGGTATTGGGGGTGCTATATTAAGCTGGATTAGGGCATGGCTATACCAAAGGAAACAGAGAGTTAGTATAAATGGAATCAAGTCAGAGTGGGAAAATGTTGTAAGTGGAGTGCCTCAAGGCTCTGTCCTGGGACCTCTGTTGTTTATAATATATATAAATGATTTAGATTCAGGTTTGAGTAGCAACATTTGCAAATTTGCCGATGATACGAAAATCGGTAGGGAAATTAATTCGGAGGAGGACTCACTATCACTTCAAGTTGATCTAGATAGGGTTTTGAAATGGTCAAAGGATTGGCAGATGCAGTTTAATGCTAATAAATGTAAAGTTCTGAGGTTAGGTAATGATGATAGAGTTACAAGATACGAGCTAGATGGTGTTGTGATTGCGAAGTCGGATTGCGAAAGGGATCTGGGAGTTATGATTAGTAAGAATTTAAAACAAAAGGATCAATGCATAAATGTTCGTAATAAGGCAAATCGGACACTTGGATTTATTAATCGCAGCGTTAGTAACAAGACACCTGGTGTGGTTCTCAAGCTATATCTTGCTCTAGTTAGGCCCCATTTAGATTATGCAGTTCAGTTTTGGTCGCCATATTATAGAATGGATATAAATTCACTTGAACGTGTCCAGCGTAGGATGACTAAGTTAATTCCCCAAATTAGAAATATGAAGAAAGATTAACAAAGCTTAAGTTGCATTCACTGGAAAGGCGAAGAGTTAGGGGTGACATGATAGAGGTTTACAAGTGGATGAATGGACATAACCGGGGGGATATTAATAGGGTATTAAAAGTATCAACACAGGACAGAACACGAAACAATGGATATAAATTGGATAAGTTTAGATTTAGGAAAGACTTGGGTAAATACTGGTTCAGTAACAGGGTTGTTGATTTGTGGAACCAATTGCCGCGTAACATTGTGGAGGTGGGGTCCCTCGATTGTTTCAAGCTTGAAACAATCAAGCTTTTTCAAGCTTGAAACAATTGATTGGTTGGACAAGTATATGAGTGGGATTGGGTGGTTATAGAATAGGAGCTGCCTCGTATGGGCCAATAGGCCTTCTGCAGTTACCTTTGTTCTTATGTTCTTATGTTCTTACTTCAAATTATAAATCATACCAATATGGTGGTCTAATCTACTATTATTATAGCAATAATGAATTATAAAACAAGAGCTAGGCTATGCCATTTTGAGATCGAATTGCTGCCAGAATCAATCTAATTAAGAATGGTGCATCTAAGAAGAAGATTTCTCCAAGCCTGTTAATGACAGTTTTAATTATTTGATCGTAAATATCTTTTTGCTCAAGCGTTAGCTTAGGAATATTTGATTGCGCATACGACAACATATCACCCGTAATTTTGTCCACAATGCAATTCTACATCGAATGAAGCAGCAGCAGATCGATTTAGTGATGGCATTCCCAATTGATTGAGAACTTTGTTTGCAATTTCTAAGCACAAATCTTCAGTCATTATCAACACTTCGTTGTAGATTTCTGTGGTGAAATAAGAACATAAGAACATAAGAACAAAGGTAACTGCAGAAGGCCTATTGGCCCATACGAGGCAGCTCCTATTCTATAACCACCCAATCCCACTCATATACTTGTCCAACCCGTGCTTGAAACAATCGAGGGACCCCACCTCCACAATGTTACGCGGCAATTGGTTCCACAAATCAACAACCCTGTTACTGAACCAGTATTTACCCAAGTCTTTCCTAAATCTAAACTTATCCAATTTATATCCATTGTTTCGTGTTCTGTCCTGTGTTGATACTTTTAATACCCTATTAATATCCCCCCGGTTATGTCCATTCATCCACTTGTAAACCTCTATCATGTCACCCCTAACTCTTCGCCTTTCCAGTGAATGCAACTTAAGCTTTGTTAATCTTTCTTCATATGAAAGATTTCTAATTTGGGGAATTAACTTAGTCATCCTACGCTGGACACGTTCAAGTGAATTTATATCCATTCTATAATATGGCGACCAAAACTGAACTGCATAATCTAAATGGGGCCTAACTAGAGCAAGATATAGCTTGAGAACCACACCAGGTGTCTTGTTACTAACGCTGCGATTAATAAATCCAAGTGTCCGATTTGCCTTATTACGAACATTTATGCATTGATCCTTTTGTTTTAAATTCTTACTAATCATAACTCCCAGATCCCTTTCGCAATCCGACTTCGCAATCACAACACCATCTAGCTCGTATCTTGTAACTCTATCATCATTACCTAACCTCAGAACTTTACATTTATCAGCATTAAACTGCATCTGCCAATCCTTTGACCATTTCAAAACCCTATCTAGATCAACTTGAAGTGATAGTGAGTCCTCTTCCGAATTAATTTCCCTACCGATTTTCGTATCATCGGCAAATTTGCAAATGTTGCTACTCAAACCTGAATCTAAATCATTTATATATATTATAAACAACAGAGGTCCCAGGACAGAGCCTTGAGGCACTCCACTTACAACATTTTCCCACTCTGACTTGATTCCATTTATACTAACTCTCTGTTTCCTTTGGTATAGCCATGCCCTAATCCAGCTTAATATAGCACCCCCAATACCATGAGACTCTATTTTTTTAATCAGTCTTTCATGTGGCACTGTATCAAAAGCTTTGCTAAAGTCAAGGTATACAACATCGCAATCCTTACCACTATCAACTGCCTCAACAATGCTAGAATAAAAAGATAACAAATTTGTTAAACATGAACGGCCATTTATAAAACCATGTTGCGACTCAATTATTAATTTATGTTTTTCAAGATGAAGACGAATTTTATTTGCTATTATAGATTCGAGTAACTTTCCCACAATAGACGTTAGGCTAATTGGTCGATAGTTAGACGCAAGTGATCTATCTCCTTTCTTAAAAACTGGTATCACATTAGCAACTTTCCAAAACTCTGGCACTCTGCCTGACTCTATTGATTTATTAAATATGGTTGACAGTGGGTCACAAAGCTCCTCTTTGCATTCTTTAAGCACCCTAGCAAACACTTCATCCGGCCCTGGGGATTTGTTTGGTTTGAGTTTTACTATTTGTTTAAGAACATCCTCCCTGGTAACTGCTAAACTCGTCAACCTGTCCTCGTCCCCACCCACATAGACTTGTTCGGCTGAAGGCATATTGTTAAGTTCCTCTTTAGTAAATACAGATACAAAATATTTATTAAAAATACTACTCATCTCTTCATCACTATCTGTTATTTGACCTGTCTCAGTTTTTAATGGACCTATCCTTTCCCTAGTCTTAGTACGATATAACTGAAAAAACCCTTTAGGATTTGTCTTTGCTTGCCCTGCTATGCGAACTTCATAGTTTCTTTTTGCTTTCCTTATCTCTTTTTTAACATTTCTAACCAGTTGTACGAATTCCTGTTTTAAAGTGACCTCCCCATTTTTAATCCTTTTGTACCAAGCTCTCTTTTTACCTATAAGGTTCTTCAAATTCTTTGTTATCCACTTTGGGTCATTAGTATACGATCTATTCAATTTGTATGGTATACTACGTTCCTGTGCTTTCTTTAGAATATTCTCAAATAAGTTATATATTGAATCCACATCGAAATCCCCATTTAAGTCACCTATCGCTGGGTTCATGTCTCGCTCCAAGACCGGCCCACACCCCATACCCAAGCCTTTCCAATCAATTTGACCCAAAAAATTTCTTAGGCTATTAAAATCAGCTTTTCGAAAATCTGGCACTTTAACAGAATTTTCTCCTACTGGTCTATTCCATTCTATGCTAAATCTGATTTCTTTGTGATCACTGCTCCCTAGCTCACTCCCTATTTCGATGTCATTAATTTGCGTTTCCCTGTTAGTTAACACTAAATCTAAAATATTATTTTCCCGTGTTGGTTCCTTAATGTGTTGCGTAAGAAAGCAATCGTCAATTAATTCTAGAAAATCTTCTGCTTCACTATTCCCTGTTTTGTTCAACCAGTTTATTCCGCTAAAATTAAAGTCACCCATGACATAAATACTGTTAGATCTAGATGCTCTAGATATTTCATCCCATAGATGCTTTGCTTCCATTCTGTCTAAATTTGGTGGCCTATATATTACTCCTATTATAATATTATTAGCTTTTTCGTTTAATTCAATCCAAATAGTTTCTGTGTGTGGCTCTGTTTTGATTCCCTCTTTGAGACTACATTTCAAATTGTCCCTAACATATATGGCTACTCCACCTCCTCGTCTAATATATCTATCTGTGTGAAATAGTTTAAATCCATATATTTGATATTCAGCTAATAGTTCTCTATTTTCTACATTCATCCACGTTTCGGTAAGTGCAATAATATCTATTTTTTCTGTGCAGACAAGAGCATTTAATTCGTTAATTTTATTTCTTAGACTTCTACTGTTAGTGTAATATACCCTAAGTGAATTGTTATTTTGCGGACCTTCTCTTTCCCTGATCGTTTTGCCAATTCCTTTCTCCCACAAACACATACTTTTATTACCTCCTTCCTCCAAATCAATTCCCATACCTCTATCTACTAACAGTTTAAACCCAAACAAACACCTCTAACCACTTCTTCTAGCGAGTTCGCAACAGCAACAACCCCAGCTCTCGATAGATGCACCCCATCACGAGCATACATTTCATTTCTTCCATAGAAGTGTTCCCAGTTGTCTATGAAAGATATTGCATTTGATTTGCAATATCTTTCCAGCCGGCAATTGACACCAAGTGCCCTCGATATCCATTCATTTCCCACTCCCTTTCTTGGAAGAATGCCACATATGATCGGGATTCCTCCCTTGCTCCTAACTAACTCTATGGCTGTTTTATACCTCTGAATCAGTTCCTCACTCCTGACTCGACCAACATCATTTCCTCCCACGCTAATGCAAATAATGGGATTGTTCCCATTACCAGCCATAATATCATTCATGTTGTTTATAATATCACCAATGCCAGCTCCGGGATAGCAAACCCTTAACCTGTTCCCCCTATCTCTAGCACAAAACGTTCTATCCAAATACCTTATCTGGGAATCTCCCACAACTAATGTTTGCTTAGGTACTTCCTTTACTTTCTGAGGGGCCTGCGCTTCCTTTCTCTTCGTTGCTTTCCCTTTTGCGCGATCCACAGTCTCTCCACAGCACTCGTCCTCCAAAACGTCAAATGAATTTGAAGTTGCTATGGCGTTTGAAGGCGGCTTTATCAAAGTCTTCTTAAGGCCCCTGTCTTTCGCAACTCTCCAAGACGAGGTCCCTTTACTGCTGGTCTCCTCCTTCGTTACTTCTCGTTGTTTTTTAAGCTGACGCACCTCCTCCCGCAGAGAGTCCAACTCTGGAATCCATGTTCATATTTGAAATTTCCTTGCTTATTCGACACAATATCTTCAGCCATGTGAAATTTATACTTCTCCCATGAATCTGTTGGAGATGAAGGAGAGCCGGCGGTCAATATGATTGCAAACAATGCACGAATTTGATTTGAATGTGATGTGTTGGTTGCGTCATAAGAACATAAGAACAAAGGCAACAGCAGAAGGCCTATTGGCCCATACGAGGCAGCTCCTATCTATAACCACCCAGTCCCACTCATATACATGTCCAATCCGCGCTTGAAACTATCGAGGGACCCCACCTCCAGCACGTTACGCAGTAATTGGTTCCACAAATCAACAACCCTGTTACCGAACCAGTATTTACCCAAGTCTTTCCTAAATCTAAATTTATCCAATTTATACCCATTGTTTCGTGTTCTGGCTCAGTTTTGATTCCCTCTTTGAGAATCTGTCTTGTGTTGGTACTGTTCTGTCTTGTGTTGATACTTTTAATACCCTATTATTATCCCCTTTGTTGTGTCTATTCATCCACTTGAAAACCTCTATCATGTCACCCCCTAACTCTTCTCCTTTCCAGTGAATGCAACTTAAGCTTTGTTAATCTTTCTTCATATGAAAGAATTCTAATTTATGGAATTAACTTAGTCATCCTGCGCTGGACACGTTCAAGTGAATTTATATCCATTCTATAGTACGGCGACCAAAACTGACCAGCATAATCTAAATGGGGGCCTAACCAGAGCAAGATATAGCTTAAGAACCACACCAGGTGTCTTGTTACTAACGCTTCGATTAATAAATCCCAGTGTCCTATTTGCCTTATTACAAACATTCATGCAATGATCCTTTTGTTTTAAATTCTTACTAATCATAACTCCCAGATCCCTTTCGCAATCCGACTTCGCAATCTCAACACCATCTAGCTCGTATCTTGTAACTCTATCATCATTACCTAGCCTCAGAACTTTACATTTATCAGCATTAAACTGCATCTGCCAATCTTTTGACCATTTCAAAACCCTATTTAGATCAACTTGAAGTGATAGTGAGTCTTCTTCCATGCTAATTTCCCTACCGATTTTTGTATCATCTGCAAATTTGTAGATGTTGCTACTCAAACCTGAATCTAAATTATTTATATATATTATAAACAACAGAGGTCCCAGGACAGAGCCTTGAGGCACTCCACTAACAATATTATCCCACTCTGACTTAACCCCATTTATGCTAACTCTCTGTTTCCTTTGGAATAGCCATGCCCTAATCCAACTTAATATAGCACCCCCATTACCACGAGCCTCTATTTTTTTAATCAGTCTTTCATGTGGCACTGTATCAAAAGCTTTGCTAAAGTCAAGGTACACAACATCACAATCCTTACCACTATCAACTGCCTCAACTATGCTGGAATAAATATCAAATATGCTGGAATGAATATCAAATAAATGGATTTAAACTATTTCACACAGATATATAAGAACATAAGAACAAAGGTAACTGCAGAAGGCCTATTGGCCCATACGAGGCAGCTCCTATTCTATAACCACCCAATCCCACTCATATACTTGTCCAACCCGTGCTTGAAACAATCGAGGGACCCCACCTCCACAATGTTACGCGGCAATTGGTTCCACAAATCAACAACCCTGTTACTGAACCAGTATTTACCCAAGTCTTTCCTAAATCTAAACTTATCCAATTTATATCCATTGTTTCGTGTTCTGTCCTGTGTTGATACTTTTAATACCCTATTCGTCGGTCAGGTGAAGTCACAGTGAGAGGTTGTGTTAACCGGAGCTCCTGAGTGTTGTTATATTATCATAGCAATATGGAAGTTGTAGTGAAGGACCTGGTGACTCTAGTGGGAGCCCTGAGGACAGAGTTGGACTCTCTGCGGGAGGAGGTGCGTCAGCTTAAAAAACAACGAGAAGTAACGAAGGAGGAGACCAGCAGTAAAGGGAGCTCGTCTTGGAGAGTTGCGAAAGACAGGGGCCTTAAGAAGACTTTGATAAAGCCGCCTTCAAACGCCATAGCAACTTCAAATTCATTTGACGTTTTGGAGGACGAGTGCTGTGGAGAGACTGTGGATCGCGCAAAAGGGAAAGCAACGAAGAGAAAGGAAGCGCAGGCCCCTCAGAAAGTAAAGGAAGTACCTAAGCAAACATTAGTTGTGGGAGATTCCCAGATAAGGTATTTGGATAGAACGTTTTGTGCTAGAGATAGGGGGAACAGGTTAAGGGTTTGCTATCCCGGAGCTGGCATTGGTGATATTATAAACAACATGAATGATATTATGGCTGGTAATGGGAACAATCCCATTATTTGCATTAGCGTGGGAGGAAATGATGTTGGTCGAGTCAGGAGTGAGGAACTGATTCAGAGGTATAAAACAGCCATAGAGTTAGTTAGGAGCAAGGGAGGAATCCCGATCATATGTGGCATTCTTCCAAGAAAGGGAGTGGGAAATGAATGGATATCGAGGGCACTTGGTGTCAATTGCCGGCTGGAAAGATATTGCAAATCAAATGCAATATCTTTCATAGACAACTGGGAACACTTCTATGGAAGAAATGAAATGTATGCTCGTGATGGGGTGCATCTATCGAGAGCTGGGGTTGTTGCTGTTGCGAACTCGCTAGAAGAAGTGGTTAGAGGTGTTTGTTTGGGTTTAAACTGTTAGTAGATAGAGGTATGGGAATTGATTTGGAGGAAGGAGGTAATAAAAGTATGTGTTTGTGGGAGAAAGGAATTGGCAAAACGATCAGGGAAAGAGAAGGTCCGCAAAATAACAATTCACTTAGGGTATATTACACTAACAGTAGAAGTCTAAGAAATAAAATTAACGAATTAAATGCTCTTGTCTGCACAGAAAAAATAGATATTATTGCACTTACCGAAACGTGGATGAATGTAGAAAATAGAGAACTATTAGCTGAATATCAAATATATGGATTTAAACTATTTCACACAGATAGATATATTAGACGAGGAGGTGGAGTAGCCATATATGTTAGGGACAATTTGAAATGTAGTCTCAAAGAGGGAATCAAAACAGAGCCACACACAGAAACTATTTGGATTGAATTAAACGAAAAAGCTAATAATATTATAATAGGAGTAATATATAGGCCACCAAATTTAGACAGAATGGAAGCAAAGCATCTATGGGATGAAATATCTAGAGCATCTAGATCTAACAGTATTTATGTCATGGGTGACTTTAATTTTAGCGGAATAAACTGGTTGAACAAAACAGGGAATAGTGAAGCAGAAGATTTTCTAGAATTAATTGACGATTGCTTTCTTACGCAACACATTAAGGAACCAACACGGGAAAATAATATTTTAGATTTAGTGTTAACTAACAGGGAAACGCAAATTAATGACATCGAAATAGGGAGTGAGCTAGGGAGCAGTGATCACAAAGAAATCAGATTTAGCATAGAATGGAATAGACCAGTAGGAGAAAATTCTGTTAAAGTGCCAGATTTTCGAAAAGCTGATTTTAATAGCCTAAGAAATTTTTTGGGTCAAATTGATTGGAAAGGCTTGGGTATGGGGTGTGGGCCGGTCTTGGAGCGAGACATGAACCCAGCGATAGGTGACTTAAATGGGGATTTCGATGTGGATTCAATATATAACTTATTTAAGAATATTCTAAACAAAGCACAGGAACGTAGTATACCATACAAATTGAATAGATCGTATACTAATGACCCAAAGTGGATAACAAAGAATTTGAAGAACCTTATAGGTAAAAAGAGAGCTTGGTACAAAAGGATTAAAAATGGGGAGGTCACTTTAGAACAGGAATTCGTACAACTGGTTAGAAATGTTAAAAAAGAGATAAGGAAAGCAAAAAGAAACTATGAAGTTCGCATAGCAGGGCAAGCAAAGACAAATCCTAAAGGGTTTTTTCAGTTATATCGTACTAAGACTAGGGAAAGGATAGGTCCATTAAAAACTGAGACAGGTCAAATAACAGATAGTGATGAAGAGATGAGTAGTATTTTTAATAAATATTTTGTATCTGTATTTACTAAAGAGGAACTTAACAATATGCCTTCAGCCGAACAAGTCTATGTGGGTGGGGACGAGGACAGGTTGACGAGTTTAGCAGTTACCAGGGAGGATGTTCTTAAACAAATAGTAAAACTCAAACCAAACAAATCCCCAGGGCCGGATGAAGTGTTTGCTAGGGTGCTTAAAGAATGCAAAGAGGAGCTTTGTGACCCACTGTCAACCATATTTAATAAATCAATAGAGTCAGGCAGAGTGCCAGAGTTTTGGAAAGTTGCTAATGTGATACCAGTTTTTAAGAAAGGAGATAGATCACTTGCGTCTAACTATCGACCAATTAGCCTAACGTCTATTGTGGGAAAGTTACTCGAATCTATAATAGCAAATAAAATTCGTCTTCATCTTGAAAAACATAAATTAATAATTGAGTCGCAACATGGTTTTATAAATGGCCGTTCATGTTTAACAAATTTGTTATCTTTTTATTCTAGCATTGTTGAGGCAGTTGATAGTGGTAAGGATTGCGATGTTGTATACCTTGACTTTAGCAAAGCTTTTGATACAGTGCCACATGAAAGACTGATTAAAAAAATAGAGTCTCATGGTATTGGGGGTGCTATATTAAGCTGGATTAGGGCATGGCTATACCAAAGGAAACAGAGAGTTAGTATAAATGGAATAAGAACATAAGAACATAAGAACAAAGGTAACTGCAGAAGGCCTATTGGCCCATACGAGGCAGCTCCTATTCTATGACCACCCAATCCCACTCATATACTTGTCCAACCCGTGCTTGAAACAATCGAGGGACCCCACCTCCACAATGTTACGCGGCAATTGGTTCCACAAATCAACAACCCTGTTACTGAACCAGTATTTACCCAAGTCTTTCCTAAATCTAAACTTATCCAATTTATATCCATTGTTTCGTGTTCTGTCCTGTGTTGATACTTTTAATACCCTATTAATATCCCCCCGGTTATGTCCATTCATCCACTTGTAAACCTCTATCATGTCACCCCTAACTCTTCGCCTTTCCAGTGAATGCAACTTAAGCTTTGTTAATCTTTCTTCATATGAAAGATTTCTAATTTGGGGAATTAACTTAGTCATCCTACGCTGGACACGTTCAAGTGAATTTATATCCATTCTATAATATGGCGACCAAAACTGAACTGCATAATCTAAATGGGGCCTAACTAGAGCAAGATATAGCTTGAGAACCACACCAGGTGTCTTGTTACTAACGCTGCGATTAATAAATCCAAGTGTCCGATTTGCCTTATTACGAACATTTATGCATTGATCCTTTTGTTTTAAATTCTTACTAATCATAACTCCCAGATCCCTTTCGCAATCCGACTTCGCAATCACAACACCATCTAGCTCGTATCTTGTAACTCTATCATCATTACCTAACCTCAGAACTTTACATTTATCAGCATTAAACTGCATCTGCCAATCCTTTGACCATTTCAAAACCCTATCTAGATCAACTTGAAGTGATAGTGAGTCCTCCTCCGAATTAATTTCCCTACCGATTTTCGTATCATCGGCAAATTTGCAAATGTTGCTACTCAAACCTGAATCTAAATCATTTATATATATTATAAACAACAGAGGTCCCAGGACAGAGCCTTGAGGCACTCCACTTACAACATTTTCCCACTCTGACTTGATTCCATTTATACTAACTCTCTGTTTCCTTTGGAATAGCCATGCCCTAATCCAACTTAATATAGCACCCCCATTACCACGAGCCTCTATTTTTTTAATCAGTCTTTCATGTGGCACTGTATCAAAAGCTTTGCTAAAGTCAAGGTACACAACATCACAATCCTTACCACTATCAACTGCCTCAACTATGCTGGAATAAATATCAAATATGCTGGAATGAATATCAAATAAATGGATTTAAACTATTTCACACAGATATATAAGAACATAAGAACAAAGGTAACTGCAGAAGGCCTATTGGCCCATACGAGGCAGCTCCTATTCTATAACCACCCAATCCCACTCATATACTTGTCCAACCCGTGCTTGAAACAATCGAGGGACCCCACCTCCACAATGTTACGCGGCAATTGGTTCCACAAATCAACAACCCTGTTACTGAACCAGTATTTACCCAAGTCTTTCCTAAATCTAAACTTATCCAATTTATATCCATTGTTTCGTGTTCTGTCCTGTGTTGATACTTTTAATACCCTATTCGTCGGTCAGGTGAAGTCACAGTGAGAGGTTGTGTTAACCGGAGCTCCTGAGTGTTGTTATATTATCATAGCAATATGGAAGTTGTAGTGAAGGACCTGGTGACTCTAGTGGGAGCCCTGAGGACAGAGTTGGACTCTCTGCGGGAGGAGGTGCGTCAGCTTAAAAAACAACGAGAAGTAACGAAGGAGGAGACCAGCAGTAAAGGGAGCTCGTCTTGGAGAGTTGCGAAAGACAGGGGCCTTAAGAAGACTTTGATAAAGCCGCCTTCAAACGCCATAGCAACTTCAAATTCATTTGACGTTTTGGAGGACGAGTGCTGTGGAGAGACTGTGGATCGCGCAAAAGGGAAAGCAACGAAGAGAAAGGAAGCGCAGGCCCCTCAGAAAGTAAAGGAAGTACCTAAGCAAACATTAGTTGTGGGAGATTCCCAGATAAGGTATTTGGATAGAACGTTTTGTGCTAGAGATAGGGGGAACAGGTTAAGGGTTTGCTATCCCGGAGCTGGCATTGGTGATATTATAAACAACATGAATGATATTATGGCTGGTAATGGGAACAATCCCATTATTTGCATTAGCGTGGGAGGAAATGATGTTGGTCGAGTCAGGAGTGAGGAACTGATTCAGAGGTATAAAACAGCCATAGAGTTAGTTAGGAGCAAGGGAGGAATCCCGATCATATGTGGCATTCTTCCAAGAAAGGGAGTGGGAAATGAATGGATATCGAGGGCACTTGGTGTCAATTGCCGGCTGGAAAGATATTGCAAATCAAATGCAATATCTTTCATAGACAACTGGGAACACTTCTATGGAAGAAATGAAATGTATGCTCGTGATGGGGTGCATCTATCGAGAGCTGGGGTTGTTGCTGTTGCGAACTCGCTAGAAGAAGTGGTTAGAGGTGTTTGTTTGGGTTTAAACTGTTAGTAGATAGAGGTATGGGAATTGATTTGGAGGAAGGAGGTAATAAAAGTATGTGTTTGTGGGAGAAAGGAATTGGCAAAACGATCAGGGAAAGAGAAGGTCCGCAAAATAACAATTCACTTAGGGTATATTACACTAACAGTAGAAGTCTAAGAAATAAAATTAACGAATTAAATGCTCTTGTCTGCACAGAAAAAATAGATATTATTGCACTTACCGAAACGTGGATGAATGTAGAAAATAGAGAACTATTAGCTGAATATCAAATATATGGATTTAAACTATTTCACACAGATAGATATATTAGACGAGGAGGTGGAGTAGCCATATATGTTAGGGACAATTTGAAATGTAGTCTCAAAGAGGGAATCAAAACAGAGCCACACACAGAAACTATTTGGATTGAATTAAACGAAAAAGCTAATAATATTATAATAGGAGTAATATATAGGCCACCAAATTTAGACAGAATGGAAGCAAAGCATCTATGGGATGAAATATCTAGAGCATCTAGATCTAACAGTATTTATGTCATGGGTGACTTTAATTTTAGCGGAATAAACTGGTTGAACAAAACAGGGAATAGTGAAGCAGAAGATTTTCTAGAATTAATTGACGATTGCTTTCTTACGCAACACATTAAGGAACCAACACGGGAAAATAATATTTTAGATTTAGTGTTAACTAACAGGGAAACGCAAATTAATGACATCGAAATAGGGAGTGAGCTAGGGAGCAGTGATCACAAAGAAATCAGATTTAGCATAGAATGGAATAGACCAGTAGGAGAAAATTCTGTTAAAGTGCCAGATTTTCGAAAAGCTGATTTTAATAGCCTAAGAAATTTTTTGGGTCAAATTGATTGGAAAGGCTTGGGTATGGGGTGTGGGCCGGTCTTGGAGCGAGACATGAACCCAGCGATAGGTGACTTAAATGGGGATTTCGATGTGGATTCAATATATAACTTATTTAAGAATATTCTAAACAAAGCACAGGAACGTAGTATACCATACAAATTGAATAGATCGTATACTAATGACCCAAAGTGGATAACAAAGAATTTGAAGAACCTTATAGGTAAAAAGAGAGCTTGGTACAAAAGGATTAAAAATGGGGAGGTCACTTTAGAACAGGAATTCGTACAACTGGTTAGAAATGTTAAAAAAGAGATAAGGAAAGCAAAAAGAAACTATGAAGTTCGCATAGCAGGGCAAGCAAAGACAAATCCTAAAGGGTTTTTTCAGTTATATCGTACTAAGACTAGGGAAAGGATAGGTCCATTAAAAACTGAGACAGGTCAAATAACAGATAGTGATGAAGAGATGAGTAGTATTTTTAATAAATATTTTGTATCTGTATTTACTAAAGAGGAACTTAACAATATGCCTTCAGCCGAACAAGTCTATGTGGGTGGGGACGAGGACAGGTTGACGAGTTTAGCAGTTACCAGGGAGGATGTTCTTAAACAAATAGTAAAACTCAAACCAAACAAATCCCCAGGGCCGGATGAAGTGTTTGCTAGGGTGCTTAAAGAATGCAAAGAGGAGCTTTGTGACCCACTGTCAACCATATTTAATAAATCAATAGAGTCAGGCAGAGTGCCAGAGTTTTGGAAAGTTGCTAATGTGATACCAGTTTTTAAGAAAGGAGATAGATCACTTGCGTCTAACTATCGACCAATTAGCCTAACGTCTATTGTGGGAAAGTTACTCGAATCTATAATAGCAAATAAAATTCGTCTTCATCTTGAAAAACATAAATTAATAATTGAGTCGCAACATGGTTTTATAAATGGCCGTTCATGTTTAACAAATTTGTTATCTTTTTATTCTAGCATTGTTGAGGCAGTTGATAGTGGTAAGGATTGCGATGTTGTATACCTTGACTTTAGCAAAGCTTTTGATACAGTGCCACATGAAAGACTGATTAAAAAAATAGAGTCTCATGGTATTGGGGGTGCTATATTAAGCTGGATTAGGGCATGGCTATACCAAAGGAAACAGAGAGTTAGTATAAATGGAATAAGAACATAAGAACATAAGAACAAAGGTAACTGCAGAAGGCCTATTGGCCCATACGAGGCAGCTCCTATTCTATGACCACCCAATCCCACTCATATACTTGTCCAACCCGTGCTTGAAACAATCGAGGGACCCCACCTCCACAATGTTACGCGGCAATTGGTTCCACAAATCAACAACCCTGTTACTGAACCAGTATTTACCCAAGTCTTTCCTAAATCTAAACTTATCCAATTTATATCCATTGTTTCGTGTTCTGTCCTGTGTTGATACTTTTAATACCCTATTAATATCCCCCCGGTTATGTCCATTCATCCACTTGTAAACCTCTATCATGTCACCCCTAACTCTTCGCCTTTCCAGTGAATGCAACTTAAGCTTTGTTAATCTTTCTTCATATGAAAGATTTCTAATTTGGGGAATTAACTTAGTCATCCTACGCTGGACACGTTCAAGTGAATTTATATCCATTCTATAATATGGCGACCAAAACTGAACTGCATAATCTAAATGGGGCCTAACTAGAGCAAGATATAGCTTGAGAACCACACCAGGTGTCTTGTTACTAACGCTGCGATTAATAAATCCAAGTGTCCGATTTGCCTTATTACGAACATTTATGCATTGATCCTTTTGTTTTAAATTCTTACTAATCATAACTCCCAGATCCCTTTCGCAATCCGACTTCGCAATCACAACACCATCTAGCTCGTATCTTGTAACTCTATCATCATTACCTAACCTCAGAACTTTACATTTATCAGCATTAAACTGCATCTGCCAATCCTTTGACCATTTCAAAACCCTATCTAGATCAACTTGAAGTGATAGTGAGTCCTCCTCCGAATTAATTTCCCTACCGATTTTCGTATCATCGGCAAATTTGCAAATGTTGCTACTCAAACCTGAATCTAAATCATTTATATATATTATAAACAACAGAGGTCCCAGGACAGAGCCTTGAGGCACTCCACTTACAACATTTTCCCACTCTGACTTGATTCCATTTATACTAACTCTCTGTTTCCTTTGGTATAGCCATGCCCTAATCCAGCTTAATATAGCACCCCCAATACCATGAGACTCTATTTTTTTAATCAGTCTTTCATGTGGCACTGTATCAAAAGCTTTGCTAAAGTCAAGGTATACAACATCGCAATCCTTACCACTATCAACTGCCTCAACAATGCTAGAATAAAAAGATAACAAATTTGTTAAACATGAACGGCCATTTATAAAACCATGTTGCGACTCAATTATTAATTTATGTTTTTCAAGATGAAGACGAATTTTATTTGCTATTATAGATTCGAGTAACTTTCCCACAATAGACGTTTGGCTAATTGGTCGATAGTTAGACGCAAGTGTTCTATCTCCTTTCTTAAAAACTGGTATCACATTAGCAACTTTCCAAAACTCTGGCACTCTGCCTGACTCTATTGATTTATTAAATATGGTTGACAGTGGGTCACAAAGCTCCTCTTTGCATTCTTTAAGCACCCTAGCAAACACTTCATCCGGCCCTGGGGATTTGTTTGGTTTGAGTTTTACTATTTGTTTAAGAACATCCTCCCTGGTAACTGCTAAACTCGTCAACCTGTCCTCGTCCCCACCCACATAGACTTGTTCGGCTGAAGGCATATTGTTAAGTTCCTCTTTAGTAAATACAGATACAAAATATTTATTAAAAATACTACTCATCTCTTCATCACTATCTGTTATTTGACCTGTCTCAGTTTTTAATGGACCTATCCTTTCCCTAGTCTTAGTACGATATAACTGAAAAAACCCTTTAGGATTTGTCTTTGCTTGCCCTGCTATGCGAACTTCATAGTTTCTTTTTGCTTTCCTTATCTCTTTTTTAACATTTCTAACCAGTTGTACGAATTCCTGTTCTAAAGTGACCTCCCCATTTTTAATCCTTTTGTACCAAGCTCTCTTTTTACCTATAAGGTTCTTCAAATTCTTTGTTATCCACTTTGGGTCATTAGTATACGATCTATTCAATTTGTATGGTATACTACGTTCCTGTGCTTTGTTTAGAATATTCTTAAATAAGTTATATATTGAATCCACATCGAAATCCCCATTTAAGTCACCTATCGCTGGGTTCATGTCTCGCTCCAAGACCGGCCCACACCCCATACCCAAGCCTTTCCAATCAATTTGACCCAAAAAATTTCTTAGGCTATTAAAATCAGCTTTTCGAAAATCTGGCACTTTAACAGAATTTTCTCCTACTGGTCTATTCCATTCTATGCTAAATCTGATTTCTTTGTGATCACTGCTCCCTAGCTCACTCCCTATTTCGATGTCATTAATTTGCGTTTCCCTGTTAGTTAACACTAAATCTAAAATATTATTTTCCCGTGTTGGTTCCTTAATGTGTTGCGTAAGAAAGCAATCGTCAATTAATTCTAGAAAATCTTCTGCTTCACTATTCCCTGTTTTGTTCAACCAGTTTATTCCGCTAAAATTAAAGTCACCCATGACATAAATACTGTTAGATCTAGATGCTCTAGATATTTCATCCCATAGATGCTTTGCTTCCATTCTGTCTAAATTTGGTGGCCTATATATTACTCCTATTATAATATTATTAGCTTTTTCGTTTAATTCAATCCAAATAGTTTCTGTGTGTGGCTCTGTTTTGATTCCCTCTTTGAGACTACATTTCAAATTGTCCCTAACATATATGGCTACTCCACCTCCTCGTCTAATATATCTATCTGTGTGAAATAGTTTAAATCCATATATTTGATAT
The DNA here is from genome assembly GCF_040958095.1 of Procambarus clarkii. Lineage (NCBI taxonomy): Eukaryota > Metazoa > Arthropoda > Malacostraca > Decapoda > Cambaridae > Procambarus > Procambarus clarkii. Next base: position 33,953,526 of record NC_091203.1, on the reverse strand, counting down.
TCAGCTAATAGTTCTCTATTTTCTACATTCATCCACGTTTCGGTAAGTGCAATAATATCTATTTTTTCTGTGCAGACAAGAGCATTTAATTCGTTAATTTTATTTCTTAGGCTTCTACTGTTAGTGTAATAGTCAGTCAGAGTCAGAGTGGGAAAATGTTGTAAGTGGAGTGCCTCAAGGCTCTGTCCTGGGACCTCTGTTATTTATAATATATATAAATGATTTAGATTCAGGTTTGAGTAGCAACATTTGCAAATTTGCCGATGATACGAAAATCGGTAGGGAAATTAATTCGGAGGAGGACTCACTATCACTTCAAGTTGATCTAGATAGGGTTTTGAAATGGTCAAAGGATTGGCAAATGCAGTTTAATGCTGATAAATGTAAAGTTCTGAGGCTAGGTAATGATGATAGAGTTACAAGATACAAGCTAGATGGTGTTGAGATTGCGAAGTCGGATTGCGAAAGGGATCTGGGAGTTATGATTAGTAAGAATTTAAAACAAAAGGATCAATGCATAAATGTTGGTAATAAGGCAAATCGGACACTTGGATTTATTAATCGCAGCGTTAGTAACAAGACACCTGGTGTTGTTCTCAAGCTATATCTTGCTCTAGTTAGGCCCCATTTAGATTATGCAGTTCAGTTTTGGTCGCCATATTATAGAATGGATATAAATTCACTTGAACGTGTCCAGCGTAGGATGACTAAGTTAATTCCCCAAATTAGAAATCTTTCATATGAAGAAAGATTAACAAAGCTTAAGTTGCATTCACTGGAAAGGCGAAGAGTTAGGGGTGACATGATAGAGGTTTACAAGTGGATGAATGGACATAACCGGGGGGATATTAATAGGGTATTAAAAGTATCAACACAGGACAGAACACGAAACAATGGATATAAATTGGATAAGTTTAGATTTAGGAAAGACTTGGGTAAATACTGGTTCAGTAACAGGGTTGTTGATTTGTGGAACCAATTGCCGCGTAACATTGTGGAGGTGGGGTCCCTCGATTGTTTCAAGCACGGGTTGGACAAGTATATGAGTGGGATTGGGTGGTTATAGAATAGGAGCTGCCTCGTATGGGCCAATAGGCCTTCTGCAGTTACCTTTGTTCTTATGTTCTTATGTTCTTATGTAGTCTCAAAGAGGGAATCAAAACTGAGCCACACACAGAAACTATTTGGATAGAATTAAACGAAAAAGCTAATAATATTATAATAGGAGTTATGATTAGTAAGAATTTAAAACAAAAGGATCAATGCATAAATGTTCGTAATAAGGCAAATCGGACACTTGGATTTATTAATCGCAGCGTTAGTAACAAGACACCTGGTGTGGTTCTCAAGCTATATCTTGCTCTAGTTAGGCCCCATTTAGATTATGCAGTTCAGTTTTGGTCGCCATATTATAGAATGGATATAAATTCACTTGAACGTGTCCAGCGTAGGATGACTAAGTTAATTCCCCAAATTAGAAATCTTTCATATGAAGAAAGATTAACAAAGCTTAAGTTGCATTCACTGCAAAGGCGAAGAGTTAGGGGTGACATGATAGAGGTTTACAAGTGGATGAATGGACATAACCGGGGGGATATTAATAGGGTATTAAAAGTATCAACACAGGACAGAACACGAAACAATGGATATAAATTGGATAAGTTTAGATTTAGGAAAGACTTGGGTAAATACTGGTTCAGTAACAGGGTTGTTGATTTGAGGAACCAATTGCCGCGTAACATTGTGGAGGTGGGGTCCCTCGATTGTTTCAAGCACGGGTTGGACAAGTATATGAGTGAGATTGGGTGGTTATAGAATAGGAGCTGCCTCGTATGGGCCAATAGGCCTTCTGCAGTTACCTTTGTTCTTATGTTCTTATGTTCTTATGTTCTTATATATAGGCCACCAAATTTAGACAGAATGGAAGCAAAGCATCTATGGGATGAAATATCTAGAGCATCTAGATCTAACAGTATTTATGTCATGGGTGACTTTAATTTTAGTGGAATAAACTGGTTGAACAAAACAGGGAATAGTGAAGCAGAAGATTTTCTAGAATTAATTGACGATTGCTTTCTTACGCAACACATTAAGGAACCAACACGGGAAAATAATATTTTAGATTTAGTGTTAACTAACAGGAAACACAAATTAATGACATCGAAATAGGGAGTGAGCTAGGGAACAGTGATCACAAAGAAATCAGATTTAGCATAGAATGGAATAGACCTGTAGGAGAAAATTCTGTTAAAGTGCCAAATTTTCGTAAAGCTGATTTTAATAGCCTAAGAATTTTTTTGAGTCAAATTGATTGGAAAGTCTTGGGTATGGGGTGTGGGCCGGTCTTGGAGCGAGACATGAACCCAGCGATAGGTTACTTAAATGGGGATTTCGATGTGGATTCAATATATAACTTATTTAAACATATTCTAAACAAAGCACAGGAACGTAGTATAGCATACAAATTGAATAGATCAAATACTAATGACCCAAAGTGGATAACAAAGAATTTGAAGAACCTTATAGGTAAAAAGAGAGCTTGGTACAAAAGGATTAAAAATGGGGAGGTCACTTTAAAACAGGAATTCGTACAACTGGTTAGAAATGTTAAAAAAGAGATAAGGAAAGCAAAAAGAAACTATGAAGTTCGCATAGCAGGGCAAGCAAAGACAAATCCTAAAGTTTTTTTTCAGTTATATCGTACTAAGACTAGGGAAAGGATAGATCCATTAAAAACTGAGACAGGTCAAATAACAGATAATGATGAAGAGATGAGTAGTATTTTTAATAAATATTTTGTATCTGTATTTACTAAAGAGGAACTTAACAATATGCCTTCAGCCGACCAAGTCTATGTGGGTGGGGACGAGGACAGGTTGACGAGTTTAGTAGTTAGCAGGGAGGATGTTCTTAAACAAATAGTAAAACTCAAACCAAAAAAATCCCCAGGGCCGGATGAAGTGTTTGCCAGGGTGCTTAAAGAATGCAAAGAGGAGCTTTGTGACCCACTGTCAACCATATTTAATAAATCAATAGAGTCAGGCAGAGTGCCAGAATTTTGGAAAGTTGCTAATGTGATACCAGTTTTTAAGAAAGGAGATAGATCACTTGCGTCTAACTATAGACCAATTAGCCTAACGTCTATTGTGGGAAAGTTACTCGAATCTATAATAGCAAATAAAATTCGTCTTCATCTTGAAAAACATAAATTAATAATTGAGTCGCAGCATGGGTTTGTAAATGGACGTTCATGTTTAACAAATTTGTTATCTTTTTATTCTAGCATAGTTGAGGCAGTTGATAGTGGTAAGGATTGTGATGTTGTGTACCTTGACTTTAGCAAAGCTTTTGATACAGTGCCACATGAAAGACTGATTAAAAAGATAGTCTCATGGTATTGGGGGTGCTATATTAGGCTGGATTAGAGCATGGCTATACTAAAGGAAACAAAGAGTTAGTATAAATGGAATCAAGTCAGAGTGGGAAAATGTTGTAAGTGGAGTGCCTCAAGGCTCTGTCCTGGGACCTCTGTTGTTCATAATATATATAAATGATTTAGATTCAGGTTTGAGTAGCAACATTTGCAAATTTGCCGATGATACGAAAATCGGTAGAGAAATTAATTCGGAGGAGGACTCACTATCACTTCAAGTTGATCTAGATAGGGTTTTGAAATGGTCAAAGGATTGGCAAATGCAGTTTAATGCTGATAAATGTAAAGTTCTGAGGCTAGGTAATGATGATAGAGTTACAAGATACAAGCTAGATGGTGTTGAGATTGCGAAGTCGGATTGCGAAAGGGATCTGGGAGTTATGATTAGTAAGAATTTAAAACAAAAGGATCAATGCATAAATGTTGGTAATAAGGCAAATCGGACACTTGGATTTATTAATCGCAGCGTTAGTAACAAGACACCTGGTGTTGTTCTCAAGCTATATCTTGCTCTAGTTAGGCCCCATTTAGATTATGCAGTTCAGTTTTGGTCGCCATATTATTGTCAGCTTAAAAAACAACGAGAAGTAACGAAGGAGGAGACCAGCAGTAAAGGGACCTCGTCTTGGAGAGTTGCGAAAGACAGGGGCCTTAAGAAGACTTTGATAAAGCCGCCTTCAAACGCCATAGCAACTTCAAATTCATTTGACGTTTTGGAGGACGAGTGCTGTGGAGAGACTGTGGATCGCGCAAAAGGGAAAGCAACGAAGAGAAAGGAAGCGCAGGCCCCTCAGAAAGTAAAGGAAGTACCTAAGCAAACATTAGTTGTGGGAGATTCCCAGATAAGGTATTTGGATAGAACGTTTTGTGCTAGAGATAGGGGGAACAGGTTAAGGGTTTGCTATCCCGGAGCTGGCATTGGTGATATTATAAACAACATGAATGATATTATGGCTGGTAATGGGAACAATCCCATTATTTGCATTAGCGTGGGAGGAAATGATGTTGGTCGAGTCAGGAGTGAGGAACTGATTCAGAGGTATAAAACAGCCATAGAGTTAGTTAGGAGCAAGGGAGGAATCCCGATCATATGTGGCATTCTTCCAAGAAAGGGAGTGGGAAATGAATGGATATCGAGGGCACTTGGTGTCAATTGCCGGCTGGAAAGATATTGCAAATCAAATGCAATATCTTTCATAGACAACTGGGAACACTTCTATGGAAGAAATGAAATGTATGCTCGTGATGGGGTGCATCTATCGAGAGCTGGGGTTGTTGCTGTTGCGAACTCGCTAGAAGAAGTGGTTAGAGGTGTTTGTTTGGGTTTAAACTGTTAGTAGATAGAGGTATCGGAATTGATTTGGAGGAAGGAGGTAATATAAGTATGTGTTTGTGGGAGAAAGGAATTGGCAAAACGATCAGGGAAAGAGAAGGTCCGCAAAATAACAATTCACTTAGGGTATATTACACTAACAGTAGAAGTCTAAGAAATAAAATTAACGAATTAAATGCTCTTGTCTGCACAGAAAAAATAGATATTATTGCACTTACCGAAACGTGGATGAATGTAGAAAATAGAGAACTATTAGCTGAATATCAAATATATGGATTTAAACTATTTCACACAGATAGATATATTAGACGAGGAGGTGGAGTAGCCATATATGTTAGGGACAATTTGAAATGTAGTCTCAAAGAGGGAATCAAAACAGAGCCACACACAGAAACTATTTGGATTGAATTAAACGAAAAAGCTAATAATATTATAATAGGAGTAATATATAGGCCACCAAATTTAGACAGAATGGAAGCAAAGCATCTATGGGATGAAATATCTAGAGCATCTAGATCTAACAGTATTTATGTCATGGGTGACTTTAATTTTAGCGGAATAAACTGGTTGAACAAAACAGGGAATAGTGAAGCAGAAGATTTTCTAGAATTAATTGACGATTGCTTTCTTACGCAACACATTAAGGAACCAACACGGGAAAATAATATTTTAGATTTAGTGTTAACTAACAGGGAAACGCAAATTAATGACATCGAAATAGGGAGTGAGCTTGGGAGCAGTGATCACAAAGAAATCAGATTTAGCATAGAATGGAATAGACCAGTAGGAGAAAATTCTGTTAAAGTGCCAGATTTTCGAAAAGCTGATTTTAATAGCCTAAGAAATTTTTTGGGTCAAATTGATTGGAAAGGCTTGGGTATGGGGTGTGGGCCGGTCTTGGAGCGAGACATGAACCCAGCGATAGGTGACTTAAATGGGGATTTCGATGTGGATTCAATATATAACTTATTTAAGAATATTCTAAACAAAGCACAGGAACGTAGTATACCATACAAATTGAACAGATCGTATACTAATGACCCAAAGTGGATAACAAAGAATTTGAAGAACCTTATAGGTAAAAAGAGAGCTTGGTACAAAAGGATTAAAAATGGGGAGGTCACTTTAGAACAGGAATTCGTACAACTGGTTAGAAATGTTAAAAAAGAGATAAGGAAAGCAAAAAGAAACTATGAAGTTCGCATAGCAGGGCAAACAAAGACAAATCCTAAAGGGTTTTTTCAGTTATATCGTACTAAGACTAGGGAAAGGATAGGTCCATTAAAAACTGAGACAGGTCAAATAACAGATAGTGATGAAGAGATGAGTAGTATTTTTAATAAATATTTTGTATCTGTATTTACTAAAGAGGAACTTAACAATATGCCTTCAGCCGAACAAGTCTATGTGGGTGGGGACGAGGACAGGTTGACGAGTTTAGCAGTTACCAGGGAGGATGTTCTTAAACAAATAGTAAAACTCAAACCAAACAAATCCCCAGGGCCGGATGAAGTGTTTGCTAGGGTGCTTAAAGAATGCAAAGAGGAGCTTTGTGACCCACTGTCAACCATATTTAATAAATCAATAGAGTCAGGCAGAGTGCCAGAGTTTTGGAAAGTTGCTAATGTGATACCAGTTTTTAAGAAAGGAGATAGATCACTTGCGTCTAACTATCGACCAATTAGCCTAACGTCTATTGTGGGAAAGTTACTCGAATCTATAATAGCAAATAAAATTCGTCTTCATCTTGAAAAACATAAATTAATAATTGAGTCGCAACATGGTTTTATAAATGGCCGTTCATGTTTAACAAATTTGTTATCTTTTTATTCTAGCATTGTTGAGGCAGTTGATAGTGGTAAGGATTGCGATGTTGTATACCTTGACTTTAGCAAAGCTTTTGATACAGTGCCACATGAAAGACTGATTAAAAAAATAGAGTCTCATGGTATTGGGGGTGCTATATTAAGCTGGATTAGGGCATGGCTATACCAAAGGAAACAGAGAGTTAGTATAAATGGAATCAAGTCAGAGTGGGAAAATGTTGTAAGTGGAGTGCCTCAAGGCTCTGTCCTGGGACCTCTGTTGTTTATAATATATATAAATGATTTAGATTCAGGTTTGAGTAGCAACATTTGCAAATTTGCCGATGATACGAAAATCGGTAGGGAAATTAATTCGGAGGAGGACTCACTATCACTTCAAGTTGATCTAGATAGGGTTTTGAAATGGTCAAAGGATTGGCAGATGCAGTTTAATGCTGATAAATGTAAAGTTCTGAGGTTAGGTAATGATGATAGAGTTACAAGATACGAGCTAGATGGTGTTGTGATTGCGAAGTCGGATTGCGAAAGGGATCTGGGAGTTATGATTAGTAAGAATTTAAAACAAAAGGATCAATGCATAAATGTTCGTAATAAGGCAAATCGGACACTTGGATTTATTAATCGCAGCGTTAGTAACAAGACACCTGGTGTGGTTCTCAAGCTATATCTTGCTCTAGTTAGGCCCCATTTAGATTATGCAGTTCAGTTTTGGTCGCCATATTATAGAATGGATATAAATTCACTTGAACGTGTCCAGCGTAGGATGACTAAGTTAATTCCCCAAATTAGAAATCTTTCATATGAAGAAAGATTAACAAAGCTTAAGTTGCATTCACTGGAAAGGCGAAGAGTTAGGGGTGACATGATAGAGGTTTACAAGTGGATGAATGGACATAACCGGGGGGATATTAATAGGGTATTAAAAGTATCAACACAGGACAGAACACGAAACAATGGATATAAATTGGATAAGTTTAGATTTAGGAAAGACTTGGGTAAATACTGGTTCAGTAACAGGGTTGTTGATTTGTGGAACCAATTGCCGCGTAACATTGTGGAGGTGGGGTCCCTCGATTGTTTCAAGCACGGGTTGGACAAGTATATGAGTGGGATTGGGTGGTTATAGAATAGGAGCTGCCTCGTATGGGCCAATAGGCCTTCTGCAGTTACCTTTGTTCTTATGTTCTTATGTTCTTATAGAATGGATATAAATTCACTTGAACGTGTCCAGCGTAGGATATAACTTTACATTTATCAGCATTAAACTGCATCTGCCAATCCTTTGACCATTTCAAAACCCTATCTAGATCAACTTGAAGTGATAGTGAGTCCTCCTCCGAATTAATTTCCCTACCGATTTTCGTATCATCGGCAAATTTGCAAATGTTGCTACTCAAACCTGAATCTAAATCATTTATATATATTATAAACAACAGAGGTCCCAGGACAGAGCCTTGAGGCACTCCACTTACAACATTTTCCCACTCTGACTTGATTCCATTTATACTAACTCTCTGTTTCCTTTGGTATAGCCATGCCCTAATCCAGCTTAATATAGCACCCCCAATACCATGAGACTCTATCTTTTTAATCAGTCTTTCATGTGGCACTGTATCAAAAGCTTTGCTAAAGTCAAGGTATACAACATCGCAATCCTTACCACTATCAACTGCCTCAACAATGCTAGAATAAAAAGATAACAAATTTGTTAAACATGAACGGCCATTTATAAAACCATGTTGCGACTCAATTATTAATTTATGTTTTTCAAGATGAAGACGAATTTTATTTGCTATTATAGATTCGAGTAACTTTCCCACAATAGACGTTAGGCTAATTGGTCGATAGTTAGACGCAAGTGATCTATCTCCTTTCTTAAAAACTGGTATCACATTAGCAACTTTCCAAAACTCTGGCACTCTGCCTGACTCTATTGATTTATTAAATATGGTTGACAGTGGGTCACAAAGCTCCTCTTTGCATTCTTTAAGCACCCTGGCAAACACTTCATCCGGCCCTGGGGATTTGTTTGGTTTGAGTTTTACTATTTGTTTAAGAACATCCTCCCTGGTAACTGTTAAACTCGTCAACCTGTCCTCGTCCCCACCCACATAGACTTGTTCGGCTGAAGGCATATTGTTAAGTTCCTCTTTAGTAAATACAGATACAAAATATTTATTAAAAATACTACTCATCTCTTCATCACTATCTGTTATTTGACCTGTCTCAGTTTTTAATGGACCTATCCTTTCCCTAGTCTTAGTACGATATAACTGAAAAAACCCTTTAGGATTTGTCTTTGCTTGCCCTGCTATGCGAACTTCATAGTTTCTTTTTGCTTTCCTTATCTATTTTTTAACATTTCTAACCAGTTGTACGAATTCCTGTTCTAAAGTGACCTCCCCATTTTTAATCCTTTTGTACCAAGCTCTCTTTTTACCTATAAGGTTTTTCAAATTCTTTGTTATCCACTTTGGGTCATTAGTATTCGATCTATTCAATTTGTATGGTATACTACGTTCCTGTGCTTTGTTTAGAATATTCTTAAATAAGTTATATATTGAATCCACATCGAAATCCCCATTTAAGTCACCTATCGCTGGGTTCATGTCTCGCTCCAAGACCGGCCCACACCCCATACCCAAGACTTTCCAATCAATTTGACCCAAAAAATTTCTTAGGCTATTAAAATCAGCTTTTCGAAAATCTGGCACTTTAACAGAATTTTCTCCTACTGGTCTATTCCATTCTATGCTAAATCTGATTTCTTTGTGATCACTGCTCCCTAGCTCACTCCCTATTTCGATGTCATTAATTTGCGTTTCCCTGTTAGTTAACACTAAATCTAAAATATTATTTTCCCGTGTTGGTTCCTTAATGTGTTGCGTAAGAAAGCAATCGTCAATTAATTCTAGAAAATCTTCTGCTTCACTATTCCCTGTTTTGTTCAACCAGTTTATTCCGCTAAAATTAAAGTCACCCATGACATAAATGCTGTTAGATCTAGATGCTCTAGATATTTCATCCCATAGATGCTTTGCTTCCATTCTGTCTAAATTTGGTGGCCTATATATTACTCCTATTATAATTTTATTAGCTTTTTCGTTTAATTCAATCCAAATAGTTTCTGTGTGTGGCTCTGTTTTGATTCCCTCTTTGAGACTACATTTCAAATTGTCCCTAACATATATGGCTACTCCACCTTCTCGTCTAATATATCTGTCTGTGTGAAATAGTTTAAATCCATATATTTGATATTCAGCTAATAGTTCTTAAAAATTAGAACCACATTAGCTACCTTCCATGACTCTGGCACTCTACCTAACTCTATTGATTTATTAAATATGGTAGACAGTGGCTCGGAAAGCTCCTCTTTGCATTCTTTAAGCACCCTGGCAAACACTTCGTCCGGCCCTGGGGATTTGTTTGGTTTTAGTTTTACTATTTGTTTAATTACATCCTCTCTGGTAACTGCTAAACTAGTCAACCTGTCCTCGTCCCCACCCACATATACTTGGTCGGCTGAAGGCATATTGTTAAGTTCCTCTTTAGTAAATACAGATATAAAATATTTATTAAAAATACTACTCAGCTCCTCGTCATTTTCCGTTATTTGAACTGTCTCAGTTTTTAATGGACCTATGCTTTCCCTAGTCTTAGTTCGATATAACTGAAAAAACCCTTTAGGATTTGTCTTCGCTTGCCCTACTATCAGAACTTCGCAGTTTCTTTTTGCTTTTCTTATCTCTTTTTTTTAACATTTCTAACCAGTTGTACGAATTCCTGTTCTAAACTAACTTCCCCATTCTTAATCCTTTTGTACCACGCTCTCTTTTTACCTATAAGGTTCTTCAGATCCTTTGTTATCCACTTTGAATCATTAGTATTCGATCTATTCAATTTATATGGTATACTACGTTCCTGGGCTTCGCTTAGAATATTTTTAAATAGGTTATATTTTGAATCCACATCGAAATCCCTCTTTTCCGTCACCTGTCGCTGGGTTCACGTCTAGCCCACACCGCATCCCCAAGACATTCCAATCTATTTGACCCAAAAAAATTCTTAGGCTATTGAAATCAGCTTTTCGAAAATCAGGCACTTCAACAGAATTTTCTCCTACAGATCTATTCCATTCTAGGCTAAATCTGGTTTCTTTATGATCACTGTTCCCTAGCTCACTCCCTATTTCCATGTCCTTAATTTGTGTTTCCCTGTTAGTTTACACTAAATCTAAAATATTATTTCCCCGCGTTGGTTCCTTAATATGTTGCGTAAGAAAGCAATCATCAATTAATTCTAGAAAATCTTCTGCTTCATTATTTCCTGTTTTGTTCACCCAGTTTATTCCACTAAAATTAAAGTCACCCATGACATAAATACTGTTAGATCTAGATGCTCTAGATATTTCATCCCATAGATGCTTTGCTTCCATTCTGTCTAAATTTGGTGGTCTATATATAACTCCTATTATAATATTATTTACTTTTTCGTTTAATTCTATCCAAATAGTTTCTGTGTGTGACTCAGTTTTGATTCCCTCTTTGAGACTACATTTTAAATTGTCCCTAATATATATGGCTACTCCCCCTCCTCGTCTAATATATCGGTGTGAAATAGTTTAAATCCATTTATTTGATATTCAGCTAATAGTTCTCTATTTTCTCTAGATTGTATGGAATTAGTTAGAATTAGATAATTATTTTTGTTTTGTTTTGAGGCATTGGGTCATTTATTGTTAAGTTAAATGTTGTTTTTGGAGTTAATGGTTATGGTAGGGAAGGATTTCAGGATAAGAAATGTATGTTTTAAATTTCTTTACACACAAATTTCTTAAAATCCGAGGAGGGGGAGTTGTAATGATCTGGTGCTCAGTTCATGGCTCTCCCCTCTCCCTTGTCTCCCCTTTTCCCCCTCTCCCCTTGCCGTCATTCGTCTTTCCCCTCCCATTTGTCAAAGTCCACCTTCACTGGTCATATCCCTGAGTCAAGAGGTTCGCTCCTGGTCCTCTCCATTTCCCACTCTACCCCCTACTCGATTCCCTCTCAATCCCCCCACTCGTTCCCCTCTCCTCCTGCCTTCGCCACTAACCATTTGACAGTTTTAAGAACAGTGACGAATTACTGTAATTTTCAAGTTTCGAGTGAGGGAGCTGGGAGCCACATACGGCTGTGGTTTCCTGTGTAGCGTGGGATCGGTTCATGAGTCTACGGGAGTAAAACATAATGTTCAGGACAGGCCTATGTCACTTAGGGGCGGGGCTAAGTCAGAGGTTTTAGCTGGCCTAAGAGTGACACTCTGTAGTCATTGGTTCAGCTTTGATAGGCGGAGTTAATTGGGCCTAGGAACTAAGTGGGTGGAACCTGTTCCACTGGTTGGAGTTTTAGGAAATATGAGTCAGTGTGTCTTGGGGGTGTACTGGGGTTCAGGTTAAATGTTCTGGGGGCAGCTAATCAACATCCTGACCGAGGTTGCAGGATTAAGGTTATGTCTGTCTGAGTTTTGGTACAACAGTAAATGCACCTCGAATTCCGTTTGCCTTGTAGGATGTCTTATCAAAGTAGGATATAACTTTCAATTTGATTTCAATTTACGAGTTTTTAAATAATAAAGAGTTTTAATGTAATTGTGTCTAGTTATCTGTTCCCCTTTTCTTTTGATGCTATGTGAGTTATTTTATGGGGGATATTCTCGGGTGGTATTGGAAGCCTTTGGATCCTCAATCAATAAAGATTTCCTTATTATTTCCCAAGCATTTTCCCAAGATTATTTGTCCCTATGAGTTCCATGATTATTGAGTCCATTCCTTCCTGGGGAAACAATAATTTAGACACATTCATTTATGGTTAGGGAAGGTGGTGACAGTGATTAATGATTTTAATTATTAGTTATAAATTAATTACGCCAATTCTTGTTGTGTCCTCCTCATTTAATATTCAGCTTATATTCGTGGCAGTCCAGTGAGGGGTCATACTGGACTGTAACAGTGTTAAGCTGGGGTGTTGAGTGAAGAAGGGAAAAAAGTAGAAAGAAGAGAAGTAGGGAAAGGGGTCATTACAATGGTCGCTTTCATTACCATTACAAGCTCAATTGACTTCGACCATGACAGGCAGTCAAGACCTTTACGTTAGTCAATCACTTAAATAACGACGGCTCGTTAATTAATTTTCACAATGTTAGTCGTCCTACCGACAATTCCTCACCACTGCGTGAACTCACTGTGACTGCTGCTAATTACACAAATTAGCAAGGGGTGCTCAACTAGCACAGAAAGAAACTTTCTGTGGGTGCACAGAAAGGTAACTGCACCCACAAATTTATGTTACTCATCAACAACATATCAGTGCCCTCATTAAACAATGATGTCCCCCAGTGACGCTGATGACTTTAATTCTCACGGAATCCTTCACAATACACAACGCATTACACCAAGGACACAACTGTCAACAGTTCACAACACGGTACAAAACGGTACAACTTGCAAAACACTTCCTCGGCAAGTAATGTCAAAATAATTCACGGCCCTAACATAACACAACAGTATATAAAGATCTGACCAAATATAATATAAAGTTATCAATTAACCACCAAGGGAAATCTCCCGTAACACACTACACTGCCGGAACTGGAATGCTCTGCTAAGATATCACATACACGGGACACAGAGCAATGAAATATAAATAAAATCACTTTCCTTCACCCTTGGAGATACAGTAAAATAATATGTCAACAACACACAACTGAATGTGTCTCTATGTCCATACACACGTCTTCCTTTACAGTTGGGCTCACTCCTCAACTTGCTTGACGTTAGAACAGGTGTAATTCACACGTCTCCACTTCCCATCACCTCACAGGTGTTAAAAGGGACAATGGCAGGAAGGAATACTGGCTGTGAAGCCAGCTTCTGAGTTTTAACACACCAAAAACAGAAACAGGACTCCTTAGTCACCAATCGGTCTCATACACACACACACACATACACATCCATACGTATCCCCCCCATTTGCTGCTGCAGAAGGTGGTGAAATGGGCGTCCTCCCACTTTATTCACGTGGTCAGCTAGACCACGGGATGGCTGGCACGGTGTCCAGACACACGGACCAGGGTGGCAGTGATACTCCCCTGGGGCCTCGGCACACCAAGAGCGAGACACACATGCGGTTTGTAGCCTCAGTACCGCCGAGACGGTACGGCGCTGTACGTGGCTGTAGGGCGCGGCACGTGAAAAAGGCAGAGTCCTTCACTGTTTACTGGTAATTCCGCGGAGTTACGAATTCTAGGTTTCCGACACAACACTGAAACCATCACGAGTTCGTCTCTCACTGGTACCTTGTAACTAAGGCACGTTTGACGACGGATGTCACTTCCACACACTGATATACAGGCCCCCTTAATTCACTTTCTCTGGGTGGCGTCCAACAATCACGTGGGAACGGCGACGGCCCCAGAAGTTTACTACAGTATTATTTCGCCGACAACCCTCTCCACGAAACCGGATTCTTACTCCAACGGTCCCGGGATGACGGCACGACGATTGTGAGTGACTTTTGTGATGTTGCAGGCAGAATTTCCGGTGCTCGGCCTAGCACGAAAACAACACAGCCTCCTTCAGCAACAGACACGGGTAAAAATGGGGTTCCCGCCAACTTGAGAGGTCATCCTCAAAAGCTGGCACCCCTCAACTCTGGGCACCAATCACAATAAGGCATCTTAGAGGCCTGGAGTGTCTACCAATCATGTTCACCCGAGACGACGTTCTCCTCTGTCCCGAAGGATCATGGGTGGGGGTAAGCCTACAACCGTTACAACCCCCCCCCCTCTCCACTTGAACTTGTACTAAAATTCACCCATGTTCTGTTTTGTTACGATTGTCTAGTATTATGATCTTTTTATTGGAGGCTGCTCTTGGGAAATTCAAGTCTCAATTCATAGCACCACACATCAAATAGATATATTTGATATGAGAACCCATTGGTTACCCTTTATTGGTTTTAAACAACTATAAAGAGACAGCGGCCGAGGTGGACTGGTTCTCGCCCCTTGTGGTGGAAGCCTGGCGGTTTGCTTCTGTTTTTCCTATGGGGTCAGGCTTAAAGTAGAAATCTGCAAGTAAGCAGTTCTTTCTGTTTGGGGTCCACCTCCTAAGAAAGGTAAGCATAGGAAAATAATCTCACAGAATCATCACGTAAAAATTTTGAATCTATACACAAACCTACTCTATTCGTTACAAGAATACAATGATATAATTAATTAGTAGTAATTATCTTCGGAGTTACTTACCGGTTTCATTGTGTGTAATACAGTAGGTATTTAAGCCATATGTAAAACTCTTCTCATGTTCATACAACTGGCCATTTGGAAGTAGATAGTAACGTTCAGAGTCAAGGAAAATAATTGGTTTACAGTCAGGCACAATAGTAATAATCACTTCATCACTTGGAGCTTCGATTGGATTACCGCTTATGGTCTTGTAATTGTATGTAGATTTTTTTATATTAGTTGGTAGGCAATGTGGGTAGGAATCCTTGTTTAGTGCCTCTTGTTGACCACAACAGTTGCTCACACATGTTCCATCTCTGCATATCTGTTAAATTGAATCATTAATAGTTATATTGATAAATAAAAATATCATTGCAATTATTGTCTTAGAGGAAATACATAATATTGATTTTTTTCTGTAAATAAATAAAAAATTGAGATCAAGTTCATAACTCTAAAACATATGTTTAACCTTATCATTGTTCGGACACAAACAAAATTAAATATTTAAAAGTGAAAAAAAAATCGTATGAGGTCTTTTAAAGATTCATTTTTATGACTTGTGATTGGTGAACATAGTAATGATGAAGATGTGTGTATTACACTATGGATGGGTGAACATGTCCCCACTTCACTAGGGAAGGATAAAGATGTCCCAAATAAATTAGGTCCAGACGTCACTTCTAAACTATGGATTGGTTAATATCCGTAGTTAACTAAGGCTACTACCCAAGAGATGGGTGAAGGTGCTATTACTACAAGTGGGATGGATGAAGATGTCCCCGTTACACAAGGAATGGGTGAAGTGGTCCCCATTACACAGGGATGGGGAAATGTGTCCTCACTTCATAAGGTATAGATAAGTATGTTCCCACAACACTGGGGATGGGAAAAGATGACTGGGGATGAGAAAAGATAGGATGGGTGGAGATGTCCCCACTAAAATAAGGGAAGTATAAAGATCTCTCCACAACACTGCATATATGTGTGTAATTGATATCTGTGTGTGTTTATTAAGTGTGTTTGTGTTTTGTGTTTTTGTGTGAGTGTTTTGTATGTTTGTGTGTGTGGTATGAGTTTGGTGTGTGTGTTTGTGTTTTTGTGTGTGTTTGGTGTATTTGTGATTTTTGGTGTGTAAGATTCCGGTGTGTGTATGTTCGTGGAAAGTACTGACAGGTATACATTATTGCAAATACTGTTGGTGCGTATGTGAGGCTCTGAGAGTGAAATGTGAAACGGTTTTACGATCAGAAACCGTTTGCAGGTGTTGGCCAGGCGAGGGATGTAGCCAGCCAGTGTGCACCACGTCACCTTGCCGCTCGTCAAGTCCCCTACCCACCCGTCTCTGTGTCTCTCACCTTGTCTCTCGGTCTCTTTGTGTCTAACCTTTTCTATCAGTTTCATTCAGTCTCTGTAGTTTTTAGTATTCTCTGTGTCTCTCTCTCTCTCTCTCTCTCTCTCTCTCTCTCTCTCTCTCTCTCTCTCTCTCTCTCTCTCTCTCTCTCTCTCTCTCTCTCTCTCTCTCTCTCTCTCTCTCTCTCTCTCTCTCTCTCTCTCTCTCTCTCTCTCTCTCTCTCTCTCTCTCTCTCTCTCTCTCTCTCTCTCTCTCTCTCTCTCTCTCTCTCTCTCTCTCTCCCTCTCTCTCTCTCTCTCTCTCTCTCTCTCTCTCTCTCTCCCTCCCTCCCTCTCTCTCTCTCTCTCTCTCCCTCCCTCCCTCTCTCTCTCTCTCTCTCTCTCTCTCTCTCTCTCTCTCTCTCTCTCTCTCTCTCCCTCTCCCTCCCTCCCTCCCTCTCTCTCTCTCTCTCTCTCTCTCTCTCTCTCTCTCTCTCTCTCTCTCTCTCTCTCTCTCTCTCTCCCTCTCTCTCTCTCTCTCTCTCTCTCTCTCTCTCTCTCTCTCTCTCTCTCTCTCTCTCTCCCTCTCTCTCTCTCTCTCTCTCTCTCTCTCTCTCTCTCTCTCTCTCTCTCTCTCTCTCTCTCTCTCTCTCTCTCTCTCTCTCTCTCTCTCTCTCTCTCTCTCTCTCTCTCTCTCCCTCCCTCCCTCCCTCCCTCTCTCTCTCTCTCTCTCCCTCTCTCTCTCTCTCTCTCCCTCCCTCCCTCTCTCTCTCTCTCTCCCTCTCTCTCTCTCTCTCCCTCCCTCCCTCCCTCCCTCCCTCCCTCCCTCCCTCCCTCCCTCCCTCTCTCTCACACACACACACACGCACACTCACAGGGAAATCATGGAAGGTTTGCCAGCCCGAGACGAACTCGGGCTGGTAAACGCAGGAGGACAATCGCAGCTGGAACAAACACAGAGGATGGGGAGGAACAGGAAGACTGGATGAAGGAAGTACTCCAGCAAATGCGGAATGAATTCAGTGAAGGACTGAGGGTAATGAGGGAGACAGTACCCAACCTGCAAGATAATCTAAGGGCAGCAAAGGAGGAGATAAGATGCCTAAAGGAGACTCTTTCACAATGCCAGACACAAACCGTACCTCAGGGAGATGGGAATGCTACTGTGGAGGGGACCACCACAACCCAGATCTCATTTGCTGAAATGCTTAAAAAGAGCCCAGTTAAGGAAGTTGCCATGGAAGTGGCTTCCTCTCAGGAAGCAGCTAGATGTACTAGCCGGCTGATAGAGAGAAGAGCTGTAGTAGTAGCAGGCATTAAAGAGCAAACAGGGACCAGCCCAAAGGAGCGGAGAGACAAGGACAAAAACGCAGTTACCGAGATCCTTAAAGAGGTAAGGATGGAGGGAACTGACCAAAATGTTGAAAAGGTTTTCAGGCTCGGAAAGTTCACCAAGGAAATGGACCAAATGATAAAGGTGGTATTCATGAGCGAAATCACGAAAGAGGAACTGTTAGCAAGGAAGTGCTGTCTAGCAAATGTAGAGAAGTTCAAAAAAGTATTCCTGCAGAGGGATATGACAAGGGAAGAGAGAATACGGACAGCAGATGCGAGGAAGGGGCGCAGGGAAGGAGAAAGAAATCAGAGTACCACAACCCAGACCCTACAATCCCAGAGGGAAGTGGAGAACCATCCACAAAAAGTGCAACAACCACAGTGATTGGGGCACCACCCCCACATTCAACCCAACAGACACCCAACCTGCCCCATCCCCTGTCAGCCCCCCCACTAAGTACCCACCTAGGGCACCCTCCCCTTCCTCCCACTCACCCCCCTTCTCCCACTCACCCCTCTCCCCAGGACCTCCCTTCTCCCCCATCCCCGAAGCCCTCCATTCTCCCACATGCCTTCCGGTATCTCCCACCCCCTAGCCCTCCCTTCCCCCCTCCCCCTAAGCCCCCCACCCCACCTAAGTCTTCCCCTCTCCCCCACTTCCCTAAACCCTCCCCTCTTCCTCACCTACCTCAGCCCTCCCTTTTCCCCCACGCCCTCCACCCTTTTCTCCCACCCCCAAGCCCCCCATCTCCCCTATCCCCCAAAGCCTCTCCTCCCCCATGCTTCCCCAACCCTCCCTCTCTCACCCCCACCAACCCTCCCCTTCTCACTCTCCCCCTCAACCCTCTACCTCTCCCCCTCTACCCTCCCCCTCTTACCCACCCCTGTACCCTCCCCCTCTTACCCACCCCCTGTACCCTACCCCTCTCCCCCACCACCCCAAGCCCTCCCTCCTCCACCAATCTCCACGTGCCAGGTCCCCCCAGCTTCCACTCACCCCAGATCCCAAAGGTTCCCCCCAGAGAAGAAGCAGAAGAGAGTCAGTTTCAGGGTGATGTACTCGAACATAGATGGGATCACAAGCAAGACAAGTGAACTAAGGGAAAGAGCACAAGAAGTTAACCCAGATGTAATTAGGACTCACTGAAACAAAACTCTCTGGAATCATAACGAATGCCGTGTTTCCCCAGGAGTACACAGTAATACGGAAAGAGAGGGAAGGTAGGGGAGGAGGCGGAGTGGCCCTACTCATGAGAAAGGAATGGAGTTTTAAGGAGATGGCCATCCCGGGCTGTGAGGAGTTCAGAGACTACATAGCAGGCACCATAACAATGGGAGGACCAAGAATAGTAGTAGCAGTAATATACAACCCTCCACCAAATGACAGAAGACCCAGTCAAGAGTATGAAAACAACAACATGGCAGTTAACTCTATAATTCAGAGGGCAGCCTCTGCTGCCTGTAGAAATAGATCCCACCTGCTCATCATGGGCGACTTCAATCACGGAAGGATTGACTGGGAGAACAAGGAACCGCATGGAGGCGAGGATACGTGGAGAGCCAAACTATTGGAGGTGGTGACAAGCAACTTTTTAACCCAGCATGTCGGAGAACCCACAAGGATGAGAGGCAATGACGAACCAGCGAGACTCGACCTAGTCTTCACTCTGAACGACTCCGACATAAGAGAAATCGGTTTTGAGGACCCAGTAGGAATGAGCGACCACAGTGTACTGGTGTTTGAGTACTTGATTGAAGAAGGGTTATTGAACTCGAGGAGGGATACCGAAACCAAAAGGTTAGCATACCGAAAGGGAAACTACGAGGGAATAAGAAAATTCCTAACAGATATAGCATGGGAAACAGAGCTCAGGGGAAAGGCGGCCCAAGATATGATGGATTACATCACACAGAAGTGCAAGGACGTAGCAAACAAGTTTGTTCCAGTCCAAAAGGAAAACAGAGAAATGAAAATAAGAAACCCATGGTTTAATCAGAGATGTAGGCTAGCTAAGCAGCAAAGTAAAAGGGCATGGAGAAACTATAGGAATAACAGGACACTGGAGAGCAGAGAAAGATACCAAAAGGCCAGGAATGAATATGTCAGGATGAGAAGAGAGGCAGAAAGACAATACGAAAATGACATCGCAGGCAAGGCAAAGACTCAGCCTAAATTGTTGCATAGCCACATTAGGCGAAAAACAACAGTAAAGGAACAGGTTATGAAATTAAGGATAGGGGCGGAAGGATTCACTACAAATGACAAGGAAGTGTGTGAGGAATTGAATAAGAAATTCCAGGAGGTCTTCACCTTAGAGCAAGGAGAAATTCCAGAGGTAAGTGAGGGAATAGCTAACCAGGAACCACTGGAAGAGTTTGAGATTACCAGCGGGGAAGTAAGGAAGTGTTTACTAGAGTTGGATGTGACGAAGGCTATAGGCCCAGATGGTATCTCCCCTTGGGTTCTAAAGGAAGGAGCAAGAGAACTGTGCCTACCACTCTCCATAGTGTATAACAAATCACTGGCAACAGGACAACTGCCAGATATTTGGAAAGCAGACATAATAGCACTCACAGAAACAAAGCTAACAAAAACCAAAGCAAACGCAGTGTTTCCACAGGACTACTATGTAGTGAGGAAAGAGAGACAAGGAAGAGGAGGAGGTGGGGTAGCTTGGCTGATTAGAAAAGGTTGGAGTTTTGAAGAGATGGTAATTCAGAACTGTGAAGGTTTCAGTGACTACATATTAGGCACCATAGAAACTGGAGGACAAAATTATAGTAGTAGTCATATATAACCCCCCACCGAACGTCAGAAGACCCAGACAGGAATATGATAGAAACAACTTGGCCACCATCAATATAATAGACAGAGCAGCTTCTGTAGCTAGCAGGAATGGATCGAGACTACTAATCATGGGAGACTTCAACCATGGGAAGATAGATTAGGGGAACAGAGACTCACATGGAGGACCAGACACATGGAGAGCTAAGCTGCTGGACGTGGCAACAAGAAACTTTCTAAGTCAACACGTCTAGGGACCGACAAGAATGAGAGGAGAGGATGAACTAGCCTTGCTTATACTGATATTTACCCTAAATGAGTCGGATATAAGGGAAGTTAAGTGGAAGCCCCCTTGGGAATGAGTGATCATAGTGTATTAAGCTATGAGTACCTGGTTGAGCTAGGAATCATCACCCCCAAAAAAGAACTGGGAAACAAAGGGCTGGCGTACCGAAAGGGAAACTATGAGGAGATGAATAAGTTCCTAAGGGATATACAATGGGACACAGAACTTAGAACCAAGTCCGTACATGACTTGATGGACTATGTCACTCAAAAGTGTCAGGAGGCTGTAAGCAGGTTTGTCCCAGCCCGACAGGAAAAAAAAAGCAAAAGAAAATCCGTGGTTTAATAGGGAATGTGTGAAAGCAAAGGAGCTGAACAAAAAGACATGGAGGAACTTCTGTAATAACAGAACACCAGAAAGTAGAGAGAGATACCAGAGAACCAGGATCGAGTATGTTAGTGTGAGATGAGCAGCTGAGAAAAGGTATGAAAATGATATAGCTAATAAAGCCAAGACCGAACCATAGCTACTACACAGTCACATCAGGAGAAAGACAACAGTGAAGGGACAAGTGATGAAACTTAGGACGGGCGAGGACAGGTACACAGAGAATGACAAAGAGGTGTGTGAAGAACTCAACCAAAGGTTCAAGGAGGTCTTTACAATAGAACAGGAAGAAGTCACGACGCTAGAAGAAGTAGCAGCAAACCAGACAACCTTGGAAAGGTTCGAAATTACAAGAGATGAGGTCATGAAGCACCTATTGGAGTTGGACGTGAGAAAAGTTGTTGGGCCGGACGGAATCTCACCATGGGTTTTGAAAGAGTGTGCAGGAGTACTTTGCTTGCCACTCTCCATAGTGTATAGTAGGTCACTGGAAACAGGAGACCTACCAGAAATATGGAAAACTGCTAATGTAGTCCCAGTATACAAAAAGGGTGACAGACAAGAGGCACTGAACTACAGGCCAGTGTCCTTAACTTGAATACCATGCAAGGTGATGGAGAAGATTATGAGAAAAAACCTAATAACACATCTTAAGACAAGAGACTTCGTGACAACCCATCAACATGGGTTCTGGGAGGGTAAATCTTGCCTTACAGGCTTAATAGAATTCTACGATCAGGTGACAATGATTAAGCAAGAAAGAGAAGGATGGGCGGACTGCATTTTCTTGGACTGTCGGAAAGCCTTTGACACAGTACCCATAAAAGGTTGATGCATAAGCTGGAGAAACAGGCAGGAGTAAATGGTAGGGCGCTCCAGGGATAAGGGAGTACCTAAGCAATAGGAAGCAGAGAGTCACAGTGAGGGGGTGAGACCTTAGATTCGCGTGAAGTCACCAGTGGAGTCCCACAGGGCTCTGTACTCGGACCTATCTTGTTTCTGATATATGTAAATGATCTCCCGGTGGATATAGATTCATTTCTCTCAATGTTTGCGGACGATGCCAAAGTTATGAGAAGGATTAAGACAGAAGAGGACTGTTTGAGGCTTCAAGAAGACCTAGACAAACTGAAGGAATGGTCGAACAAATGGTTGTTTGAGTTTAACCCAGCCAAATGTAATGTAATGAAGATAGGTGTAAGGAGCAGGAGGCCAAATACAAGGTATCATCTGGGAGAGGAAATTCTTCAGGAGTCAGAGAAAGAAAAAGACTTGGGAGTTGATATCACGCCAGACCTGTCTCCTGCAGCCCATATCAATAGGATAACATCAGCGGCATATGCCAGGCTGGCCAACATACGAACGGCATTCAGAAACTTGCGTAAAGAATCATTCAGAACTTTGTATACCACATATGTCAGGCCAATCCTGGAGTATGCAGCCCCAGCATGGAGTCCATATCTAGTCAAGGATAAGACTAAACTGGAAAAGGTTCAAAGGTTTGCCACCAGACTAGTACCCGAGATGAGAGGTATGAGCTACGAGGAGAGACTACGGGAATTAAACCTCACTTCGCTGGAAGACAGAAGAGTTAGGGGGGGACATGATCACCACATTCAAGATTCTCAATGAAATTGACAGGGTAGATAAAGACAGGCTATTTAACACAAGGGGCACACGCACAAGGGGACACAGGTGAAAACTGAGTGCCCAAATGAGCCACAGAGATATTAGAAAGAACTTTTTTAGTGTCAGAGTGGTTGACAAATAGAATGCATTAGGAAGTGATGTGGTGGAGGCTGACTCCATACACAGTTTCAAGTGTAGATATGATAGAGCCCAGTAGGCTCAGGAACTTGTACACCTGTTGATTGATTGCTCAAAGGTGGGACTAAAGAGCCCGAGCTCAACCCCCGCAAGCACAATTAGGTGAGTACAATTAGGTGAGTACACAGGGTTACTTGAATTCTACGACCAGTTAACAAAAATCAGGCAAGAAAGAGAAGGGTGGGCAGACTGCATATTTTTGGATTATCAGAAAGCATTTGATACAATACCACACAAGTGGCTACTGAAAAAGCTTTAATGTAGGATGGAGTGAAAGGGAAGGTACTACATTGTATAAAGAAGTACCTAAGCAACAGGAGACAACGAGTCAATGTGAGGGGTGAGGTCTCAGAATGGCGAGACGTTACAAGTGGAGTCCCGCGGGGTCAGTCCATGAACCTATACTGTTTCTGATATATGTAAATGATCTCCCAGAGGGTATAGACTCGTTTCTCTCAATGTTTGCTGATGATTCAAAAATTATGAGGAGGATTGAAAGAGAATGATAGTAGAAGACTCCAAAATGACCTAGACAGACTGAGTGAATGGTTCAACAAATGGCTGTTGAAGTTCAACCCGAGTAAATTCAAAGTAATAAAACTACGCGGTGGAAACAGGAGGCCAGACACAGGATACACAATAGGAGATGAAGTACTTAATGAAACGAACAGAGAGAAAGATCTAGGAGTTGATATCACACCAAACCTCCTCCTGAAGCCCACATAAAAAGAATAACGTGTGTGGCATATGCGAGGCTGGCTAACATCAGAACAGCGTTCAGGAACCTGCGTAAGGAATTATTCAGACTCTTGTATACCACATATGTAAGACCAATCCTGTAGTATGCGGCCCCAGCATGGTGCCCGTACCATGTCAACCACAAGACGAAGCTGGAAAAAGTTCAGAGGTGTGACACTAGATTAGTCCCAGAACAAAGAGGCATGAGTTACGAGGAAAGGCTGCGGGAAATGCACCTTACTACACTGGAAGACAGAAGAGTAAAGGGAGACATGATCACAATCTACAAAATCCTCAGGGGAATCGACCGGGTAGACAAGGATAAACTATTCCACACCGGTGGTATGCGAACAAGGCGACACAGGTGGTAACTGAGTACCCAAATGAGCCAGAGGGACGTTAGAAAGAACTTTTTCAGTGTCAGAGTAGTTAAGGGGGCATATCAACTAAAAATTACAAGTGGTCAATTTGCTTATAAATTTATTTATGAAATGTTTATAGAAAGGGTTGTAGCTGGTCCAAGTTTCACCATCACACCCTAAACAGAAAAGGAGAAAAAAATACACAACGAATTATGCAACGAATTTTCAAATAGTTTCAGGGAACACATGTGTCAACTAAAATCATTTCTATTACACTCAGATATTAGATTTAGCACATAATAAAGGATTCTAGTGATCAGTTTTATGAAAACGTGTTTAGTGCAATAATATAATTATTCAAAGTTACCCTTCTAAAATATATGCAATATATGATATTTATAAATTTTTATAAAATCAACAAATAGACTTTGGACTAAAATGTCTACGTCATGTTGTAGAAGCACAAACGCTACATATAAGGTGAAATTTGCATGTATATTGATTAATAAATGAAAGCTCTGAAGTACTTTGAAGGTGTAAATTACTTTCCAGAGTAAAATAAAGATCCAAGTTCGGCCACCTGTAGCTGAGCTTGACTTCGACAGATTTCGTTCATAATTGGCACCCTTGCAGATATGCATCCATTGAGCAAGGTGTGCAAGTTTCATGCAAATCCCTTGATAACAAACGAGAAAAAAAAATTGGCCAAAAAAAAAGAAAAAAAAAGAAAAAAAAAATTTAAATATAAATATATTGCACATGCATATTACAATTATTACAAGAGTTTGTGCTTCTACAGCACATAGTAGATATTTTAGTTGACACATGTGTTCCCTGAGATTATTTGAGAATGTTGAACATTCGTTGCATAATACGTTGTGTATTTTTTTTCTCCTTTTCTGTTTAGGGTGTGATGGTGAAACTTGGACCAGTTGCAGCCCTTTCTATAACCATTTCATAAATAAATTTATAAGCAAATTGAACAACTTTTATTTAAATTATATGCCCCCTTAACAGATGGAATGCATTAGGCAGTGATGTGGCGGAGGCTGACTCCATACGCAGTTTCAAATGTAGATATGATAGAGCCCAGTAGGCTGACGAATCTGTACATCAGTTGATCGACAGTTGAGAGGCGAGACCAAAGAGCCAAAGCTCATTCCCCGCAAGCACAAATAGGTGAGTACACACACACACACACACACACACACACACACACACACACACACACACACACACACAGACACACACACACACACACACACACACACACACACACACACACACACACACACACACACACACACACACACACACACACGCACATGAGACTGATATACAAACTTGAGAGGCAGGCAGGAGTAAGCGGTAAGGCCCTAGTATGGGTGAAGAACTACCTAACAGGAAGGAGCCAGAGGGTAATGGTAAGGGGCGAAAAGTCGGACTGGCGAACAGTAACAAGTGGAGTACCTCAAGGATCGGTGCTGGGACCAATCCTCTTTCTAATTTACGTAAATGATATGTTTACAGGAGTGGAATCATACATGTCAATGTTTGCAGATGACGCAAAATTAATGAGAAGAGTTGTGACAGACGAGGATTGTAGGATCCTCCAAGAGGACTTAAACAGGCTGCAGAGATGGTCAGGGAAATGGCTACTGGAGTTTAACACCAGTAAATGTAAAGTTATGGAAATGGGATCAGGTGACAGGAGACCAAAGGGACAGTACACAATGAAGGGGAACAGCCTACCTGTAACGATTCGAGAAAGAGACCTGGGAGTGGATGTGACACCTAATCTAACTCCTGAGGCACATATAAATAGGATAACGACAGCAGCGTACTCTACACTGGCGAAAATTAGAACTTCATTCAGAAACCTAAATGAGGAAGCTTTTAGGGCGCTTTACACTACCTACGTGAGACCCGTCTTAGAGTATGCCGCGCCATCATGGAGCCCCCACCTGAAGAAACACATAAAGAAACTGGAGAAGGTTCAGAGGTTTGCGACGAGGCTTGTCCCAGAGTTACGAGGGATGGGATATGAAGAGCGGCTGAAGGAACTGAACCTTACGACACTAGAGAAAAGAAGGGAGAGAGGAGATATGATAGGGACATATAAAATACTCAGGGGAATTGACAAAGTGGAAATAGATGAAATGTTCACACGTAATAATAACAGAACGAGGGGACATGGGTGGAAACTGGAAACTCAGATGAGTCACAGAGATGTTAGGAAGTTTTCTTTTAGCGTGAGAGTAGTAGAAAAATGGAATGCACTTGGGGAACAGGTTGTGGAAGCAAATACTATTCATACTTTTAAAACTAGGTATGATAGGGAAATGGGACAGGAGTCATTGCTGTAAACAACCGATAGCTAGAAAGGCGGGATCCAAGAGTCAATGCTCGATCCTGCAAGCACATATAGGTGAGTACATTTAGGTGAGTACACACACACACACACACATGGGAGGGCCTGTGGCTGAGCGGACAGCATGCTGGTTTCTTTCACCCTAATGCTCCTGTTACCTACCAGTAAATAGGTACCTGGGAGTTAGTCAGCTGTCACGGGCTGCTTCCTGGTGTGTGTGTGTGTGTACTCACCTAGTTGTACTCACCTAGTTGTGTTTGCGGTGGTTGAGCTCTGGCTCTTTGGTCCCGCCTCAACCGTCAATCAACAGGTGTACAGATTCCTGAGCCTATTGGGCTCTATCATATCTACACTTGAAACTGTGTATGGAGTCAGCCTCCACCACATCACTTCCTAATGCATTCCATTTGTCAACCATTGTGACATTAAAAAAGTTCTTTCTAATATCTCTGTGGCTCATTTGGGCTCTCAGTTTCCAACTGTGTCCCCTTGTGCGTGTGCCCCTTGTGTTAAATAGCCTGTCTTTATCTACCCTATCAATTCCCTTCAGAATCTTGAATGTGGTGATCAGGTCCCCCCCCCTAACTCTTCTGTCTTCCAGCGAAGTGAGATTTAATTCCCGTAGTCTTTCCTCGTAGCTCATACCTCTCCGCTCGGGTACTAGTCTGGTGGCAAACCTTTGAACCTTTTCCAGTTTAGTCTTATGCTTGACTAGATATGGACTCCATGCTGAGGCTGCATACTCCAAGATTGGCCTAACATATGTGGTATACAAAGTTCTGAATGATTCTTTACACAAGTTTCTGAATGCCGTTCGTATGTTGGCCAGCCTGGCATATGCCGCTGATGTTATCCTCTTGATATGTGCTGCAGGAGACAGGTCTGGCGTGATATCAACCCCAAGTCTTTTTCTTTCTCTGACTCCTGAAGAATTTCCTCTCCCAGATGATACCTCTTATCTGGCCTCCTGCTCCCTACACCTATCTTCATTACATTACATTGGGTTGGGTTAAACTCTAACAACCATTTGTTCGACCATTCCTTCAGCTTGTGTGTGTGTGTGTGTGTGTGTGTGTGTGTGTGTGTGTGTGATTTAGGGAAAAAGAGTAGTTAGTAACAGTTGATAGACAGTTAAGAGGCGGGCCGAAAGAGCAGAGCTCAACCTCCGCAAGCACAACTAGGTGAACACACACACACACATACACATACACACACACACACTTTTCTCAAAGACTTTTTGAGAATTCTTTTGACTTTCACACACTTTGGCTCAAAGAGCCAAAGCTCAATCCCCGCAAGATCAATTAGGTGAGTACACACACACACACACACATACACACTCACAGGACTCGTAATTTTGTGGCGCGGGTTCGATTCCTGCACGAGGCAGAAACAAATGGGCAAAGTTTCTTTCACCCTGAATGCCCCGGTTACCTAGCAGTAAATAGGTACCTGGGTGTTAGTCAGTGGTCACGGGCTGCTTCCTGGGGTGTGTGTGTGTGTGTGTGGTGTGGAAAAAAAGTTGTTAGTAAACAGTTGATTGAAAGTTGAGAGGCGGGCCGAAAGAGCAAAGCTCAACCCCCGCAAACACAACTAGGTGAACACTAGGTGAATACACACTCAAATGTTCAGCCAAATCTCCCTCCCCTCTCACGCCATTCCCACCCTGCTACCCCTCCCCTTCTCCCACCAAGTCCCCCTCCTTCCCCCTTTTCCTTTCTGTCCTCTCTCCCTCTTCTTCCCATACCCTCCCTGTCCCGCCGTTTACTTGACCTTCTTGAGAGGAGGACTGCTTGAGGCTTCAAGAAGACCTAGACAATGTGAAGGCATGGTCGAGCAAATGGTTGTTAGAGTTAAACCCAAGCAAATGCAATGTAATAAAGATAAGTGTAAGGAGCAGAAGGTTAGATTCAAGGTATCATCTGGGAGATGAAATTCTTCAGGAGTCAGAGAGAGAAAAAGACTTCCGAGTTGATAGCATGCCAGACCTGTCCCCTGCAGAACCATATCAAGAGGATAACATCAGCGGCATATGCCAGGCTTGCCAACATAAGAACGGCATTTAGAAACTTGTGAAAGGAATCATTCATAACTTTGTATACCACATATGTCAGGCCAATCCTGGAGTATGCACTCCCATCATGGAGTCCATATTTAGTCAATGATAAGACTAAACTGGAAAAGGTTCAAAGGTTTGCCACCAGAGCTGAGAGATATGAGCTACGAGGAGAGACTACGGGAATTAATCCTCACGTCGCTGAAAGACAGAAGGGTTAGGGGAGACATGATCACCACATTCAAGATTCTCAAAATAATTGATAGGGTAGATAAAGACAGGCTATTTAACATAAGGGGCACGCGCATTAGGGGACTCAGGTGGAAACTGAGAGCTCAAATGAGCCACAGAGATATTAGAAAGAACTTTTTTTAGTGTCAGAGTGGTTGACAAATGGAATGCATTAGGAGGTGATGTGGTGGAGGCAGACTCAATACACAGTTTCAAGTGTAGATCTGATAGAGCTCAATAGGCTCAGGAACCTGTACATCTGTTGATTGATGGTTGAAAGGCAGGACCAAAGAGCCAGAGCTTAACCCCCACAAGCAGAAATAGGTGGGTACCAATAGGTGAGTACACACACAGCTCCTGCTACTTCCCCTCTCCCTCCTTCCCCCACCCTACTCTCTATCTGAACCTGCCTTTCTCTCACATTCCTTCTCTCTCTCTCTCTCTCTCTCTCTCTCTCTCTCTCTCTCTCTCTCTCTCTCTCTCTCTCTCTCTCTCTCTCTCTCTCTCTCTCTCTCTCTCTCTCTCTCTCTCTCTCTCTCTCTCTCTCTCTCTCTCTCTCTCTCTCTCTCTCTCTCTCTCTCTCTCGCTCTCTCTCTCTCTCTCTCTCTCTCTCTCTCTCTCTCTCTCTCTCTCTCTCTCTCTCTCTCTCTCTCTCTCTCTCTCTCTCTCTCTCTCTCTCTCTCTCTCTCTCTCTCTCTCTCTCTCTCGCTCTCTCTCTCTCTCTCGCTCTCTCTCTCTCTCTCTCTCTCTCTCTCTCTCTCTCTCTCTCTCTCTCTCTCTCTCTCTCTCTCTCTCTCTCTCTCTCTCTCTCTCTCTCTCTCTAACCCTTTCTTCCCCCTCTGGTTAACCCTAAAATGGAGGGGAGACACACCAAGGGCACAGGGAAAGTTAAGATGACCTAATGAAGGGAATGTTAGTCCAAGTTTGGGAGGAAATCAGGAAGGAGGTGCATGAAATAAAGAATGGAATAAACAACCTGCAAATTGAACTGTCAGCAGCAAAGGAAGAGATAAGATCCCTTACAGAGAAAAATAATGAGGCTGAGCATCAGATAATCATCCAAAGGGAAGTTGGAAATGGTGCATTGGAAGGAAATGTCTCTGTACATGAAACATTTGAGGAAATACTGCAAAAGAGTTCAGAAGCAATATCCACTGTGAGAGAGGTAGCCATGCAAGCAGCTATCTCACAGGAAACAGCAAAGTGCACCAGTCAGCTGCTGCTGTAAAGAAAAAGATCAGTGGTAGCTGTGGGCATCAAATAACATGAAGGCTCCAATGGGCAAGAATGGAACAGTACAGACAGAGAGGTAGTGAATGGAATACTAAAAGGGTTAAAAATGGAAGGGGGGTGAAAAAACAATTGAGAAGGTTTACAGGTTGGGCTGGTACAAAAAAGGCAGAGACCACGAGACCACGAAGGAGGAAGTTCTAGAAAGGAAGAGCCATCTGCAATATGGGGAAGAATACAAAAAAGTATTCCTCCAGAGGGACAGAACAAAGGAGGACAGAGCCATGAGGGCAGAGGCAAGGAAGAAGTGCAAGGTGAGAGGAGAAAACCAGGATATCACAGCCCCCCAACACACCATTCCCTGTGAGAAGGGAACCCACAACCAGCAACACCAGAGGGAAGGGCAATACCACCACCTTCCTCTGCATAGAAACTCTCCCTACCCCTCACTCTCCCTGCTCCCATATAAATGCTCAATCAATTCTCCCTCCCTCCTTCCCTCCCCCCATACCGATCCTGTCACCCCTCCCTCATTCCCACCATGTCCCCTTCTCTTCTTTCCCTTTCCTCCCCTCTTGTCCTCCCTCCCATTCTTCCCATACCCTCCCTATCCTCCTTACCCCCCTCACCCCATATCCTCCTTCCCCCCTCACCCCACATCCTCCTTCCCCCCTCACCCCATATCCTCCATTTCTCCCCTCTCTCCCTCCTTACTCCCTACCCTCCCCATTCCCCTTTCCCTTGACCCCCAACCCCTTACCCCAGTATTCACTGAGACCCAGTTAACGGCCTCTTAAATCTTTACATGTATGGAACAGCTTCCCGTAGATTCCCGCCCCGAAAGTAAAAATCCGAGAAGCAAAAGAAGAATCCGTGGTTTAATTGGACATGTAAGGAAGCAAAGCAACTGAACAAAAGGGCGTAGAGGAACTTCCGAAATAACAGAACAATGAAAGCAGAGAGAGAGAGAGATACAAGATAACCCGAAAAGAGTATGTTAGTGTGAGAAGAGAAGCTGAGTAAAAGTATGAAAATGATATAGCTAATAAAGTCAAGACCGAACCAAAGCTACTCAACAGTCACATCCGGAGGAAAACAACAGTGAAGGAACAGGTGATGAATCATAAAACGACAGGTACACAGAAAATGACAGAGGAAGATGTGTGAAGAACTCAACAAGAGGTACCAGGAGGTCTTCACAATAGAACGAGGTAAGGTAATTGCGCTATGAGCGGTGGTAGTAAACCATGCATCCTTGGAATGGTTCGAAATTACAATAGGTGAGGTCAAGAGGAATCTGTTAAATCTGGAAGTGAGAAAGGGTGTTGGCCCAGACAAAATCTCACCATGGGTATTGAAAGAGTGTGCAGAAGCACTTTGCTTGCTCCAAAGGGTTTGGGGTAGGGGGGTTTTCTATACCGCCTCCCTCCTCTGCATAGAAAACCCCCCTACCCCAAACCCTCCCTGCCCCCACTCAAATGTTCAGCCAAATCTCCCTCCCCCAACACCCAATCCCCACCCTTCTACCCCTCCCCTCCTCCCGAGTCCTCCCTCCCCCCCTTTCCTTCCCGCCCTCCCTCCCCTTTCACCCCATACCCTCCCTGTCCCATCCCCTTCACTGGATCCCCCACCCCTCATCCCAATATCCTCTGAGACCCTGTTATCCACCTCACAGGTCCTCACACCCATGGAACAGCCTCCCCCACCAGCAAAACACTCACCAAGGAGGCGATTTGAGAAGGGACAGAAGAAAGTGAGCCTCAAAGCGATGTACACTAACATAGATGGAATTACAAATAAAGCAAATGAGCTTGGAGAATGGGTACTAGAGGAAAACCCAGACATAATAGCCCTCACAGAAACAAAGATCACGAAAACGATAACAAACGTAGTGTTCCCACAGGACTATTATGTTATGAGGAAAGAGAGGGAAGGAAGAGGTGGGGGTGGTGTAGCTCTGCTGGTAAGAAAAGGCTGGGATTTTGAGGAGATGGATATTCAGGGCTGTGAAGGTTTCAGTGACTACATAGCAGGTACCGTAACAAATGGAGGGAAAAAAAATTATAGTCGTAGTCATATATAATCCACCACCAAATGACAGAAGACCTAGACAGGAATATGATAGAAACACCATGGCCACCATTAACATAATAGAAAGAGCAGCTTCTGTTGCTAGCAGGAATGGATCTGGACTACTAATTATGGGAGACTTCAACCATGGGAAGATAGATTGGAAGAACAGAGACCCGCATGGAGGACCAGAAACATGGAGAGCTAAGCTGCTGGACATGGCAACAAGAAACTTTCTAAGCCAGCACATCAAAGAACCAACAAGAATGAAAGGAGAAGATGAACCAGCAATGCTTGATTTGATATTTACCCTAAATGAGTGGGATATAAGAGAAGTTAAGATGGAAGCGCCCTTGGGAATGAGTGACCACAGTGTATTGAACTTTGAGTACCTGGTAGAGCTAGGACTTATATCCCCCAAAAAAGAACTAGGAATCAAAAGGCTGGCATACCGAAAGGGAAATTATGAATAGATGAGAAGTTTTCTAAGTGAAATACCTTGGGACACAGACCTCAGAGATAAGTCTGTACAGGGTATGATGGACTATGTTACCCAAAAGTGTCAGGAGGCAGTAAACAGGTTCATCCCGGCCCAAAGGGAAAAATCCGAGAAGCAACGGAAGAATCCATGGTATAATAGGGCATGTATGGAAACGAAGAAACTGAACAAAAGGGCGTGGAGGAACTTCCGGAATAACAGAACACCAGAAAGCAGAGAGAGATACCAGAGAACCAGGAATGAGTACGTCAGGGTGAGAAGAGAAGCAGAGAAAAGTTTTGAAAATGATATAGCAAACAAAGCCAAGACCGAACCAAAGCTACTCCACAGTCACATCAGAAGGAAAACAACAGTGAAAGAACAGGTATTGAAACTTCGAACAGGCGATGACAGGTATACAGAGAATGACAGAGAGGAGTGTGAAGAACTCAACAAGAGGTTCCGGGAGGTCTTCACAATAGAACAAGGTGAGGTCACTGTGCTAGGAGAAAGGGAGGTAAACCAGGCGGCCTGGGAAGAGTTCGAAATTACGAGAGAGGAGGTCAAGAGACACCTGCTGGATCTGAATGTTAGAAAGGCTCTTGGTCCAGATGGGATCTCACCATGGATACTGAAAGAGTGTGCAGAGGCACTTTGCTTGCCACTCTCCATAGTGTATAGTAAGTCACTGGAGACGGGAGACCTACCAGAAATATGGAAGACGGCGAATGTGGTCCCAATATACAAAAAGGGCGACAGGCAAGAGGCCCTGAACTACACGCCAGTGTCCTTGACTTGTATACCATGCAAGGTGATGGAGAAGATCGTGAGAAAAAACCTGGTAACACATCTGGAGAGAAGGGACTTCGTGACAAATCGCCAACATGGGTTCAGATAGGGTAAATCTTGCCTTACAGGCTTGATAGAATTCTACGATCAGGTGACAAAGATTAAACAAGAAAGAGAGGGCTGGGCGGACTGCATTTTCTTGGATTGTCGGAAAGCCTTTGACACAGTACCGCATAAGAGGCTGGTACATAAGCTGGAGAGACAGGCAGGTGTAGCTGGTAAGGTGCTCCAGTGGATAAGTGAGTATCTAAGCAATAGGAAGCAGAGAGTTACGGTGAGGGGTGAGACCTCCGATTGGCGTGAAGTCACCAGTGGAGTCCCACAGGGCTCTGTACTCGGTCCTATCTTGTTTCTGATATATGTAAATGATCTCCCAGAGGGTATCGATTCATTTCTCTCAATGTTTGTGGACGATGCTAAAATTATGAGAAGGATTAAAACAGAAGAGGACTGTTTGACGCTTCAAGAAGACCTAGACAAGCTGAAGGAATGGTCGAACAAATGGTTGTTAGAGCTTAACCCAACCAAATGCAATGTAATGAAGAAAAGTGTAGGGAGCAGGAGGCCAGATACAAGGTATCATCTGGGAGAGGAAATTCTTCAGGAGTCAGAGAAGGAAAAAGACTTGGGGATTGATATCACGCCAGACCTGTCTCCTGCAGCACATATCAAGCGGATAAAATCAGCGGCATATGCCAGGCTGGCCAACATACGAACGGCATTCAGAAACTTGTGTAAAGAATCATTCAGATTTTTGTATACCACATATGTCAGGCCAATCCTGGAGTATGCAGCCCCAGCATGGAGTCCATATCTAGTCAAGGATAAGACTAAACTGGAAAAGGTTCAAAGGTTTGCCACCAGACTAGTACCCGAGCTGAGAGGTATGAGCTACGAGGAGAGACTACAGGAATTAAATCTCACTTCGCTGGAAGACAGAAGAGTTGGGGGGACATGATCACCACATTCAAGATTCTGAAAGGAATTGATAGGGTAGATAAAGGCAGTCTATTTAACACAAGGGGAACACGCACAAGGGGACACATGTGGAAATTGAGTGCCCAAATGAGCCACAGAGATATTAGAAAGAACTTTTTTAGTGTCAGAGTGGTTGACAAATGGAATGCATTAGGAAGTGATGTGGTGGAGGCTGACTCCATACACAGTTTCAAGTGTAGATATGATAGAGCCCGATAGGCTCACGAATCTGTACACCTGTTGATTGACGGTTGAGAGGCGGGACCAAAGAGCCAGAGCTCAACCCCCGCAAACACAACTAGGTGAGTACAACTAGGTGAGTATAGTGTAAAGTAGGTCACTGGAGACGGAGACCTACTAGATATATGGAAAACAGCAAATGTAGTCCCAATATATAAAAAGGGTGGCAGACAAGAGGCACTGAACTGCAGCCCAGTGTCCTTAACTTGTATACCATGCAAGGTGATGGAGAAGATCATGAGAAAAAAAACTTAGTAACACATCTGGAGAGAAGGGCCTTCGTGACAACCCTTCAACATGGGTTCAGGGAGTGTAAATCTTGCCTTACAGGCTTAATAGAATTCTACGGTCAGGTAACACAGATTAAGCAAGAAATATAAGGATGGGCAGACTGCATTTTCTTGGACTGTCGGAAAACCTTAGACACAGTACCCCATAAAAGGCTAATGCATAAGCTGGAGAAACAGGCATGAATAACTGGTTAGGTGCTCCAGTGGATAAGGGAGTACCTAAACAATTGGAAGCAGAGAGTTACAGTGAGGGGGTGAGACCTCAGATTTGCGTGACGTCACCAGTGGGGTCCCACAGGGGTCATTACTCGGACCTATCCCGTTTCTGATATACGTAAATGATCTCCCAGAGGGTATAGACTCATTCCTCTCAATGTTTGCTGATGACGCCAAAATTATGAGAAGGATTAAGACAGAGAAGGACAGGCTGAGGCTTGAAGAAGACATAGACAAATTGCAGAAAAGGTCGAACAAGTGGTTGTTAGAGTTTAACCCAAGTATATTTAATGTAATGAAGATAGGTGTAGGGAAAATTAGACCAGATACAAGGTATCATTTGGGAGATTAAATACATCAAGAATCAAGGAGAGAGAATGTCTTGGGGGTTGATATCACGCCACACCTGTCCCCAGAAGCCTATATCAAGATGATAACATCAGCGGCATGTCCGGTTGGCCAACATAAGAACGGCGTTTAGAAACTTGTGTAGAAAGTCATTCAGAACTTTTTATACCACATATGTCCGACCAGTCCTGGAGTATGCGGCTCCAGCATGGAGTTCATATCTAGTCAAGGATAAGACTAAACTGGTAAAGGTTCAAAGGTTTGCCACCAGACTAGTACTCAAACTAAGGGGTATGAACTACGAGGAGAGACTACGGAATTTAAACCTCAAGTCACTAGGAGACAGAAGAGTTAGAGGGGGACATGATCACCACATACAAGATTCTCAGAGGAATTGATAGAGTTGATAAAAAAACTATTTAATACCAGGGGCACACACACTAGGGGAGACAGGCGTAAATTGAGTGTCAAAATGAGCCATAGAAACGTAAGAAAGAATTTTTTCAGTGTCAGAGTAGTAGACAAATGGAATGCATTTAGAAGTGATGTGGTAGAGGCAGACTCCATACACAGTTTCAAGTGTAGATATGATAGAGCCCAGTAGGCTCAGGAACCTGTACACCAGTTGATTGACAGTTGAGAAACGGGACCAAATAGCCCAGGTCAACTCCAGCAAGCACAACTAGGTGAGTACAAAATGGCAAATACACACACACACACACACACACACACACACAAACACACACACACACACACACACACACACACACACACACACACACACACACACACACACACACACACACACACACACACACACACACACACACACACACACACACACACACACACACACACACACACACACACACACACACACACACACACACACACACACACACACACACACACACACACACACACACACACACACACACACACACACACACACACACACACACACACACACACACACACACACACACACACACACACACACACACACACACACACACACACACACACACACACACACACACACACACACACACACACACACACACACACACACACATTGGGTCAGCCTAGCCAGGACCTACGATTTTCTTGCCGAGTATTGTGTTGTGAAGCGGATTACAGCATACATAGTGATTAATCCCCCAAAGTGTGTGCTTCCTTTAGGAACGTGTACTATGTTGCACACAGTGACTGTCGATCAGTGAGGAAGAGAGGAACGAATAGTGTAGCAGAACACGCGGAGACAGCCAGGAGTACATGGAGACAACATTGATACCAGAGCAGAGAAGAGAAAAGGCAACCAAACCCCGTCATAAGGACATCTAAAACTCACCTAGGCGTGCTTGCTCGGGGTGAGCAGACAGTAGGTAACCCTCTCTAGGTCATCAATAAGGTGTAAAGTGACTTAAAATAATTAAATTAAAGTAGGTCTAAATATCTCAGATATACAACTCCAGGTGGCTCATTCTGGGTACAGGTACTTGACACTCAGATGGTACACAGGACTGGGTGACCGTCCACCCATCACCACCAACTTCCCACGCCTCACACTTTCCCATGACACCCCCCCCTCCCCCTCCCCCTCCCCTCCCCTCCCCTCCCCTCCCCCTATACATAAACACCACACACACACACACACACACACACACACACACACACACACACACACACACACACACACACACACACACACACACACACACACACACACACACACACACACACACACACACACAACACACAACGAAGGAACTTTGTAACACAGCATCAACATGGGTTCAGGGATGGCAGGTCCTGCCTCACAGGGTTACTTGAATTCTACGACCAGGCAACAAAAATAAGGCAAGAAAGAGAAGGGTGGGCAGACTGCATATTTTTGGATTGTCAGAAAGCCTTTGATACAGTACCACACAAGAGGCTAGTGCGAAAGTTGGAGATGCAGGCTGGAGTGAGAGGGAAGGTACTCCGGTGGATAGAGGAATACCTAAGCAACAGCAGACAACGAGTCTGTGTGAGGGGTGAGGCCTCAGATTGGCGAGACGTCACAAGTGGAGTCCCGCAGGGGTCAGTCCTTGGACCTATACTGTTTCTGGTATATGTAAATGATCTCCCAGAGGGTATAGATTCGTTCCTCTCAATGTTTGCCGACGATGCAAAAATTATGAGGAGGATTGAAACAGAGGATGATAGTAGGAGGCTACAAGATGACCTGGATAGACTGAGTGAATGGTCCAACAAATGGCTGTTGAAGTTCAACCCGAGTAATGAAACTAGGCAGTGGAAACAGGAGGCCAGGCACAGGATACAGAATAGGAGATGAAGTACTTAATGAAACAGACAGAGAGAAAGATCTAGGAGTTGATATCACACCAAACCTGTCTCCTGAAGCCCACATAAAGAGAATAACGTCTGCGGCATATGCGAGGCTGGCTAACATCAGAACGGCGTTCAGGAACCTGTGTAAGGAATCATTCAGAATCTTGTACACCACATATGTAAGACCAATCCTGGAGTATGCGGCCCCAGCATGGAGCCCGTACCTTGTCAAGCACAAGACGAAGCTGGAAAAAGTCCAAAGGTATGCTACTAGACTAGTCCCAGAACTAA